>NW_012104288.1:969967-1058833 GCF_000951045.1 Mandrillus leucophaeus
CTTTGTCAGATGAGTAGATTGCAAAAATTTTCTCCCATTCTGTAGGTTGCCTGTTCACTCTGATGGTAGTTTCTTTTGCTGTGCAAAAGCTCTTTAGTTTAATTAGATCCCATTTGTCAATTTTGGCTTAAATGTTAGACCTAATACCATAAAAATCCTAGAGGAAAACCTAGGTAGTACCATTCAGGACATAGGCATGGGCGAAGACTTCATGTCTAAAACACCAAAAGCAGCAGCAGCAAAAGCCGGGTAGACTCTTTAAGTACTAACTGGTTTAACTCTTGGATCCTTAATTGTCTTGGCTTTGCCTGTGATTAGAATCGTTCTCCATCTTCAAGGTGTGGGGATGGAGAAAATGTTATCTCCAATATCACTTTTGCAGAGAGACAAAGACACTGAGTTGGTTGGTGAAGAGAAATGTGACAGTGTTAAGTGGGAAGAGACTGATTTTATAAATGGTCAGTTTTGCTATTAACTGGTTTGCCTGTGCAAGTACATATATGACAGGTGGAAAACAAGAGTTTGCCTTGAACTAAATGCACAGAATGTGCTTGGGAACTTTCCAGACTCTCTCTTATGATCCCTTGGTAATTTTCTTGTCTTGATCTGTGCCTGTCCCAAGAATTTTTAATTATTGTGGGTTTATATTACATCTGCATATATTACAGCAAGGCTGCCTTTGTTATTCATTTTTGAGATTTGCTGGAGTGTTTACTTTTTCATGTGACTTTTTCTTTATGGGAACATAGATATTTAAAAATTTTAGAATATTTACTATGTACCCTTTCTTTAATTGTGGTTTTTCAGAAAAAGTTGATTAAAAGACATAAAGGAGACTGGAATATCCATTCTGAAACAAAATATTTGTGGAAGAAAACCAAAGATTATTATATGACAATTCTCAAAATTTCTTATTGTGAAGCAGTAATAGTGACTTGTTTTTAGGGAATGCTCTTTTTTCATTGGTGCATTTGATAAAGATTATTGCAACACCTTTCTCATTTTACTAAATGTTGCTGAGAATGATCAAGGTGAAATTATATTACCTCTGAAAGATTTCTTAGGAGTAGCATTTCTTTCAACTGTCTGACCTGGGTGGACTCTGCAGGGGAAGACAGTAAGCGGGGTTCAGATGTCCTGTGTGTAAACCCTTACCATTGTCTGGCCGTCATTCTTGAATTTTACCTCTGCAGCTCCATGTGCACCACCCCTTCCGGAGTCCCCACATGGTAGCAATCCTTTTCTTTGTGAATGAAGGGGAACTGGAAGAAACAGTGGCCAGCTAGATGAATTTTATTAAAGTAGCATCAATAGAGGAAGGCTGGGAAAGAGCCCAGGGCTTCACTGTGTAGCATTCAAGTTTCAGGCACCTGAAATCCTGAGGTCAGTCTGAGTCGTGGAGGTTCCCAAAACTATATTCTTCTTACTCCCTTCAGGCTTATCCTTGGCCACTGTTTATGGCTTTGAGAGAGAGAGAGGTTGGGATTGAATGGATGCTCCCCCTTACCATCCACCCCAGTTTAGGACAGCCTTCCTCTGCAATGTAGGGAAAGAGAGCATGGAGGAGTTGTCCTCTGGCCAAGCCGGTCAGGACTGCCTGGTGGGCGGTGGTGGTAGAAGGCAGTAAGCTGTAGCTAGTGCTGTCCAAGGGGAAATGGCCACCGGGGCTGGGTGAATGCCTCATGTGTGGACCATTATAGGCAGCAAAACGGCCATTGGTCATGGAGCTCATAGAGCAGGGGTCCCCCAACCCTGGGCCGTGGACCAGTACCGGTGGACTTAGATTCTCATAGGAGCGCAAACCCTATTGGGAATTGGACGTGTGAGGGATCTAGGTTGCATGCTCCTTATTAGAATCTAATGCCTGATGATCTGAGGTGGAACAGTAGAATTTTCATCCTGAAACCATCCCCTTCCCCCATCCATGGGAAATTATCTAATTGTCTTCCACAAAACTGGTCTCTGATGCCAAAAAGGTTGGGGACCACTGTCATAGAGGATTTCTGTGTGGGTGTAAGTTTAAGGTATAAGGCCTCTTAAGGCTTTTTCCACCTTGGTAATTTTGTACCGTGTGTGTGTGTGTGTGTGTGTGTGTGTGTGTGTGTGTGTAATAACCATACATCTGTATAACTTTCCTCTGTATGTGACATGGAAGAGAATCATCATTATGAGTTACTTAGGTGGTAGTGTATATGAGATTTGGTGGGCCCTGCAATTCTATAAGCAGTTGCTGCTCATAGACATTGCTGTATTGGGATATACGTTATGCATGTTACAGAAAGGATTATTAAATTTAAAAATTTCTCTGGTCAAAGTTTGTGAAAGGGACCCCCTTAGAGTTGCAATATTGGTTGGTTGGGGCCAGCTAGTGGCTGCCTAGAATAAAGGTGGGGAGAGTTTGTTTTTGAGAAGAAAGCTGAGTTGACTGACTCTACTTTAAAAAAGGAGTAGAAAAAAGAAGAAAACCACTGATCCCACTGATCTAGGGGATTATTGTCTTGTATACCCCGATTCAGAGTAGAGTAATGATGGCCTCTGAGTGCTGTAATCTAACCACTTCCTATAGGTATGATGGTAATGTATGGCAATATATGTTTTCATATGGTTGTGTAAAATACTTTAGCATATCTGTTGAATACCATTTTTTTTTTTTAACCTGTAAGGTGCTGGTGCTAGTAGTGGTTAGTGGCCTGAATGTTTTTACTTGAATATAAAGGCTGTCATATTTTTTTCTTGCTGCTGTCAAGTCCCACACATTTCAAAGAATTAGAGCATTTCATGGCATGTGAATGCAGAAGCTAAACCCTCCCTTTCTTTCTTTCACCCTCAAGGTTTCCACTTGAGCGGCACAGTGACAGAACCTGCAATACAATCGGAGCCAGAAACTGTTTGCAACGTGGCCATCAGCTTTGATCGTTGCAAGATTACCTCAGTGACCTGCAGCTGTGGAAACAAGGACATATTTTATTGTGCCCATGTTGTGGCACTGTCTTTATACCGCATCCGCAAGCCAGATCAGGTCAAACTGCATCTTCCCATTTCAGAGACTCTCTTTCAAATGAATAGAGACCAACTGCAAAAGTTTGTACAGTATTTGATCACAGTGCACCACACAGAAGTTTTGCCAACTGCTCAAAAATTAGCAGATGAAATTCTTTCCCAAAATTCAGAAATCAACCAAGTTCATGGTGAGTATAGACATTGACTCTTTAAATGTCCTCTCTGGATCCTTTTTCACTTATAAATTCAATTATTCTGCATAAAAATGAATTAAATGTAAAATAGGTCATCAGCATTGCTCTTAGTTGGTCAAAAGAGATTTTTACATTTGTATTCTAAAATATTTCTTTTGAAGTGTTTTGTGTTAGGTGCCAAGCCTTTTGTGCTCAGAAAAATCATACATGTTAAAGCTTGGTTCTTATACTTCCTTTATATTTAGTCACATTTCATCAAGTACTAGATATTAGTTATGCAGAGCACTTATTTAATTCACCCTTGTCAATGCACTGACTTGTGCCTATTGTGAATTTTTTCATTTTCTTTTAAAATTTATTTTCCAGTGCAGGAAAGTTTCTGATCAATTGCCTCATATTAGGAAAATAAATTGTTTTTAGAAAAACATTAGAGCTTGTTTAGAGAGAATTTGGAATGTGAATATTTTGTATAAGAAAATACAAAAAGGTTTCTTTTAAATCTTTTATACATTGAACATGTTTTCTCATTTATTTGTAAACACATTTATTGAGTGTTTATTTTATGCAGTGCAAATATGTCAACTTACAAGAATATATACGTGCAACTTTTCAGAAATATACGTACCACTTATTTCCTAGAGTACATTAATATAAGATAAATAATGTTGTCAAAACATAGGTTGCTTGTATTTTTAAAACATTTGGACATAATTTTAAAAATATTTAAAAATGTTGAAAAAAGTAATGCAGTTTTGACTAAACAGCTCTGGGACCTAACGTTGTTACATTTCTTTATTTATATTGATTTGAAATCTAGGACTAGTCTCTCAACCCTATTCTTTTAGGTTTTCTTTAGTGGGTTAGTTGATACAGCAAATAAAAATGTTTCAAAAAAGCAGTTTGAGGTCCTTTTTTGTAAACTTTAAAAATTGCGAGATATGAAAATGTAGAAAAGTACATATAATATGAATGTGCAGATTAACAAAGTGAACTATCACCCAAGTCAAGAAATAGATGACTCTTAGCACTTGAGAGGGCCCCAAGTACCCCCTTTCAGTCACAAGTTCCTTTCTCTTCCCCTTAGTAACCACTGCCTAGTTTTATAGTTATCACTTCCTTTGCAGTTTGTGTTTTGTTGTTTTTGACATCATTAAACATTGATTTAGTTTTATCTGTTTTTAAACTTTGTATAAATGGAATAATACAGTATGATTCTTATATTACCTGACTTCTTTCACTCAGAATCATGTTAAGATTTACCCATATTTTTTCACATACCTGTAATTTATTCATCTGGTGAAGCACTGTCTAGTAAAAATATAACATGAACCTTCCCATAGAAATAGAATATTAACCACATGCATAGTTTTAAATATTTTAATAGCCACATTTTAAGAAGTGAAAAAGAAACAAGTAAAATTAATTTTGGTAGTATGTTTTCTTTCGCTCAGTATATCTAAAATATTGATCCAACGCATATCATAATATTCGTAAATGTTCAAGAAAAATGTTGTTATTTTACTTTTTTTCATGTTAAGTCTGTGAAATCTGGTTTCTGTTACACACCTCACAACATAGCTCAAAACACTGGTAGCTACACTGCAAGTGCTCAGAGCCACATATGGCTAGTGGCTGCCACGTTGGACAGCACAGCTCTAGAGTCTTCTGAGTATGAGAATACTACTATTTATTTGTCTGTGTTCACTTTTGATAGGCCTAGTTTTGAAAGGAGCTGCTGTGAACATTCTTTTACAAGTCTCCTGGTGCTGTGAGATACTTCTAGCGTGGTTTCTCTGTCAGAGGAAATCCACATAGTTGTATTTCTTCTAGTATTCCCCATATCAGGCTCAGCTTTACTAAAGTAGCCATCATAAGGTGTGTAAAGCGTTTGACTTGGTAGTCTGCCAATGTTAAATAACAGGAGTGTGAACAACGCTGCCACAGAAGTACCTTCAGCCCTTCAAAAGCACATGTATTCAAGGACTTTTTCAAGCAGGCTTCTGCTCTGTCATATCATCTGCCACAAATCTTGCTGCCTTGTGAAAATTCAGGCCAGCTAACGGTCATCCTAGAGATTTCTCTGTTTGTGGCTTCTTACTAAATTGTACATTGGAAGCGGAGAACAGAATATACTGTTTCTTCAAACTTTTATGCATTCTCTCCTTTCCCTCCTTTTTTCCTTAGGTCATGTAATCCGTTAGGATCACTTTGTTCTCTTGAGCTTTAGTAAAACCGAAAGCCTCCATCAGTAATGATTTGCTTGTTCTGCATTTCTGTTGCTTGTTTTGAAGGATAGTGGCCCCTAAAGTTTCTTATCAGAAAGATTTTTCAGTCTGTGTCGAAATAATGGAACTAATGAAACAATGTAAACTAAAGTTGGATGAGATAATGTGTTCACATGATGTAGTTCTTTCATAGTTTCTAAAATAGGAAAGCCTATCAAGGATAGATTGCAGGTTACCTTTAGAGTCAATATGATTTCCTAGTAACTTGTGTATAGGAACAGCTTCTCCAGAGCAGTGAATTTGAGCAATTTATCCCGCCAGCTTTCTCTTCACTTAATTTATCATCAAATTTGCTCTCAGCCTGGAAATGGACCAATTACATGAGCTGCCTTCCTGCCTTCCATTCTAGTTTGACAAGTGGTAAAAAAGAAGAGAGGTAGGAAGCAAGCCATGGTGACCTTAAGTGATGAAATGGGAAATCTGCTCCCTGGAGGGTCTTATTTTAATTGTTAATGACTTAATAGGGGGTGGGATTAAAACTGTTTTACAAAAAAAAAAAAAAAAAGTTATTGCAGTTACTTGACAACATGATTCCACCTGCCTATAAAGATCTGTATGTAAGGCACTCTCTTTTAAGAAATCTGTTTCTAAAGCAGTACTTTCTTGCATGGTTTTGTGGATACACTTTTTCTTTGAGACAAAAGTCTTGAACATGAATATTGGGAGGATTTAATTTTTCTCTGAGGAAAAGCATCACTTTTACCTCACATAAATAAAAGAGTTAAGATATGATTTAGACTTGATTAGTAGGCATCATAAAGACAAGGTTTAGCTTATCCAAATCTTTTTTGGAAGAAAGGCATATTATATATAATTTCTGAGTAAATACAAAATATGTTGTTAACAGTAGGTTTTTCCCCTTTTCCTTGTGAACTTAACCTAGTAGTTGTTCTTAGTAGTTGTTTTTCTTATTATTTTACAATATATTTTTTAAAGGTTTATCCTGGGGAATTAAAGTTTTTCAAGCCTATTTCACACACATTGTTCTTCACAATTTCCTTGTGAGCAATATTCTTGCAATTTTTATAATTGCAGTAGTTTGTAGATAAAGAAATCAAGGAGAATGAGTTTAGTGACTTATCCAAGGTCACAGATTCAGTGAAAGTTGTTGGAATATAGTTTGTCATCATAATAGTTCAGTCCTTGTCAGTAGACCATTTTACATTTCAATATGTTTTCATAAAATTTCCCACATAATTTTAATTAGATTATAAAATTAACCACTACATTCTAAAAGAGGCTGTAAGATAGTTAATGTTAATGGCCCACCAAGGAGATTGCCAGTTGTAGTTCTGTATTTTTAAAGCAAAATTGTTTGCTCTTGGTTTTATAATCTAATAAAACTTTCTAGTGTCCATATTTTTAAAAAAGAAGCTGGTGTCTTTGCTAAGTACTTTTCTAGAGACTTACAGATTTCCAAGTGCTAACCCCACTCTTGTAGTTAATTAACTTGGTCTTTTCTGTCCTTTATGCTTCCTATTAAAGGAGATGTATTGTAGATTGGTAAACTGTGGTGTAGGGACAGAACACTGAACTTGAAATCTAGAGGGCTAGAATCCAGTATTGTCTCCACTACATATTACCTGTGTGACCTTGGATGGGACCCATTTTTTCTCATATTTAAAATGCTCATAATCTTCTCTATCAGTGTTGGGATAATTTTAATCATATGATGGATAATTATAAAAAAGATAACTGACCTTACTTCACATTGGGGTATCCACAAGTACTCATAGTTAAGAAGAGAGAAGCCGGTAAAGGGATGGATAGTACTATAATTGGAGGTCAGATTGCTTTCCCCTGACTTTCTGGCACATATTTCCTCCTCTTTTATTTTCTCTCCTACGGCTTTTCTTACACTAATCTTCCTATGGGCTAGCCTGTACTGGGCAGATTACCACAAGGAAGGACAGTCTGAGGGGAAACTGGCCTTGACCACAACCGAGAATAGAGGAAAAAAGGAAAGGATCATTTCAGTGGCCCTTTTATTCCCATGGCCTGGACTAATCCTGAAAGTAGCCCAGACTTACCCCTCACTTCCCTGTCATGTGCCTAGAGATGCCATCTCAGCTAGCCAAATGTAGAAGGCATTTATTCACATATTGGATGAGGGTTGACATATGACATCTAAGATCTCTTCCGCTCTGTGTCTTTGCTGGTGGTTATCTACAAAGGCATAGGAGGAACCTAGGCTCTGTACTGCAAAAGTGTACCTTCTGTAGCTTCACCCAGGCGTGCATTCATGTGTTGTTCTTCCATTTCAATTTGTTTGAGCATGGTTCTTACACAACCAAGACCAAGAATTCCATTCATGTCTGCCTGTCCTGCTTAACCTTGCCTCTGAATGCCTTTGTGTCCTGGCCACGTTGTATATCAGTCTATTCAGACTATCCCAGGTATTAGCAAACAAACAAGCAAATCTATTCAGCAGTCCCATCTTCATTGCATAGCTCTTCATTTTCATTTGATTGTGAGCTTTATCAGGCTGAAACTGTGGCCTGTGTATCCTGATAGCTTCTGTAAGCACAATACTTAAGACGTAATAAGTACTCATATCTGTTAAGCAAAAAGTATGACTGTCATTTTTCATTCTGTTTTGTTTTTAGTAGGAAGTGGGTATTTATTCTTTAAAGACATGTACACTTTTATGTTCCAAATCTACCAGTGAGTGACAGCTGGAGTCAACTGATGGAGGCCTCATGTCACATTTTCCTTCCTTTTATTTCCCTGTGGATGGTTGTGTTTATTGTAATTGGGCTTGCCTTAGCAACCAGTTTTTGCAGGTATCCTAGGGAGGTAATTTGATTGTTAGTATCATACCCTTTCTGTTGTATAATAGAACATTCTGGTGTTGACAGTTGGTAAAACAAAGGTATGGTCTCCTGATGGTCTGTATAATTAGCAAATATATTCTGTAGGAGATAGTTCAAGTCGCTTTCACTATACCATCTTTAAAGTGCAGTAGAGTGAAACTTAAAGAAAATTTATAAAAGAAGAATTCATGTAGTAGTATTGAACTATCTAAAAAGGCAAGTCCTCATTTTTTTTCCCATTCCCAACAGCTCCCTTAGTCTCCAAAACCACCCTTATTCTCACAAGGCAGGCACTGTGGAGAGCATGGTTCATATTCTGAGACATTTTTCCTCATGAACACACATGTGCAGACATGTGCACACATATATATGAAGTTTTAAAATAAAGAATTCAGAAAATAGTCTTCAGTTTTTTTCTCTTAATATGTCATGAATATCTTATGTTAGTACTCTTATTATGTAGTTCTGTTTTAACTGTAGTACAGTATTTGTAGTATGGATATATTTAGCTTTTAACTCACTGAATGACTTTGAGGAGGTTGTTTGCATTTTTCCCTGTATATACACTGTTGCTGTGACCATCTTTATGTGTGAATGTGTGTGTGTATGTGTGAATTTGTATAGATGTAATAGATTCTTAGTAGTAGAAATGCCAGAATAAATGATATATGCATTTTGAATTTTGTAAGTACTGCTGAACTTCCCTTCAAAAATTACCAGTTTTACCCTTAAGTTGTAAGTAAAACTTGATGTTTCTATAAGGATGTTTTTAGGCTGGGCTTGGTGGCTTATTATACCTGTAATCCTGGGACTTTGGGAGGCTAAGGTGAGTGGATCAGTTGAGCTCAGGAGTTCAAGACCAGCCTGGCCAACATGGTGAAACCCTGTCTCTAGTAAAAATACAAAAATTAGCTGGGCATGGCGGCGTGCGCCTGTAATCCCAACTACTTGGGAGGCTGAGGCAGGAGAACCACTTGAACTTGGGAGGCGGAGATTGCAGTGAGCCGAGATCACACCACTGCCCTTCAGCCTGGGTGACAGGGCGGGACTCTGTCTCAAAAAAAAAAGTGTTTTTAAAAAACGGATAAAATCTATGATCATGTGCAGGTGATCCCTTTTTTTTTTCTTAATATGAAAAGTTTTTGCATTTCACTTTATTGCCAAAGAAGTCGTCTTTGAACTTATGTCTCTTAATTAGGAAGAATTATAAATCTCTAGCCCACGAGGAATTTGTTGGGGAATGCAAAAACAGCCAGGTTACTTTTAGCCCAATACCCTTCATCCTCTCTTCGCCTCCACATCTTGCCTTCCCTCACACTCTTTGGTCATCTCTGACACCATCCCAACCCTCATAATTTAAAAAAGATTGCTGCCAGCTGTGATCAGTTTCCTTGCCCATCCCTGTCTCATTGAGCTGGCCTCCGATCTCTCCCGTTTGGCTAGAAGAGCTTATCATTCCCATCTCCCCCACAGTGGCGTTTCTCATACCTCCCACTGTAAAACTATTCAGAGTGTTTAAGAGTTCCAGCTTTGAGGTTGGGCAACTTAAGTTAGAATACTGGCCCTTTGCTTTCCAGCTTTGTTACCAAGGGGCAAGTAACTGAATCTCTTCAGGCCTCGGTTTTCTTGGTTGTCAAATGTGGACAATGAAGACTGCCCATTTTATAAGGTCAGGATGGTCAAGGAGTAAAAGTGAGCTGCTATTACCATCATCATTGTGATGTGGCAGTTGATAGGAGTCCTCAAGGGCAGTGGTAAATATTTAAGGAAAATATTTGTGAACCAGTTTTTTTTTTAAGTCTTTTAAAAATAATTGGAGTCAACTATTCTTAAAGCCTGAAAACATAGTAGATCTCTTTTAATAAATCTGAAGAGTTGAATTATGTAAAAATAAGACTTCCTGAGAACTTTGCATTTAAATATCTTTATTTGTGTACTGAGTAATCATTAATACATTTATTAGATAAGTAATGGAAAATAACGTACCTGAAAAGCACTCTGGGTTTATACTCTGCAGTTTTTAATGAGCATTAGAGAATGTACAAATACTTTATTGCTTTTTTCCATATAAAATAGATGATTATTTCTGTACATGAATACCTATACTATTGAACTGCTGAAGTAAATTAAATGATAATAAGAGATGAATAATAAAATCAGAAGAGAGGAAAATAATAGAGGAGGGGCCATAAACCCTGACAGGTCTATTTGAGTTCCCTGAGATATATGCTGATGGCAGTGCTGCTTATTTACTTCCTTGGCATTTAGCTGAAAGGAAGGTGGCTTGTTGGGGGAGCAGAACCTGGTGCACATCAGGCCTTCCTGTGTCATTAGCCTCCACAATCAGGAAAATGGCTTGTCCTCTGATCGCTCCTGGAGAGGACACCACACTATTTTATGGCAGTAGAATTACGTGGAGTGACCATAGAGGATGGAAGGTGATGAAAGATCTGGCTGTTTCAACTATAACAAAATTGTAAATTGGAATAAAGGCATTAGTACCCCTTTGAAAGGAGACTTTAATTCAGGATAAAACTTAAATCTTTTCTAAAGATCTAAAGAGTGTGTTTATTGAGTGTTATCTTTCAGAGGTCTTCTAGTTCTCTCTTCTCTGCTGTAAAGAAAGAATTTTTTTTGAGTCTGAGTCACTAAAGTTTGTTGTCTTGCCTTTTCCCTCTCGATGCCAATGGTTGATGTCAGATTTTGCCTGTAAGACAGATCGACCAAGACCTTTGTAAGCCACCGACTTAATGTTTCCTAGCTTTAACAGCAAACCCTAAAACTGTAGGAGATGGCCTTCTTCTGTAGGTCCCCAAAAGAGGCTGAATTAATCACCTCTGCAGTGTAGACATCTGCTGCCTAAATTCTGCCTGGATAGGCTGAATTTGACGAATTAATTTTAACAAACAGGGACACTGCTACATAAATATAAATGTAAAAGCATTATTTGGAAAATGGTGTTACTGTGGTAGTTGGGTCACAGTTAAGACGAAGATGTTAACTTTGTTTTGTTTTGTTTTGTTTTGTTTTTTGAGACAGAGTCTTGCTCTGTGCCCCAGGCTGGAGTGCAGTGGCACGATCTCGGCTCACTGCAAGCTCCGCCCCCCGGGTTCACGCCATTCTCCTGCCTCAGCCTCCCGAGTAGCTGGGACTACAGGCGCCGGCCACTGCGCCCGGCTAGTTTTTTTTGTATTTTTTTAGTAGAGGCGGGGTTTCACGGTGTTAGCAAGATGTTAACTTTGTAAACAAAAGACCTTTGCTCTTTCTTGTTTTGAATTTGTTTTCCAGCAAAGTAGATAAAATAAAGCATTAAGTCTTCAATTGGAAGTCAAAGCTGTGAATAGCTCCATGCACCAGAAACAGCATAAGCCAGTTATAAACGTGTCTTCATAGCTCAGTTTAAAATCTGCATAATGATTTGGTGGTATCTAACACCTAGAAGTAACTGTATCTGTGGCATGAGACAGATACCTCATTCAGTATGGCTTAAATATGCTTTATTAGATGCACTGGAGAGGTGTCTGTCTGATGCCTCAGGATCATAAATACTTTTAATTATTGAGATCTAGAATGTGCCACCCTGCTTAACATTCTCTCCAGATAGAATTCTACTGCTCCCACCATTTTTATCCCCAGCAAAGATTCTGAATCAGTGAGTCTGAAGTGGTATCTCAGCATCTATTTTTCACAATATGCCTCTGGCATTTTGATATGCCGTTACTTATCAAAAGAACTACTGGGGCAAGCGAGTTTGATGTTGGGATAAATCACAACTAAATCAGAACCAAATCAAGCAGTAGACAAGGGATGCCAAAGACTTAGATAGTAGTCCTTCATGTCCATGAATTCTCCTTTGCTTTCTGCCTGTGACATTACATTACCAAGGTAGGCGGGTAAATCAAACTCACACATCCATCTCTGGGAATGAGAGACCAAATTGTTCTACTTTTTTTTTCCAACAGATAATTTGACTTTCCCCGAAGGCCTGAAGAATTAAGCTTCAGTAATAAAATGCCCACAAAGATTAATTATACAGTTGTAAATATTATAGCATTTATTATTATAAATATAAATAAGAGCAAAAACATGATAGGCTTTAAAACATTTTAATGGACCATTTAATTTACATACATACAGATTCTGGTTCCTGCCCAACGGGGGGAATATCTAATAGCAACTGTATAAATACATGAGTTATGTTTCTTTTTGCATTCCCTTCTCAAAGCTAAATGCTGAGAGGTTTGTCTTTGATTATAGACAGCCATTAACAAGTAGACATAAATTTTGCAAATCTTACATTTTATATAAGGCTTAGGCAACATTGTAATGCATGTAATCAAGACAAGTTAGGATTTAAATAGTTAAAACTACAAGAAAAGAAAACCAAATACCGCATGTTCTCACTCATAAGTGGGAGTTGAACAGTGAGAACACATGGACACAGGGAGGGGAACATCACACCCTGGGATGTTTTGTGGGGCATGGGGGGCTAGGGGAGGGATAGCATTAGGAGAAATACCTAATGTAGATGACGAGTTGATGGGTGTGGCAAACCATCATGGCATGTGTATACCTATGTGCATGTTCTGCACATGTACCCCAGAACTTAAAGTATAATAAAAATAGTTAAAACTTAGCATTAGTGTTAAATACATGAATTTGCACTTTTGGGGAAATTATTGTTGTAGACATTAAATTTCCTGGTCTATAATGTATAGTGTACATGTCTTATTCCTAAAATATAGAATGAGTCTATGTTTTATTTACCTACTAGTTATCTTTGCTTGCAGTCTTATGAGTAAGTCAGGAAGATTTCTATATCACATGAGCAGATTTCTAATTTTTATTGCTTAGTTAATTTTTTTCCTTACATTATAGAATTTTAGAGTTAAGGAAATGGAGGCCTGAAGAGCTTAAGTTATTTGCTGGAAAATGCATAGTTTTTCCAAACAGTGCCTACAACTGAAATCTTCTGAATTCTAATCCATCCTCTCAACTAGTGTGTAGACTTTCGGCCATTTTTTTTTCCCCCAGTGCATTTCCTTCTTGCCCAGTACTGTAAAGAAGTAAGTTAATTCTAATACTAGCTTACCAAAAAATAAAAATAAAAACCCCAACTTAATGTATCAGTTCATTTTTCTGTTGCTTATAACAGAATACCAGAAATTGAGTAATTTATAAAGAAAATGAATTTATTTCTTATAGTTCTTGAGACTGAGAAGTCCAAGGTTGAGAGGTGGCATCTTGTGGGAGCCTTCTTGCTGGTTGGGACACTGTGGGCACAGGGCCTTGCGTGGTAAGGGAGCTGAGCATGCTAACATGCTAGCTTAGGTATCTCTTCCTCTTATAAAGACACCAGCTCCCTCCCATGATAACCCATTAAGCCATTAATACACTAATCCAAGAATGGATTAATACATTCATGAGGGCAGAGCCCTCATGATCCATTCACCTCTTAAAAGGCCCCACCTTTCAATACTGCCACATTGGAGTTTAAATTTCAATACGAGTTTTGGGGGGAACAAGTATTCAGATTTTCTTAAAAACTTAAGAAAACATAATTCATATATTTATACATTTGCTATTAGATTTTTCTTCACTTGAACCAAAATCTGTATGTATATATGTATGTATGTAAATTGTCCATTAAAGCAATTTTAAAATCCATCATATTTTAAAAATATATAATAGTGTCCAAGCACGGTGGCTCACGCCTGTAATCTCAGCACTTTGGGAGGCTGAAGTGGGCAGATCACAAGGTCAGGAGATCGAGACCATCCTGGCTAACAGGATGAAACCCCGTCTCCACTAAAAAATACTAAAAAAAAAAAAAAAAAAAAAAAAAAAATTAGCCGGGTGTGGTGGTGGGTGCCTGTAGTCCCAGCTACTCAGGAGGCTGAGGCAGGAGAATGGTGTGAACCCAAGAGGTGGAGTTTGCAGTGAGCCGAGATCACGCCACTGCACTCCAGCCTGGGCAACAGAGCGAGACTCTGTCTCAAAAAAAAAAAAAAAAAAACTATATATATATAGTGTTTTTAAAATCTATCCAATTTTAAGGAAAAATATACATTGTGTAATTTAAGTCAAGAGTAATTTCTGTATTCTTCTATCACTTTTCACTATTATTGGGGGAACCCGCCCCCAATATTTCAACGTATTTTCTTTCTATTTTCCATAAATGTCAGGCAACTGAGAAATAAAGAGAAAGAGTACAAAGAGAGGAATTTTACAGGTGGGCCGCCGGGAGTGACATCACATAGTGGTAGAACTGTGATGCCCACCTGAGCCTCAAACCAGCAAGTTTTTTATTAAGGGTTTCAAAAGGGGAGGGGGTGTAAAACAGGGAGTAGGTACGAAGATCACATGCTTCAAAAGGCAAAAAGCAGAACTACTAATAAGGGTCTAACAAAGATCACATGTTTCTGAGGGAACAGGACAAAGGGAAAAAGCAAAACCACTGATAAGGGTGCAACAAAGATCACAAGGTAAAGGGCAAAAGCAGAACTACTGATAAGGGTCTATGTTCAGCGGTGCCCGTATTGTCTCGATAAAGATCTTAAACAACAAAAAACAGGGTTTGAGAGCAGAGAACCGGGTTGACCACAAATTTACTATGGTGGTGGAGTTTCTCCCCTCCCTAGTAAACGTGAGGGCACTGCAGCAGACCAGGGCATATCTCAGTCCTTATCTCAACCACATAAGACAGACGTTCCCAGACATCTGGGCGGCCATTTATAGACCTTCCCCCAGGAATGCATTCCTTTCCCAGGGTATTAATATTAATATTCCTTGCTCAGAAAAGAATTTAGCGATATCTCTCCTACTTACACGTCCGTTTATAGGCTCTCTGCAAGAAAAACAAATATGGCTCTTTTTGCCCGACCCTGCAGGCAGTCAGACCTTATGATTGTGTTTCCTTGTTCCCTAAAATTTGCTGTTATTCTGTTCTTTTTCAAGGTGCACTGATTTCATATTGTTCAAACACACGTTTTACAATCAATTTGTATAGTTAGCACAATTATCACAGGGGTCCTGAGGTGATGTATATCCTCAGCTTATGAAGATAACAGGATTAAGAGATTAAAGTAAAGACCAGGCATAAGAAATTATAAAAGTATTATTTGGGAACTGATAAATGTCCATGAAATCTTCACAATTTATGTTCCTCTGCTGCGGCTCCAGCCAGTCCCTCCATTCGGGGTCCCTGACTTCCTGCAACACACTATTGGCGTGAAAAAAAAGTAAGTGGAGTATATTCTGAAGTTTTTGGGGGGTATCTGAATGGTGACCCCTTTGCCAATTTAAGCAGGCCACAGAAGACTGCACCAAATTCAGATCTACTTAAAATATTTGGCTATTTCTGTGGCAAATCAGACCCCCAAGTCTGACATGGGTATGACCCAAGCAGCTGAAATGTCTTCAGTCGTGCCACAGCAGTCAGCCCCCATCCAAGTAGTTCTGGGGCAGGTCTCCTTGTGGATTTTGGCCCTTGGTGCCCATAGAGAACAACTTAAAAAATAACAAAAATTGGGAGAAGTAACCACTGTGAGGCTAGATGTTTTTCGAGATGGAAGATTCTATTGTTTAGCTCAGTTTATCAGAAGGACCAGTGGAAATGGATGGTCAGTAGCTAATTAGAGTTTCCCCATGAAGAGGATAACGAGGGATGTGTCAGATTTCCAAGGAGGATGTTGGGAAGAATTTAAAAATAAAAGTCAAGATTCAATAGTTGTTTGGAAAATCTCTTTTGAGGCATTTATGTAAAGAATCTATAGGTATTTTGTGCAAGGGTGTGTGTGTGTGTGAGTGTGTGTGTGTGTGTCTGTAGAATCAAAAAGATGGGATGGATTAGGGTCTCTGAATTTCTGTGGGATACAGTTATAGACCTAGTAGTTAACTTCACATCATTGTGTGTCCTTAAAGCTTTCTGTAAAAAAGAGGCATGCTAACAAATGCCTACAAACATACCAGTACCCTTCCTTAAATATTTATTTGCTTTAGGGTTGACAGCCCCTGCCTTGATGACCTCGGGGCTCAACATTAGCTCTAGGATCCTAGAATATGTTCATTGGCAGAAAAAAGAACCTGGAGACTGGATTTAGCAATGTGGCTGTGTACAAGTCATAACCAATTGGAACCCATTTCTCCTGTAGAATGGGGATCATGATCTATACTCGCCTCCAGGGGACATTGTGAGGAGAAAATGAGATAATGTTTATGAAGATGCTTTATAGTGGTTCTTAACCTTTTAACTAAGAATTCTTTTTCCAGGGGAGAAAATGTATATGTGCCTTTCTCCGTCCCTCTTTCCCCCTTCCTCCCAGTACTTGATCTGATAGTGGCTGGGTGTTAGGAAGCAGTGGTAAGCAGGGCAGATACAATTCTTGCTGTCATGGAGCTTCACTTCTACGTACTTGTCCAGTCCCTACTTGGAATGACTTTCTCTTTCTGGAAGAGTTGGTCTCTCCAATCTTCCTAAGAGGCCACTTATTTCCTTTGTCATCCTTGCTCATTTACTTATGCAGCCTTTAAATGTTGGCCTTCCTTAGGATTTGGTCCTAGATGCTCTTAAACAGTTTACTGTTTCCCATAGTATATCCAGCTTCCTCCTTGAAATCCTCTTCCCTCTTCTCCACTGTCTCAAGGGTATGTCAAATTCACATCTAAAACTAAGCTCATGGCCTAAACGCTGCCCCTCCTGACTCCCAAACCTTGTCCTTCTCTGGTGGTCTGTGTGTCAGTGAGTTTTCCAGTATTCCATATGGTTGTTTAATCCAGAAACTCATGTCTCTCTCTATCTGCTCATCTCCCATACTTCACATATCCACTTATTCACCAAGTTCTTGTTGCATTTATGAAATCCTGTCAGCCTCTCCATTTCTGCTCTCATTGCTGTTTTTCAAGCAACTATCATCATCCTGTATGCACACCATCAGAATAGCAGTATGTATTTTTGCCCCTCAATTCATCCCCCATATTTCAGATAAAGTTATTTTTTGATACATAAATATATTCACATGGTTCCATAATTTTAAATGATGTCTCCTTCCCCCATGTAACTAGGTTACCTGTACTCTTTCAAATGTCCTTCCAAAATATTTTATACATATATAAGGAGATACTAATATGTAAGCTCTTTTATAAACCTCATTATTTATTTATGTGTATTTTGTTTATTATCATTTTTATTTGTATAAATTTTGAGGTACAAGAGTAATTTTGTTCCATGCATAGATTTCATGGTGGTGTGTCGTCTGGGCTTTAGGACATCCATCACCTGAATAATGTACATTGTACCCATTAAGTAATTTCTCGTCACCCACCCCCCAACTCTTCCAAGTCTTCATTGTCTATCATTCCACACACTCCATGCCCTTCTGTACATAAGCTGCCACTTACCAGTGAGAATATGTGGTATTTGTCTTTCTGTGTCTGATTTGTTTCACTTAATATAATGGCATCTTGTTCCATCTTTGGTGCTGCATGGATGTGATTTCATTCTTTTTTTTTTATGGCCAAATAGTATTTCATTGTGTATCTGTACCGCATCATTCATTGATAGACACTTAGATTGATACCATATCTTTGCTATCATGAAAAATGCTGTGATATAACATAGGAGTGCAGGTGTTTTTCATATAATGTTTTCTTTTCCTCTGGGTAGATACCCAGTAGTGGGATTGCTGGATGGAATGGTAGTTCTATTTTTAGTTATTTGAGAAATCTCCATACTGTTTTCCGTAGATGTTATACTAATTTATATTCCCACCAACTGTGTATAAGAGCTCTGTTTTCTCCACATCTTCATCAACATCTGTTATTTTCTGTCTTTTTAATAATAGCAATTCTGACTGGTTTAAGATGATATCTCATTGTGGTTTTGACTTGCACTTGTCTCATGGTTAGTGATGGTCTTCTTTTGAAAAATGTCTCATGTCCTTTGCTCACTTTTTAATGGGATTATTTGTGGGCTTTGTTGTTGTTGTTGTTGAGTTGTTTGATTTCCTTGTAAATTCTGGATTTTGTTCCTTGTCAGGTGAATAGTTTGCAAATATTTTCTTCCATTCTGCAGGTTCTCTCTACACTCTGTTATTTCCTTTGCTGTACAGAAGCTTTTTAGTTTCATTACGTCCCATTTCTCTATTTTTGTTTCTGTGCTTTTGAGGTCTTTGTCATAAATGCTTTGCCTAGACCAGTGTCCAGGAGAATTTTCCCTAGGTTTTCTTCTAGTATTTTTATAGTTACAGGTCTTACATTTTATGATGAGACATAGGAGTCCAACTTTGGTCTTCTGCATGTGGCTATGCAATTTTTTGAAATTTATTTCCAAAAAGGACACCATTTATTGAAAAGGGTGTCCTTTCCCTAGTGTATATTCTTGTGAATTTTGTGGAAGATCAGTTGGTTGTAAATGTGTGGCTTTATTTCTGTGTTCTCTGTTATGTTTCATTGGTCTATGTGTCTATTTTTATATTAGCACCAGGCTGTTTTGGTTACTATAGACTTGTAATATAATTTGCAGCCAGGTAATATGATGCTTCAGCTTTGTTCTTTTTATTTATTTGGATTGCTTTGGCTATTTGGGCTCTTTCTTTCGTTCCATATGAATTTTAGGATTGTTTGTTCTAATTCTGTGAAAAATGTCAATATTTGGATAAGGATTGCTTTGAATCTGTGGATTGCTTTGGGCAATAGGGTCATCTTACTTATATTAATACTTCTGATCCATGAGTATGGGATATTTTTCCATTTGTGTCATCTTTAATTTCATTCATCACTGTTTTTATCGTTTTTTTGTAGAAATATTTTACCTCCTTGGTTAAATATATTCTTAAGTATTTTATTTTGTTATTTGGTACTTATTGTAAGTAGGATTTGGTTCTTAGGTAGATTGTTATTGGCATATAGAAACACACTTTTTGTATGTTGATTTTGCATCCTGCAACTTTACTGAATTCGTTTATCAAATTGAATCACTTTTTGGTGGAGTCTTCACGTTTTTCTAGATGGAAGAATGTATGATCCGTGAACAGGGATAATTTGACGACTTCTTTTCCAATTTGGATGCCTTTTATTTACTTCTCGTGACTGATTACTCTGACTAGGACTTCCAGCATTATGTTGAATATGAGTGGTGAAAATGGGCATTCTTGTCTTGTTCCAGTTCTTAGAATGCTTTCAACCTTTCCCCATTCAGTATGATGTTGACTGTGGGTATTTCGTATATGGCCTTTATTATTTTGGGATATGTTCCTTTTATGCCTAGTTTGCTGAGAATTTTTTATCATGACAAGGTGCTGCATTTTACAAATGCTTTTTCTGTGTCTCTTGAGATAATCATGTGTTTTTTGTTCTTTATTCTGGTATCACATTTCTTGATTTGCATGTTGAACAATCCTTGCATCCCTGGTGTACAATCCATTTGATCATGCTGTATAATCTTTCTGACACACTGTTGGATTGGATTTGCTAGTATTTAAAGAGTTTTATGTCTGTGTTCATCATGGATGTTGGTCTGTAGTTTTCTTTTTGGCTTGTGTCCTTGTCTAGTTTTGGTACCATGCTGACATTAGCCTTGTATAATGAGTTAGGGAGGATTCTGTCTTCTGATTTTTTGGAACAGTTTCAAGACAATTCGTATTAGTTCTTCCTACGTTTGGTAAAATTAGGCTGTAAATCCATCTGATCCTGGGCTTTTCTTTGCTGAGAGATTCTTTATTACTGATTCAGTCTTGCTACTCATTACTGGTCTGCTCAGGCTTTTCTGTTTCTTCTAGGTTTTCTAGTTTTGGGGCATATAGTTTTTCATAATAGGTCTCTGATCATCTTCTTTATTTCTGTGGTATCAATTTTAATGGCTCTGTTTTCATTTCTGATTTTATTTATTTGGTTCTTCTCCTTTTCTTGGTTAGTCTATCTAGTATAAACATCATTAATTGCCTGAAAAGTGGTATACTGTGTATATTTTTATTCTCCTTGATTTTTTTTCAATCAACAGTGTATCCTGGATATCTTTCCATTGTAATGCATAGAGAAGCTCCACATTCATTTTTATGGCTGCATAATATTTCTTGGTAGGAATGTTGAAACTGATGCATATCAGGACAAAACATCTTTTATTATTTAGAGTTTTTCTTTCTTCCATTTTGATAACTTGTCATGAATTCCCATTCATTACTCTCAGGGAAAAAAACTAACCTCCTCACCAACCAAGGCACTCAGTTGACCCTGCTTCTTTTCTCGAGGATTATCTTGTATTACTCTTCCTCTCATCTTCTATCCTTGGGTTGCATAGAGTGCCTTTTATTTCTTCCATGCACCATGTTTTTTCCTGCCTAAGGGTTATGCTCAAGTTCTTCTCACATGCAGACCCTTCCCTCCTTTCCTGACCTTTAGTTCATTTTTAATTAGCTTTTAATCCACTTAAGGCAGGTCTCACCTCAGTGCCATTTCATCAAGGTATGCTTACCCTAGCAATCCAAAGCCAGAATTCTCTAATGATAGTCTTCCATCACCCTGCCCTGTTCCTCTGAGCAGTTATTACCATTTATTATACGTTTGTATATATGATTATTAGATTGATATTTATCTCAAAAACCTAAAAGAGTGTTTTTCAAATAGTGGGTGGCCACCCCGT
The DNA here is from genome assembly GCF_000951045.1 of Mandrillus leucophaeus. Classification (NCBI taxonomy): domain Eukaryota; kingdom Metazoa; phylum Chordata; class Mammalia; order Primates; family Cercopithecidae; genus Mandrillus; species Mandrillus leucophaeus. The sequence continues at coordinate 990,897 of NW_012104288.1, forward strand.
TATAGGTTGTAAAATCAGTTTTAAAAATTGTGACAAGCCATCTTTAAAAAATGAAATAGAGTAGAAAGTATTGAACCTCTGCTTATAGTAAGGACACTTTCTTTCATCAAATTTTTGCAGATTAATTATGTAAACACACAGACACATAAACATATTAGGCATGATGTAAAATATATTTCTTATGGTGGGGTCTTGTTCAGCAAAATTTGAAAGCCTCTGAACTAGGTTATAGATTCAGTGAGGACAGGAATTCTATTTTGTACACTATTCTATCCCCAAGTCTAGCAGAGAGGCTGGCACTGAGTCAGGCACTCAGTAAATGTGTTGACTGGCTGAATGAATGAATGAACATATACTTTTGCAGGCAGGCTCAGGGACCCACTGCCTTCCTCTACTAGGGACTAGTAGACCTTGGTTCTAAGCAGATGCTAGTGATTATTTCTTTGGTTAATTGAGTCTGCTTTAGATCATTAGAAGACAGGAAAAGTAATACAAAACCACACCTACAGATGTATTTTTTTAAAGGGTTGATAAGCAGATGAAACACTGAGGATGAATGATTTTTAGATCTAAATTTTTTATATATTACTTTTGAAACTTAGACCTTAAAATACCATTTTATTTTATTGGCAAATAATGAAACAATCTACCTGCCTAAATATCTGGGTAGTTTTTAAATTTCTAAGGTAGTCTTTACACACAGGGCTTATTACATAGCTGTTATCTTTGTGTGTACTTCAGCAATAAAATATTTATGCAGTTTGGCAAGGTGATACTACAACCTGGTTTAATACAACAGCTGCACTGCCTGTTCCCATGTGGCTTGATTTCCCTTTTTAATCTGCGGTTTTCTGCAACTAAAGACTTATGTCAGCATGTAGTTTATACAGCAGCAGATAATGGTGAAAACTTATTGAATTAACATAGTAAAGAGAGAAATACTCTGCTGAGTTAACTTGTCTCATATTTTTCTAAAGTCTTTGAAAAACATTTTTTCCAGCGTGGCCTACACAGCTTTATAAACATCATGTATTTACAATGAAACACTTTTGTGAATTTGATTTTTTAGAGAACCTATAAACTCATCTCCAAAGATAATAGTCTCTGAACCTAAAAAATAGGAATATCTCAGTTCTAAAGTAATCTGCATTTGGCTTAGCACAAATCAGGAGAGTTCTGGAAATGAGAGTGATCCTTGTATTTACTTTGTCATAAATTTGTATGTATAATTGAAATTGAGATTGAATTAAAAAGTAGGCAAAAAGAGTCTTAATCCTTCTAGCACAGAGTTTTTATCTAGCCTGTGTGTTATTATTTTTCTTTCTATTTCTAGGTGCTCCCGATCCAACAGCAGGTGCTAGTATAGATGATGAAAACTGCTGGCACTTAGATGAAGAGCAGGTTCAAGAACAGGTTAAACTGTTCCTTTCCCAGGGCGGGTACCACGGATCAGGGAAGCAGCTTAATTTGCTCTTTGCAAAGGTATGATTGTCTGTTTCTAAAGAAATATTCTAAATATATACATATATAGGGACTATCTAAATATGATCATGTCTACAATAGGATAAAGTCTCTTTTAAAAATTAAAGAACAGGGTCTAAGTTAGTTGACCAATAGAAACTTTTGTATTGTAATGCAAGCTTTTTTTTCCCTTAGATGATCTTAGACAAGATGTGGGACATTTTTGTCTCTCTCAGTTCCTATCAATAAAATGGTGATAATTTATACAGTTTTGAAAAACCTCTTACAATAATAAAAGCAAAATAATTAACAATGTTATTCAAAATGCCATTTTTTCAAGTTTTTCCCTTTCTAGTTGATTTTCCCAAGAGAACATAGTTTTATAATCCCTAAAATGTGCTTTAATTATTTAGTTTAATAATGTCAATATCTATAAGTTAATTTCAAGAGCTTGAGTTTTAGAGTCAGATAGATCTCAGTTTAAATCCAAGTTCTAGATCTTTCTAAGTATATAAACCTTGGCAAATTATTTGTTAATTTTCTCATCTAGAAAATTAGTTAATAAATAACATATTTCCTAAAATCATTGTGATAATGGTGTTAAATGATGCTGTCTGCTGTTCATCTCCATCATTAAAAATTGATGTCTCAAGAATTTAAATTATCTTGGTCATAAGTTCCTTGTGAGCGGAAGCTGTGTGTTTTGCTTTATACAGAAGTTTCAGTATCATACACAGATTTGTAAATACTGAATAAAATGCTTTTTGAATAATATTAAATCAGTATATTTTCATTGGGGGGTATAGTCATCATTATGATTAATGTATTAAAGTTGGTTTTAAGGGAACAGATAACTGTTCATTGATGCTTTTGTTGAATATCTTCTCTAATACTTGTTATAATTAAAGGTTTGTTTTTTTTTTTTGTTTTTTTTTTTTTTTAGTTCAAAAGAATTAGAGTAAACCCTGTTACTGGGTATGGCCAGGAATAGTGTATTCTGCTTAATCAATACCATGCTTATAAAGATTTATCCTGTATACCATATGTAGATTGACAATTTCCCCAGAATTAGATTACAGTAAAATACATTTAACTCTAATACTACTTTACACATGATTTAAGCATTCTTTGGTGATTCACAAGCACTTCAAACTCATGTCATGCCTCCGTGTCAACAGTCTGCAAATTAATTACCATTAAGCTATAGATGTACATGAGTGCTGGTTACACAGAGAGTTCCGTTTTATATACTTAAGAGTAAAGTGTTTATTTTCATTGCTGTTGCTGCATAATAGGTTTGAAATCTACCAGAAAAAATAAACATTAAATCAAATCCACAATACTAATAATGTAAAAGGTTTAGTATATTTAGACGCACAGGAAGTATTTCATATATTCTTATGTTAGAAACAGTTTGAAAGATGTATTATTAGACTGATCTGCAGTTGTTCTTTTTATCCCTGTATATTATATATACATTATGTATGCCATGTGAAGTAATAGCAACCTCTAATTTTGGAATTAGCGTAACTTGAAGTTAAGACAGATACAGGTTCTGATCCAAGCTGTTCCCCTTGTCCATTGGGCAAATTATTTTACCTCTCTGAGGCTTGGTCTTATAATTAATAAAATGGGGATTATAATCTGGCCTATTTTACATGGTGGTTGTGAAAATTAAACAGTAAGTATAAATGTAAAACTCTTTAACATTGTATCCAAAAAATGGCAACTCCTTTGCTTCATCCATCTTCACCTGTTAATGAGTTTTTAGTACTTTGATATTAGGAACAAACTCCTTTATAGGAATACTGAAGTAACGCTCGTGGAAGCACAACCTTTGTGATTCAGGGTAGAAGTGCTTTTGAGTTCTTTATAAAGCTTAAATTCTAAAGTAGGTGAGGAAGTTCCATTTCTTGAGGGTACAGACATCAGGCAGGATCTATTTTAGATTTGGGCTGCTTTATTGAGGATCTACTGTTTTCTCCTTTCCTTGCCTTTCACATAGAGAGAGTCCTGAAAGAAGGATCAACCACCCCACCTTTTCTACTGCTCGTGACCTTGCTCCAGTAATTTCTTACAGGGAAATTACAGCTGAGATTCTTACTTATTGAATACTTAGCAGTACACATTTTTGGAGTGGATGGATTCATTTAGGGCTTCCTGCAGAGAGGTTTACCCTTGTGTTTCTTTTTTCTTTTCTTTTATTTGGAAAATGTAGCACAAGAGTAATGGACAAAGCTTAAAGTTCCAACCTGAGAGGCAAAGTTAACTTATTAGATCTGTGGTTATTATTCTGCTTCGTGGATCACCCATATAGAGCAAGAGAGTTCTTGAACTTAACAGCTCTGTCAATTTTCTTTTACCATTGCAATAGAAGTATGCTGCTGCTCTTTATATAAAAAAAACTTAAGTGAGAGAGAACCTTTATGCAATTACTAATTTATCTCAAAAATTGAAGGACTTGCACAACTGTGAATATACTAAAAACCTTTGAATTGTACAGTTTAAATTGTGAATTGTATGATATATGAATTATGTCTCAACAAAGCTGTTCCTAAAAAAACTAAAGGCCAAGTGTTATTATTATACACATTATCAGATCTACTTAGAATATTTCTTGAGTTCTCAGTGGACTCTGCATTAGGCTCTACTTCTCTGATGGTAAGTATAATCAGTTGGAGAGTCAGGAAGGTGCTCCATTTTTGTCATGTTTGTTTTGGTATTGTATTTCTTTAGGCTAGCAAAGTTATGGCATCTTACTAAAATTATGGCATCTCATTTTATGCAAGGAAACAGCAGCACCTTGCTTAAACCTGTTTTGGTAAACTAGGTAGGTTCAGATACCTGTTCCCAGTGCCAGATTTTACTTCTGTGGTTTGTCAAAGCATGAATGCCTACTTTGTTGGAGTGTAATCTTGAATCACAAAGTGTACTTGGTTTAGATGAGAGAGATAATTTGAAGGAGAACTGGTAAAGAAAGTTTCGGAAGGGCACGGTGGCTCAAGCCTGTAATCCCAGCACTTTGGGAGGCCGAGACGGGTGGATCACGAGGTCAGGAGATCGAGACCATCCTGGCTAACACGGTGAAACCCCGTCTACTAAAAAATACAAAAATGACTAGCCGGGCGAGGTGGCGGGTGCCTGTAGTCCCAGCTGCTCGGGGAGGCTGAGGAAGGAGAATGGCGTGAACCCGGGAGGCGGAGCTTGCAGTGAGCTGAGATCCGGCCACTGCACTCCAGCCCGGGCGACGGAGCAAGACTCTGTCTCAAAAAAAAAGGAAGTTTCTACTGGACACAGGAAACACGATTTACTCACCTTAATCAGTGTGTAAGACCCAACCAGAACATTTTTGGAATTGAGAGCATTTTTTCTTCATATGGATTCTAAAGTGTAATTCAAAATAATGAATGGGCATTTCTTTGATTAAATTGCTATTTAGAGTAGGGAATGGTTTTAAATTATATATTTTGTTTGCTTAAGAGGGCTGGTGTGAAGGCTTGACTCCTCCTGCCCATCCCCCACCACACACACACACACACACACACACACACACACACACACACAGAGAAACAGAGAAAAGTGGTGGTTTGTCTCTTGTGTTGCTGTGGGGTTTTGTTGTGTTTTTGTTTTGAACAATTTTCCAAAGGTCTGTTTTTCCCCACTAGGTGCGGGAGATGTTAAAGATGAGGGACTCCAATGGGGCCCGCATGTTGACCTTGATAACAGAGCAATTCATGGCTGACCCTCGCCTGTCACTTTGGCGACAACAAGGCACTGCAATGACTGACAAATACAGGCAGCTCTGGGATGAGCTGGGTAAGCATGTTTCCCGACAAATTACCATTGATTTGCATATGGATAAATACCATAGTCAGATGTTTCAAGAACATGGTCGTAGTATTGCTGAAGAGAGAGCTGCTCATACATGGAACATGTTGCCAATATATAGGTTAGAAGCATAGGAGGATTTAGAACTTGGGCTGGCATTTACAGAAAACAACCTTGGCAGAGTTTTGGGGGAATTGCCTGATCTCAAGGAAAGTTAAGTGCAGGAATCTCCCTTTAAGTATTTGGGGGGGAAAAAAAAGCTGTATTATTTTAAAATAGCAGTTTTATATGGTAGAGCTGGCTACTTATTTCTAGATTAATATTGTAATCAATTCAGCTAAAATTTAGTCTTCCCCCTTCTCCCCACAGTGGAATTGTTGAAATTAGTTTGGATATTCATTTTATTTTTGGCTACTATAGATTTAAATGAACTGTTGATCCTCAGAATGGAAAAATACAGCAAATTCTAATATTTATTGCTTCCTAAATTCCTGGTGGTTAAAAATACAAATATAGCAAGTGTTCAAAAAAATGAGAAATCCACTAGTCATGTTCATTAAAAGAATACTGGGAATTTTGTTTGGATGAGTCTTGGTACCCAATGTTCACCGCTAGGGAAATAATGAATGATGTGTTCATTATCTTGTCTTTTTATTAAGAAATCTATAAGTTACACCTGAAATTTTGACAAATATATCAGTGCCTGTATTAATTTTATGAGAAGTAATGTTGTCTATATTTACTAGAAGATCCTAGTCTCAGTGAAATTTTTCTTGACTAATGATGGACCACATCATGCTGATTGATCCCAGGTGTAGTCTAAACCAAAAGATGCTGTCGTCTGTGAAGATACCAAATGATCATAATCGGAAGGGGTATTTGAGATTAGCTGTTTTACAGATAAGGAAACAAGTCCAGAGAGGTTAGGAGACTTCAAACATGACACTGTATAATCTAGGGTTATGCAGCAAGTTGGTAAAGGATTTGACACCAGTATTTCCTTTTTCCTATTAATAGGATATACGTTCAGGAGTTGGCTGTGGACAAGTTCACTACTTGTGAACTATTAGATATTTGTTGACGTTTTCCCTGGAAATTTTCTTAAGTATCTTGTAATAACTTAATCTTGCTGCTTTCTTTGAGTCTCCTAAAATAATAGTAATGCCCTTTCCCCCAATCAAAATGTAAATCAATCTAACTACAATAGATAGTTTCCATGTATTAGAATGATGTTTGGGGACACAGTGTGGTGGTTAGAGAACACAAGTATAATGCATGGTTTAAATAAATATTTTCATAAAATCCTGAATGTTTTACTTTTCAAGTAAATCTTTTTCAGTTTTGTAACTCTGTAGTACAGACTAGATTGGTTAGATGGTTTATAAAGTAAACAGGATTAGCATTAAGAAAACTATAATGAAGGGGATCATTTAAGGAAAAATTATTGAATTAAATATTAAATGAATGCAATTTTACATGGCTTTGGTACTTAGAGAAACTTAGAATTACAAATGACTGGTTAGGAAGAAAATAGCAACTAAATTTTTTGGTTACCAAAAAAGGTACTGGTGATACAGTCAAATAAAATTTGCAGTGTTCACATTTAATTCATGGTCAGATTTCACTTTTCCAAGTGGGTTTTGAAAATTACGTACCTTAACCCTCAATCAGAAGTATAAATTTTTATTAGGTGGAAGTTTCCACCAGCTGATTCTAGTTATGCCCTCTTATGGACTACTTTCTAATTAAGGACCAGGCTTTATACAAATTCTTTTATTTCAGTCCAGCATAAAGACCACAACCTCTTGTCCTGTGTGCCCCCCACCCACCACCCCATCATTACTAGACTGCTAGAAATTCTCCTATGTACTCTGATGGCAAGCAGAGGTCACTTGCCATTTTAACGGGGTCTAAATTCTGTGAAGATTCTCACGTAGAAGTAACAGTAAGTATCACATCTTAATATTCATTCACCAAAAAATTAACTAAAAGTTGCTTCTGGACTACAAAAGGAAAGGCTTTTGCTTCTTAATAAAATGGGGCAATTTGACTTTGTGCCCCTACACAGAGCTCACATTGCTTCAAGGCTCTGCTTTGGAATTAAATGCTGAGCACTGCCAGATGCCAGACATTGAGAAGAGGCTGAGTTTTGTCGGCAAATGGGATCTGCAAGTTAATTGGTGTTTTCTGCAGGCTTCTGGCTGTGAAATGAAATTGGAAGCCCTTTAGCCACATGGATAATACAGGACCTGAATACAAATGTCACATGTCACCATCAGGACCCACTGTGAGACAATAGTGTTCCCACTCCAACACCGCGCCATTACAGATCATTTAAATATGGGGATTACATTTAAACTAAAAGCCCCATTTGCCTTTTACTGCAATTTAAATGTCCTCTTAGCAAAAGCTAAGTGACAAATTAAATGAAAAAAATGCCCACATTTTTAAAGCTGTAATGCAAAACAACCTTTTATTGCTTCTCATGTGCCACGAATGAATCATTATACTTGTCAACCCTAAACCAAGCCATAATTGGAGCAGCTACTGTTATCAAAGTGGGGCCGCTCTGTGACAGCTTAATAAAGCTGAAACTGTTAAATTAAATCTCAGATGCTTAACTCCTTAGCAGTGGTGGATTCATTGGGTCCATTTCTGGCAGTGGCCAGTACACCAGGAAAAAAAAAAAAAGATTCCTGGCATGAAAGCCTTAATCTGATGCAAGTGTACAAGTGAGAGTATGCTAGCCAAGTAACTCTGCTTCTTGGCAGATGGATTTGGAGCCATCAGATTGTCAGCCAGAAGATTACAAAATCTTTTTCATGCAGCCCAGTGTCCCCCTCCCCAAGATTTAAAATTTCCTGCTTACATGTGATTTATGAAAATTTAAGTGTTGATGTTTCAAAATTAATTGTAAAAGTAACATTTATTTTAACTTTTTCTTTCTTTCAAGTGAATATATGAAAACTTATCTGTGGTAGCCACAGGCCCAATTTCTTCCCCCCATGCTCCAGCTAACAAAGGGACTGATTATTCTGTTTTTCTTTTCTAATATAAATGCCTATGACATTCATTTGGTATGAGTTAACTTTTGTGATTTACTCCCTGATTTTCATAATGTAGTATGAAATAGGTACAGATGCATACTCTTAAGGTCCTGTTTATTGCATCTCATTTGCAGATACATTTATCTTGTACATGAGTCAGTTTTTCAAATATTAATTTTACTTTCTCTGCATGATGTTCATTTTCCCAGACATACGCCAGTGTTCACAAGATGAGTAATGTTGTATCATAATCAGCTATAAGAAAAGGTATATATTAAAATAGAAAGCCCCATTGTAATGGTAGAGGTTGTACGTTTGATAGAAGCTACATATTTAGTAGAATCTATAGAACACACACCTCTTGAATTACATTCTTTATTCTGTGACATGCAAATTTTCTGGAAAGCAGATCACAGAAATAACCTTTGGATTTCAAAGAACAACCCAGTGCTGATTGGGGGTGAGCACACCTACTGTTAGCTGTAATGGCTGTCTGTTCAGCACACTTAATTACTGCGGGGGTCTAGGGATGAGGGGATATACTGTAACCTCTCATCTGTGTTGATGGCTCTCTTTTCTTAAATGTATTCCTAGACTGCAATTTTACTTTGCTTTATAAAACTATAGGTTGTGGCTGCCAGTCTATTAAAACCTAATTAAAATGAATGTCATTAGAGGAAACAGTTAAATAACACTTAATTACAGTTTTATCACAGGGAAATATTCTTAAATTTTTATTTTCAATTGTTACATAATATGTTTTTCCCCAAGTTTTAAACACTTAACTTTCTCTCAGAGCTGAGTCACGCGCTTTGCTTTCTAGCATATAAATCCTGTTTCTTAGGGAGAGGATGGGCTGCCATTGCAAGAGCCTTGCTGCGCTGAGCTTTGCTCATTCAGTTCACGAGAACAGGGTGGCATCTCTCGAGTTCTTTTCACGGCTTCTCATCTGGAGACCTACTTCTGTGTGAGCAGAAATAGCCATAGTTAGATTTTTTTTCTAGTTTGAATTTCATTGTATGATTAGTTTGACCACTTGTTATTAAGCAACAGCTATAATGTTCCTTGGTAGGGTGCTAGATAGATTGAGTGGTATACAGATTCAGTACACTTAGAATTAGAGTAAATCTAACTGCGTTCGGCAGTAGAGAACACAGCCTACCCTTTGAGACTGTATTTTTTGAATTAACCTGCTCCGCGGACCCAGATGCTGTTCCATCTTCCATCCCAGACTCAAATAGTGATTTTTCTGTAACCACCTACATTATTCTTGAATAAGGAGAAAAACATATGCTTAAGTCACACATTCAAAATGATACTTTTAAGTAATTTAGGACAGTCTCTGTGTACCAGAAATAAGATTCCAAAGACTCTGCTTTACTCTGCTTTATAGGTAATTGTGGATAAATTTCTGGGGAATGCTGTCTTACATCTTTGAAAGCAGGAGGCTTAATAACTGCCCCCACCAACCACCCCCATCCCTGTTTTGAGCTTCTTACTTTAGTTGAGTTATTCAAACTAACTCAAGCTTGCCACATTTGAAAGTTGATGGTGGTGAATTAATGGCTAAGGAACAACTGCTTCTTTTTGAGAACTACAAAGCTTACCAAAATGGTTCCCCATATACGTAGTTCCCTCTTTGCTAGTACCACAAAGAAAACAGCAATTGCCAGAGCTCCCTTGCAGCAAAAAGATGTCAGTACACACTTGGTAACTTCCAAATAGCTGGAAGTACAGAATGTAATTCTAATGAACTACATATCAGGATTGCTTGTCATCTACCTGTTTGTCTTCCCTGGGCATAAGGAGAGTACAACTTTCCCACGACATACCACTGTCAGTGCTATATTGTTAACCTTCTTTCCAGAGGTCTTCCTGTGGTCTATCAGTGTGTATGAAGCACTCGCTATGTCTAGAGGAATAGATGTATTAGTTATTTGATTTTGGGGTAGTGATAGTAGCAGTCATCAGGAAGGGATAGAGAGATGTAAACATTAGGAGATGTGATAAATAAGAACAGCCAAGAATGGGTGAAGAAGAACTTTTATAGAGTAATTTCATTACAAATTAGTACAAAGGTTTGTAGAAACCAAATTTAATATGGTTTTATAAGATGTTTACGGAGGTGTGTTGCAGGGAAAAGTAGTGTGACTACTCCAGAAAAAAGAAACAGCCTGAACAAAGACAGCAGTGGGCTCTGTGGAAGAGAGTAGAGAGCCTTCAGATTCATTATCAAAAATGTTAAGATTTTCTATCCAACCTTGCTGTTCTGTGTTGTTACTTAAAAGCAAAAAGGGAGATGGTAGATAGGTATCATAAAACCTGGATTTTTGCTTTATTTCTCATTTTGGTCTAGCTGCTAATGATAACATAGTTGCCAATACTTATTTATCAGGAACTGTGCTAAGCACTTAATGCATGTGTTGTTTTATTTAATCCCTGAAACAATCCTGTGAAATAGGTCCAATTATTTGCCCTAATTTTACAGCCAATAATACTGAGGTTTAAGGAGGCTTGATAACTTGCCCGAGGTCACAGTAGCAAAGCAAGAATTTAATCCCAGTGACTTCAGAAACATAACCACCAGACTAGACAATGTCCTCAGTTTTTTATTATTATTATTATTATTATGATGAGACAGAGTCTCGCTCTGTCGCCCAGGCTGGAGTGCAGTGGTGTGATCACAGCTTACCGCAATCTCTGCCTCCCAGGTTCCAGCAATTCTCCTGCCTTAGCCTTCTGGGTAGCTGGGACTACAGGCGCACGTCACCATGCCTGGCTAGTTTTTTGTATTTTTAGTAGTAGAGATGGGATTTCACTATGTTAACCAGGCTGGTCTCGAACTCCTGACCTTGTGATATGCTTGCCTCAGCCTCCCAAAGTGTTGGGATTACATGTGTGAGCCTCTGCACCCGGCCGGCTTATTTTTAAACACTATTATATGCCTCTCTTTCAGGTAGTCTTTCTAACTCGGAGCAGAGCAGGAGCAAAGCGAAGCTCACCTAGTGGGGAATAAACCCTGTAAGAGCTGCCTGGCCTGGTCTGCCTAGCTATGGTACCGCGGTCCTGACTGCCATAGTCAGCTGAGCTTACCTAGTCTAGTCGCCCATTTGTATCCATGTTTACAGGGACCCTCTAACTTCAGGTTCTTTGAGAAAACAAGCACATGGATGCCACAGCCAAATACATGCCATTGATGGAGAACTGTATTAAATAATAAACTTCAGCTTATCGTAAATACAGATACTGCATGCTATAGTATGGGGTACTACTGTATGATGGAATACAGTGAAATTTGTATCCCATTTTTGAGTCCCCTTTGGTAAGGAGCTGGTGAAGACCCTTAGCTCATTGTCTTTGCCCTGGCCTGAACTAGGCCCTGATAATGACCATAGAGTTGCCAACACCAGTTTATCTCATATGCCCTGTAGGCTCTGCAGACCCCTTCTTGACATAAGCTGTCCTGCTGGGATGGGGTTGTATACTCTGGTCTCAGTTTCTGCTTCTGTCTGTGCCGTTGAGAGATTCCTCTAAATACAGAGGCTTGGTCAATTGTATTGCTGAGAAGGCTTTGCTTCCCTCCAGCACTATTCTCAGAAGGCTCATCTGCTTCTAGGTCCTCATTACTGGGGCCTGTTTTCTTTCGCTGTGCTTTCCTACTGCTTTCTGTCTCTTAAAACTCAGAACTCTATTCTTGGGTCATAGACCTCGGAGTTCTGCCCTACTGTGGGGGTGGAAAAGAGGGGTTTATTTTCTGCTTCTTTAAGTAAACAGAGTAATCTCTTGTTTGGGTCAGAAGTAAACCAAAAGAGAGAATGTATGGGCAAACCTAGGATAAATACTTGCTGTGTACTGCTATCAACTATCCTCTAGACCGTGGCTGCTAGGGTTTAATTATCCATTCAGTTCCCTGGATAGGGAAGAGTGGAAATAGAGAGAAAAACTTTAAAATACGAATTAAAAAAATAGATTCTCAGGATTAAAAGAGACTTTACAGGTCACTTGATCTTATTGTCTAACCAATTGGAAATTCTTAGTAGTATCCTTTGTCTAAACTGTTTCTGTATAGAATTAGATAATTTGTAACAACACTTGAGATTCACCTCCTTGTGTGTTTTTATGAAACCTTATGCTAAACATAGAGCATGGAGATTTGGTGAGGAGTTAAGACGCACTTTTCTTTTCGGCTCATTGTAATACACTTGAGTGTTACTGTCTTATATATGTTGTGTGTTAGTAGCTTTATTTGTATCAAGAATGGGTTCCAGTTACTTTCTTTTATGTCATCTTTCTACTTACAGCATTAGTCCATTGACAATAGATACTCTTCTCACATTAGTGGTTAATAGGAATGTCATAGCATTGGTATAAGGTGTCCTCTTCTTCCTCACAATTCTTAGAAAAGTTCTCTCCCTACTTTTCCTGTTTCCTAAGAGACAATACTGACTGCACTTGCCTTCAAGAAACATCCACCAATGGGAAATCTGACTAGGGAAGTCTCCTTACTAGGCTGTGGATCTAGAGAGTACTATCATGGTAGGGTGGAGGGGGAGAGCGAGAGTGAAAATGAAGCAAGACAAGCTGGGGAAGAAAATTTCCTTTCACCTTTTCTTACCGTGAAGTGGCAGCGTACAAAAATTAACGAGGTCTGAGAAGCTTCATTTTAAGCCATCTGGGATTCCCAGGGGCTTCACAGAGAATCAGGGATGCCAGGAGCAGGAAGGAAAGAAGTGGAAGCAACGGGAAGGCTGAAGCAGCTCCTTAGGCAGCTCTGTGTATGTGCCAATATCAAACAAGGTGCTTTGTAAATGCTATCATAGTTAATTTAAGCTTCGTTAGGCTCATGATGGGGAGGAAAACCCAAGGAAGTTAGAAATGGTTGTCCTTAGAGGGGTGTTCAGACACTGCCCTGCAGAGTCCCTAGGTTTGGGGTCAGGGGGAAGAGAGTGCTGAAGGCACGAGGCAGATCCTTCTCAATCAGAGCAGTGTGACTTTACCACATTACTACTAGAGTTTTCATCAAGATTATTCTGGAGGAAAGGATTCCGATACTATATGCATGCTTGATAATCACTATCTTCAATAGGCTTTTAATAGGTACTCTTATTAGACATGTACTAAAGCAGGGGTTCCCCCATCCCCGGACTGTGGACCAGTATCAGTCCTTGACCTGTTAGGAACTGAGGGCGCACAGCAGGAGGTGAGTAGTAGGCAAGTGAGCATTACCACCTGAGTGCCACCTCCTGTCAGATCAGCAGTGGCATTAGATTCTCATAGGAGCACACACCCTATTGTGAGCTGCACATGTGAGGGATCGAGACTGTATGTTCCTTATGAGAATCTAATGCCTAATGATCTGAGTTGGAATAGTTTCATCCCAAAAGCATGCCCCGGCAGCCACCCCCCACAACCCACCACCTCTGTCCCCAGTCCTCATACGTGGAAAATTTGTCTTCCACAAAGCCGGTCCCTGGTGCCAAAAAGGTTGGGGACTGCCGTACTAAAGGATGACTTTTTAAAAAATTTTTTTTATTTTTATTAATTTTTGAGATGGAGTCTCACTCTGTCGCCCAGGCTGGAGTGCAGTGGCGTGATCTCAGCTCACTGCAAGCTCCACCTCCCGGGTTCACGTCATTCTCCTGCCTCAGCCTCCCGAGTAGCTGGGACTACAGGTGCCCACCACCATGCCCGGCTAATTTTTTTGTAATTTTTAGTAGAGACAGGGTTTCACCGTGTTAGCCAGAATGGTCTCGATCTCCCAACCTTGTGATCCGCCCGCCTCGGCCTCCCAAAGTGCTGGGATTACAGGTGTGAGCCACTGCACCCGGCCGACAAAGGATGACTTTTTAATTTATATAAATAGCTTTCTCCTATATACTTTAGGGGAAGGCAAGACGGCAAATGATTTGCAACAAGTGAACTTTTGTGAGGCTGCTTGTAAGCTTGTCTGATAATTGTATAACATCGTTTTCATGTTTTATTTTAAAATTCCATAATTGATATAAGAAAGGGACTCTGTATAGTAAAATGCCGGAGTCTTCTGACATTAACTTGCTTTAGGGAGTTAATAACTAGTCTTAGGGATATTTTCTTAGACTTTGATCTGGTGACAGAATACCCAGGGTCATGATACTAGTTGTCTGAAATGTGGGTAACTCACTCAGTTCTCTGTGCTTTCTGCTGCAAAGATAACCTTTGAAATAGAAAGCCAAATCTCCGATTTTAAGCTATGACCAACTGGATTAATAAATTTCAAAATCTGTTTCAGCAAACCTGGAGAAGAGTGTGAGAAGCATTAATAAAGTAGGAATCAGAGAGGGACCTCGAAGTGGCTTAGATTGGAAGCCATAGTCTTCCTTTGTGTATGATCAAGGGTTGAATGAGTTGGATGGGAGAATTCCAAACAGGGCACTTGGGTCAAATACAAGCTTGGAATGGAGAGAAAATCCTGTTCGGAGGAATACTTCCAAAATGCTCCCAAGAGCACAAAGTCTGTTTCCCCCCTGCCACTTTGAGGATGAGATTAATATATCCAGCAACCTGTTCATCAGAACAGATTGACCATGCGCTAGAAGATGTTCTTTGCATTAGGATCATATGTAGATCACATAATTTGAAAGATATACCTGTATGTTTGGAAACCATTAACCACTCATTGTATTTAATAGTATTATCATCAGTTATTGTCTTTATTGGCACATTTAAACTAATATCGTATCCATCCTTTTTAATCCTCTTTTTATTCCTGTATTAATGTCCACTTGATAATCTTACCCCTTTTTTCCCCTCCTTCCCACAAATAGTGAAAGTAATTTTTTAAGTTATTTTTCCCATGAAGGTGAAAAAGTGTGCTTGATATTATAGTTGATGCTCGGTAAATATTTGTGAATAAAAAAGTGAACGAATAATTGAAGTGTAATGCTGACACTTACTTGGAAACATTAAGCAGTTATTTTTGGTGTACTGAAAACAATGATTGAAAGGTATTAATCTTTACTGAGTCCTCCATTTTCTTCTTCTGCTTTATCTAGCCTTCTCTACCCATGTGCGTGATATTCATGGGTGCGTGTGTGTGCCTGGACACACACATGCACACTGAAATACAAACAGTTTAGAGTACAGAAGGGCAATGATTCCCCCTTGCCATCAATGCTGCAGGTAATCTGTTGCATTAATCAGCCAGCCAGTGGGAAATGCATGGGGAGTGATTATACTATCATACACAATACAATCAGCATGAAGCACTTGTCAAGACCAATACATCAAAGTTTAATTCAGTAATAGAATGAATTAGAGCAAAATGAAACATTCTGTTCTCTAGGAAACCCAACACCCATCACAGGTTCTTTCTGAACTCCACAGAAAAGTCAGTGCATTAAGAAATTGTTTTTTGAATAGAATTACAGTTCCAATCTGACGAAATATTGCAAGCCAGTTTTCTTAGAATTTTTATACAAATATAGTGCTAAAGTGTCTGCAGTATAGATGTCCTGACCATCAGCACTCTATACTCATAATCTTTGGTAAATATGATCATTTTTTAGTGGACTCTTGATTGTCTTTTGTCCTAAATTGGTTCTCCATGGCAAATGAATGGAAGGGCGTTGTACCAGTGGCTCAGGGAAGCGCTTATGTCTAAATATGGATAGTGGACATTTGAATAGGAGACAAAGTAACAAAAATCTGCTGGTTTATAGTGCCCTTAGTTGTAGGCTCTGCTACTGTGGAGCTTACAGTCTAGTCAGGAAACAGAATAAATAAATGAAAAATAAAAAGCAACCCTGGACAGCTTAAGACAACTATAGAAACAAGGTTAATATAATGTAGGACGTGTTTTGGAAAATTTTGGCAATAGATGTAATGCATTTTATGTATTAGAATAAAATAAGTCACTATTACAAGTCACTATTATGTGTCAGTTGAGTCTTCTGGAGATAGAGTTATATAGACTTTGGAGTCAGGACTATTGGATGAACCATAAAACTGTTTATGAACAGTTTCTTATGTTTCTTATGCTTAACTGGCTAAGTTAAGCAGCCAGTGCAGAACACATGGAAAATGTTCTTGCAGGTTACCACAGTTCACATTCCTTCAGCTATTGACTGTCCTTTTGCCTTTTTGTATCTCAAAATAAGAAAGCATCTATCATTCTGCCTTTTTTCCCCTCTGATTTAAAATTAATTTATTTATTTATTTATTTATTTATTTATTTAATTTTAGTTTCTCTCTACCTCTCTTGAAAAGGAGAAAGGTAGTGAGAGGTGGAGGAGGTGGCTCTGGTGACCTCCTATAGAACCTGGCTTCCAGTGAGGTCAGGCTGTTTTTGATGTATCTTGCATTTTGACCGACTGCACCGACAAATCAAATGGGATGGGAAGACTACATATCAGATAAGGGCCACAGGTTTATAGGGAGGAACATTATCCAGGATGCCAGTTAATTGTTTAGGAATATCTATGATTTATTTTCTTTCTTTCTTTCTTTCTTTCTTTCTTTCTTTCTTTCTTTCTTTCTTTCTTTCTTTCTTTCTTCTTTCTCTTTCTTTTTCTTTCTTCCTTCCTTCCTTCCTTCCTTTCTTTCCTTTCTTTCTTTCCTTTCTTCCTTTCCCCTTCCTTCCTTCCTTCCTTCCTTCCTTCCTTCCTTCCTTCCTTCCTTTCTTTCTTTCTTTCTTTCTTTCTTTCTTTCTTTCTTTCTTTCTTTCTTTCTTTCTTTCTCCCTTCCTTCCTTCCTTCTTTCCTTCTTTCTTTCTTTCTTTTCTTTCTTTTCATTTTTTGAGATGGAGTCTCACTCTGTCACCCAGACTGGAGTGCAGTGGTGTGATCTCAGCTCACTGCAAGCTCCACCTCCCTGGTTCATGCCACTCCTGCCTCAGCTTCCATAGTAGCTGGAATTACAGGTGCCCACCACCGCGCCTGGCTAATTTTTTGTATTTTTAGTAGAGATGGGGTTTCACCATGTTAGCCAGGATAGTCTTGATCTCCTGACCTCATGATCTGCCCACCTTAGCCTCCCAAAGTGCTGGGATTACAGGCGTGAGCCACCGTGCCTGGCCGATTTATTTTCTTTCTTGACAACAAACATTTGGTTATTTTACTGTAGAATTTTGTCAGAACTTGGTTAAGTGATAATCAGTTGTGAGCCATTTAGCTAACGGTTTTGCCATGCTTGACCGGAGCAATCTCAAGAATTAGTTTTGCTGTATTCCTGAGGTTTTATTTTGAAATTTTCCTAGAAATGTTTTAGTGAATTAAAAACTGGCATATCAAATTTAAAGGATAATGTTTTCACCAGTTAAAGTTATTTTCCAGGCCGGGCGCAGTGGCTCATGCCTGTAATCTCAGCACTTTGGGAGGCCGAGGCAGGTGGATTACCTGAGGTTGAGAGTTTGAGACCAGCCTGGCCAACACAGTGAAACCTGTCTCTTCTGAAAATACAAAAATTAGCTGGGTGTGGTGGCGCACGCTTGTAATCCCAGCTACTCCGGAGGCTAAGGTAGGCGAACCCGAGAGGCAGAGGTTGCAATGAGCCAAGATCGCGCCACTGCCCTCTAGCCTGGGCAACAGAGTGAGACTCTGTCTCCAAAAGGAAAAAAAAAAGTTATTTTCCAAACATGGGATGGCTGACATATTAAGACAGCATTGTACTGAGAACAATACTATAATTAGGGTCACAATTTTAGTGTGGTTTGACCCAAGAAATTTCGTGACTGTAGTTTTGCTAGCACAACTAATTATGCCAGTGATCACCTATTTGTGACTGCAATTAGGCATTTCATGGCCTCTAAATAAGTATAATTAGTTAATTGGATCATGCATGAAATTCTAGACTCTTAGGATAGCCTCTGAGAACAAAAATAAATATGATAAATATTATGAATTGTTTAATAGCTGTGGAAGCCTGGGAAATACCAAAAGTGATTGTTTTACTTTGCCTGGCATTACTTCATAATGATAAACGTAATAAAAAGTAGAAATTAAACTTTCCCTGTAATAATCTTTGTTTTTCTGAATTTGAGATAGAAGAAAGGGAGCCACTTGCCTTTCTTATTCACCTTTAGAGAAGGTGATGCTGGTTGTACTGCTCCTCAGCCCCCACTGGCTGCTCCCCACTTCCCACGGTTGATGGCCCTGTGCTTTCTCCAGTGATATTATACACAGTTGTTTTCCTGGGATATATGGAGAAGACCAATATTTGTCAGAAATTCCAGTGGTATCTTTTATAGAAAGTGTGTAGCTTTTAATTAATCAATCAATTCGTTGTTCAAAAACCCCCACAAAAAGTACAGCTTTTATTTTAATTACTGAGATGATTATGTTAACAAAAAAACCATGAAGGAGAAGGAACTTGAAAAACAAGTTTTATTGACGGTGGGGGGTAGCAATGAATAGCTGATTTATTCAGTCACAAATCATAATGCTCTACCCAGAAACACACCCCAGCAGGCAAACAGCATACATGTGCATTATTCCAGAAGTGCTGACACTGACTTAACTCTAACAGAGCCAATCGCAATGTTTTCAGAGAAAACAGATTTCTTCTGACTTGAATAATCAGTCTTGAATCATAAGTTGAGCTTTTATTTATCTACTGTTTCAATCTACAATGAAATTACTTATCTCCTTTGCCTGTCAGTCTTGAAAAATGCAGTTTTCTTTTGTTAATTTAGGCTATTTCTAGATGGACCTGTGTAAGTTTTTGTTGGATGTGCTTTTGTACCTATGGGAGAGACATGTTCTAAGTACGTAAGAACATGTGGTTAAATAAAGTACAGAGTTTATTAGCTCTACATTTAAGGATACTTCATAATTTCAGATGATAATATACTATTTATATTATATGCTAAAATATGAGGAATGGAATGGTGATTCTGTCAAGACTAATATCATTTATTTTGGAATTCATATATACGTAACTATACATACACATACCAACTTACAGAAGAACCTTCTGACCACATAGCTAGATCGAAGGTTAAACACCATAATGTTTAAGAATATTGGTTTTAGGGGAACACGAATCTTAGACCAGATCCTGGCTCCCTTAATAGCAGCACCATTTTCTACTTCTCTCTGCACATCAGTTTCCTTATCTATAAAGTGGGTTTCTTTTTAATGTGAGGGTGAAATGTGAAAATATGTGTAAAACATTCAGTACAGGGTTAGTGTGAAGTAAACATTCAATAAATGGCAGCAATTATTATCGGGTGAATAAGTGTAGATGCCACTCACTTTTAGAAGTATGTTAGTGGAATTAAGTGGAGCAATCTTTGCACCCTAAAGACATTCAAAATTTTAAATGTAGAATCTAATTAGAAATCCAACATGTGTTACTTGATATTGTTAGGATTTTCTTTGAAGAGATAAAATTAGCATACAAACCAGTGTTAAATATCGCAAGGTATATTGAGATACCTTTTATACTATTAAATTTTCATAATGACTTCTTTGTATTGCTTGACTTACAACTCTTCTCATATGATGAATGGTTTGTTTGAGTTTGATTATTTTAACTAACAACATTCTTATACTCATTTGCAAATAATTTAATTTTCTATTTTGTAATCTAGCAAATTTATAATCTTTTTCGATAACTGTGATAGGCTAAAGACGGCCACAGATTCTTTACTAGTAACTGTCTCATGAAGATGTGAAGTCTTTGTTCCCTCCTTTAGAATCTGGGTGATTTTTATACATGTTTGATCAACAGAATATATCAGAGGATACTTGGGCCAGTTCCTGGGCCCAAGCCTTGGATGACTGGCAACATCCACTTCCCATCTCTTCAAAGATCTTGGAGCCCTGAGTTTCTATATATAAGAAGTCTGGCTGTCCTGAGGCTGCCAGGCTATCCACATGGACAGGCCATATTGACACAGGGTGAAAGGGGAGAGGAGAGAGAGAATTTCTAACTTACAGAATTGTGAGATATAACGATATATTGTTATATTAATTAAGTTTTAGAGTAGTTTTTAATACATAACAAGAACAGTGGTTATAAGTCTGACAGTACTTCATGCTTCTTCTAATGGTTATTCTCCAAATGCTAGTAACCCCAGAAATGTGAAATATAATGATGTGTAAAACTGAAGTTCTATTATTTCACCTAATCATAGCCCTTGAATTGGACTAAGTTGGATGTTTGTCAATATTATAGGAAAGAGTATAACACAGTCTTAGAGTATTATACATTTTCATTTTTCATAATGTTTCATTTACAGTAATTCATCATCTTCAAACTCTTACGTAAGATTTCACATGGTTTGACTTCTTAGATTTTTCCCCAAAATAAGTTCTGATAACTTTAAGTTCCTATAGAAGACTGTGGAACCTGGGCATTAAAACTAAAACGGCAGAGTGGATGGTAGACTAGAAGTGTTTTGGCAAAGATACTATGGGAGCTGATCCAGAGAGAGGGAAGCTGAAGGAAGAGTACTCACAGGCTTGAGATTACCATGGACAGAGAAAATGTTCAGTAACCCTGTTGGGTTGGGGATGTTTCAGAAATGCCTCCTGGTGGGAGTAGGTAAGGATGCAAGGGATAATCCAGAAGCTAGGTGATGCACACACCAGTGATTTGAAAATTGCCAAAGCATCTCAGACCTTTAAATCACTCTCTTTGCCTGTAGGCCCAGACTGGAGTCCTGGGAGCTAGAGAGAATAATGTCTATAGGAAAACAAAACACATTTAAAAGTCTCTCATTGAAACCAAGGGAAAAGGAGAGATTGAAATGTGTTTCAATGCCAAGCGGAAATTAATTGTTCAAGAACTTATCATTACAAGTTTCAGAAGTATTTAAACTTACTGATTTTTGTTTAATATGTTGTCTTGTTTTATTTTATTAAATGTAAAATACTTATAAGGGTATTCAGAGTGATTTTGAGTGGTTCTTTAGTCTGAGCACTCCAATTCTGTTTTAACTGTTGATTCTCAATTTTTTCAACGTCCAAGTCTTTGATCACAGTGGTTTGCAGGAGTGCACCTTTTGAAGCTGTGTGAATTCAACATTTAGCAAAAACACTCAAGTCTAAACAACCCAGTGAGGTTAGAAATTATTGTTCCTATTGATTAAATGAGGGAACTGCCATCACCGAGAGCCTCAGTGTGTTGGCCTAAAGTCTTATGGCTGGTAATCCATATCTTAACCTTTCCAGATCAGACCTTGTTCATCAAAACCTTCTTCTGCTTGGAAATGTAAACAATAGGTGTGTGAGATTGGGCAAAATGGTGGTGATAATTTGTACACCTGAATGTTTGGTGGAAAAGATTGGCTTTCAAGAAGTAGAGTTCATTCTTGCCACCCACATTTGCCGAGTATGGGTTCTTGCCCACTGGCACTCTGCTTTTGGGGGGATGCAGAAGTAACCAAATGACTTGCACGATGATTTGTGTTCTGCCTCAGCAACATTCTGCCCATATTCTCTGACTGGCTAGGTGTAAGATGTGAATAGGTTTAAGGCCACTAAGTGGATTGGAACAATTTACTTTGTGTGATGAATGCTTTTTTTGTTTTTGTTTTTGTTTTTTTCTTCTTCTTCCCTGGGGGATTGCCTTCCTAGTTTTGGTTTACTTTGCCTTATATGTTACAGTGCCATCTTTCTGCTAAAATCACTGAGTATGGAATAGGAATAGTATTAGAAAGGAGACTAGAAACATGCTGGATGATAGAAAAAAGCTAGAGCTGATATGTGCCATGGATAATTCAGAAACTAGATGATGCACACACCAGCAATTTGATAATAGTCTTTATATACTTTGATGCCTTGAAGCCAGGAAAGTAATTTAAAAGTATTGAACTTGCTTTTATTGTAATTCATAGCAAATAATTAAGTGTTCTTTGTGAAAGAACCAGTAGTACCTGACTAGGTGCCATGTCCTCTGTTAGGTGCAGAAAATGATGACTTCTCACTGAGCCTTCTCTCCTGGTTTTGGCCGAGTCCTTAAAGGGTTACTATTTCAGAGGGACAGCAGAATGAAGTGTTTAATCATCAAATAGCTTTATTTGTAAAGCTACAAATGTTTCAGGCGTATTGAAGGGAAAGGAGATAAATGCCCAAAGTGGGACTCTGAATTAATAAAATTTGGAGATGACTTGCTCAATTTGGTTGAGTTGGTTATTAAGGCTAATTACAGCTTTTGTAGTGATGACTGTTAAGATAAAAGACCATATCTATTATAGCTTTGAACTTGAATCTAACATTAAGAACATCTTTCAGGATGAACCCTCTCTTTAGGGAGGTGTTCAAGCAAATTAATAAAGAATGTTACAAGCAAATTAATAAAGGCTTGGTTTTTAAAAAATTTCTCATTCTGCAAAATGGAAATTTTCTAATTAGAGAAATGTAAGCATGCAAATCTGAGTTTTATGGAGTTCTTTTTTTCTTCTAAATCATAGAAATCATTGTTTAAAGTTGCCAAGAATATTTAGCATCTTGTTTTTAAGGACCTCAACCTCTCTGAGTTTTAGTTTTCTCATTGCTATGGTCTGAATGTTTGTGTCTGCCCCAAAATTTTTATGTTGAAATTCTAACCCCCAAGGTGATGGCATTAGGAGTTGGGGCTCTTGGGAGGTGATCACATCATGAGGATGGAGCCCTCAGGAATGTGATTAGTGCTGTTATCAAAGAGGCCTGAGGGAGCTTGTTTACCCCTTTCCCCGTGTGAGGACACAATTAGAAGGTGCTATCTATGAGGGGCATGCCCTTACCAGGTGCCAAATCTGCACCTTGATGTTGGACTTCCTACCCTCCAGAACTGTAAGCAGTAAATGTTTGTTGTTTATGAGCTACCAAATTTATGGTATTTTTGTTATGGCAGCCTAAATAGACTAAGACACTTATCTTCAAAATAGAATAGTAATTCTGACTGTGAAGGGTTCTTGTAACAAGTTAATGATAAGTGATTGTAAAGCCCTAAATATGATGCCTCTAGCATGTAGTGGGCACCCAATAAATGGTGACTATTAATGGTAATACAATTATTTAATTTTTAAGGTTGTACAAGTCTTACTATACTATAAAATACATACTGTAAATACTATAAAAATACATACACTAAAAGTTTTTAGTGTACAGTTTTGAGTTTGGACAAATGCATATAGTCATGTAACCACCACCACAATCAAGATAGAGAACAGTCTACCACCCCCCCAAAATTCCCTCATCCTGTCCCAATCTCTAGCAACCACTCATCTGTTCTCAGTCCCTTTAGTTTTGCCATTCCAGAATGTCCTATCGATTGAATTATAAGTTTGTGTGTGTATACCCTTTTGATTCTGGCTTCCTTTATTTAGTGTAGTGTATTTGAGATATTATGTGTACATCAGTGGGTTTTTGTTGTTCGTTATTGCTGAGTGGTATCTTCTGTATGAATGTACCATAGTTTGTTTATCCATTCACTAGTTGAAGGACGTCTAGATTGGTTCCTGTCTTTCACATTTACAAATTAAGCAGCTATAAACATTCTTGTACACGTTTTCCTGTGAACATAAATTTGTATTTCTTTTGGGCAAATCCCTAGGAGTAGGATTGCTGGGTCATGTCGTCAAAATACATTTAACTTCATGAGAAACTGCCAGACTGTTTGCCAGAGTCTGTGCCACTTTATTATCTTCAAACAGCAATTTATGAGCATTCCAGTTGCTCCACATCCTTGCCTACAGTTGCTGTCAGGTTAAATTTTTTTTTTTTTTGTATAATTGTAGCTATTATAATATGTATATAATGGTATCTCATTGTGATCTTAATTTGTATTTCCTAATGATTAACAGTATTGAGTATGTTTTTTTGTCTGCAATTTGCCACCTATGTATCTTCTTTGGTAAAATGTCTTTCTAAATTTTTTGCCCTTTTCTAAAAAAAATGGACTGTGTTTTTTAAAGCAGTTTTAGTTTCACAGAAAAATTGAGCAGAGATTTCCCATAGACTCCTTACCCCCAACTTAGGCATATTCTGTCTCATTATCAGCATCCCCCACCAGAGTCATACAATTGATGAACCTACACTGACATCTTATTACCACCCAAAGTCCATAGTTTACGTAAGAGATTCGCCCTTGGTGGTATGCATTTGATGGGTTTGGACAGATGTATAATGATACGTGTATCCACCACTGAAGTATCAGAGTAGTTCACTATGCTAAAAATCCTCTATGCTGTTCCTATTCATCTCTTCCTGCACCCAAACTCTGGCTGCCACTGTTCTTTTCACCATCTCCATAGTTTTCTCTTTTCCAGAATGTCTTATAGTTGGAATAATACAGTATGTAGCCTTTTCAGATTGGATCACTTAGTTAATATGCATTTAAGTTTCCTCTGTGTCTTTTCTTGGCTTGATAGTCTTTTTTTTTTTGCCCAGTTTTATTGAGTTAAACTTCTTAATGAGTTTTGAGAAAGTTTACATATTCTAGATCCAAGTCCTTTATCAGATGTACAAGTTGCAAGTATTTTCTCCTAGTCTGTAACTTGTTTTCTCATTCTCTTAACAGTGTCTTTTGTAGAATAAAACTTTTAAATTTTGATGAAGTCGACTTTATCAATTTTGTCTTTTATGGGTCATGCTTTTGATTTTGTGTCTAACATTATCTTTACGTAAATCAAGATTACAATGATTTTCTCCTAAACTTTTTTCTAGCAGTTTTATGGGTTTTTTTTTAAATTTTTTATTTGGGTTCATGATCCACTTTGAGTTAATTTTTTTGTGAAGTAAGTGTATAATATGGATTTTGGTTCATTTTTTTTCACACGAATATCTAATTGTTCCCAGCACCAGTTGTTGAAAAAACTTACCTTTTCTCTGTTCAATTGACTTTGAACCTTGAATTGACCACATTTGTGTAGGTATATTTCTGAACTCTGTTCTGTTCCTTTGATCTATGTGCCTATCCCTTCATCACTACTACAGTTTTGATTACTGTAGCTTTATAGGAGTCTTAAATCTTTTGTCTTTGTCCTTCGTACAACTTTGCCATTTTTAAAAATTGTTTTGGCTATTCATTCTATTGCATTTCTTGTCAGTATACACACAAATACTGGTTAGCGTTTTGAGTGAGGTTATGTAAAATATATAGATCAATTTGGGGAGAATTGATATGTTAACAATATTGAGTTTTCCAATCCATGAACATGTTAACCTCCCACTTTTCAGTATTGTCTTTGATTTCTTCCATCAGTGTTTTGTAGTTTTTAACATAGAGACTGCACCTGTTTTCTTAGAATTATAAGCTAAGATTTTTTGGTGCTAAGATAAATAGTACTTTTTGGGTAAGTTTTGATTTCCAGTTGTTCATATTTAGCATATATACCTACAGTTTTTTGTTTGTTTTGAGGTAAGGGTTTTTTTGTTTTGTTTTGTTTTCATTTGAGCGTATATCATATGACCTTGTTATACTTATTGGTTCTAAGAGCAATTTTATCCTTTCCGCTTGATGTCTGTAATCCCCTCCCCTTGCTTTGTTGGCCTGTCTAGAATTTCCAGTGTGATGCTGAATAGAAGTGATAAGAGCAGACATCTTTGCCTTGTTTCTATCATAGGGGAGTAATATTCAGTCTTTTACTATTACTGTGTTAACTGTAGGATTTTTTGCAGATGCCCTGTATCAGGTTAAAGAAGTTAGCTCCTATTCCTAGTTTTCTGAGACCTTGCTTTATCATGAAGGAATGTCAACTTTTGCCAAATACTTTTTCTGTATCTGTTGAGATTATCATACGGTTTTTCTTCATTAGTCTGAATATGGTGAATTATACTAATTTATTTTTGAATGTTAAACTAGCTTTGCATTCCTGTGATAAACTGTATGTTGTGTATTTTCCTTTTCTGATAATTGCTTAATTAGATTTGCTAACATTTTTGTTGAGGCATTTTACTTCTATGTTCATAAGGGATATTGATCTGCAGTTGAGTCTACTTGTAATGTTTTCATCTGGTTTTAGTATCAGGGTAATAATGCTGGCCTCACACAGAGGGAACCCTTCCCTCCTTTTCCGTTTTCTGGAAGACATTGTGTAGAATTGATACTATTTCTTAAATGTTTGGTAGACTTTTCCAGGGAAACATCTGGATCTGTATTGTTAGAGATTTTTACCTGCACATTTAATTTCTTTAATTAATTTACAACCATTTAGGTTATTATTTCCTCTTGAGTGAGCTTTGGTAGTTTGTGACTTTCAAGGAATTTTTTCATTTTATCTAAGTTGTAGAATTTATGAGCATAAAGTTGTCCAGAGTATTCCCTTAGGATCCTTTTAATATCTCTGAGATCTATAATGATGTCACTGCAACCTCCACCTCCCTGATTCAAGCAGTTCCCCTGCCTCAGCCTCCAAAGTGGCTGAGTTTACAGGCACATGCCACCACGCCCGGCTAATTTTTTTTTTTTTTTGTATTTTTACTTGAGACAGGGTTTCACCATGTTGGCCGTTGGAGTTTCTCAAACTCCTGACCTTAGGCGATCCACCTGCCTCAGCCTCCCAAAGTGCTGGGATCACAGGTGTGAGTCACTGCGCCTGGCCGATGTGCCCTTTTTTTATTCCTGACACTGGTAGTGTGTATCTTCTCTCTCTCTCTCTCTCTCTCTCTCCCCCCCCCCCCCCGTGTGTGTGTGTGTGTGTATGTATGTGTGTCAGCCTGGCTATAGCTTCATTGATTTTATAAATCTTTTTAAAGAACCACTTTTTGTTTCATTGATTTTTTTTTTTTTCCTGCTTGTTTTCAGTCTCATAGATTTCTGATCTCTTCCTTTCTGCTTTCTTTGGTTTTGGTTTCTCAATCTTTTTCTGTTTTCTTAAGGTGGATATTTATATCGTTGATTTGAATCCTTTTTATTTTCCACTGTAAGCATTTAGTGCTCTAAATTTTTCTCTAAACACTTTTTTAGCTGTATACCATAAATTTCAAAATATTTTTTCATTTTTATTCAATACAAAGTATTTTCTGATTTTCCTTGTGACTATTTCTTTGACTCATGAGTTATTAGAAGCATGTTTAATTTCCAGATATTTTGGAATTTTTCAAATATCTTTCTTTTACTAATTTCTGAGTTAATTCTGTTTTGTCAGAGAATGTATACCTGGTGTGATTTCAGTTCTTTTAAATTTGTCAAAATTTGTTTTATGGCCTAGAATATAGACTATCATGGTGAATGTTTTTTGTACATTTTAAAATAGTAGGTTTTAGCTGGGCACAGTGGCTTACACCTATAATCCCAGAGCTTTGGGAGGCTGAGGCTGGAAGACTGCTTGAGGACAGCTAGAGTTTGAGGCCAGCCTGGGAAACATAGTGAGACCCTGTCTCCTCGGGAGGCTAAGGTGGGATGATTCCTTCAGCCCAGGAGTTTGAGGCTGCAGGGAGCTATGATCATTCCACTGCACTCGAGCCTGGGCGACAGAGCAAGATCCTGTCTCAGTAAATAAATAAATGAACAGTAGGTGTTTGTTTGTTTGTTTCTGCTAATGTTAGGTGAAGTGCTTTATAAATGTCAGGTTTAGTTGGTTGGTATTGTTCATCTTAGTCCTTTCTGTGCTGCTGTAACAGAATATCTGAGACTGGGTAAATTATAAAGAGCAGAGATTTGTTTCTTACAGTTCTGGAGGCTGGGAAGTCCAAGGCTGAGGGTCCTTGGTAGAGGCCCCAAATCATCCTTTTATCAGAAACCCACTCCTGAGATAACTCACCCACTCCCACCATAACAGCTTGAGAGTGCAGCCTTCATGACCTAATCACCTCGTAAGGGCCTCACCTGTCAACACTGTTGCATTGGGGATCATGTTTCTAACACATGAACTTTGGGGGACACATTCAGACCATAGCAGTGTTCAAGTATTTGCTAATTTTCTGACTACTTGTTCTATTAGTTACTGAAAGAAGAATATTGAAGTCTACAAATATAATTGTGGATTTGTCTATTTCTCCTTTAAGTTCTGTCAGTTTTGCTTCCTGTATTTTGAAGTCTTATTGTGAGGTGCAGCAGAGTCGTCTGGGATTATGGAAAACTTTCTGGAAAACTGACCCTTTTATCTTTATGTAATGCCCCTCTTTATACCTGGTATAGTATTCCTTGTTCTAAAGTCGCTTTATCTGATACTGATATAGTCATGCCAGCTTTATTTTGTAGTGTTTTTTCATGGTATATATTTTTTCATTCTTTTACATTTAATCTATGTCATTATATTTACAGTAGATTTCTTATACACAGTATAAGAAAGATTTGGGTCTTGTATTTTAGCCTGATTTGACCATTTCTTTTAATTTATATGTTTGGACCATTTATATTTTATATAATTATTGATGTGGTTGTTGAATTTAGGTCTACAATTTAATCATTTGTTTTTTGTTTATTCCCTCCGTTTCCATTCATCTCTTCCCTCTCTCTTGCTTTCTTTTGGATTACTTATTTTAAAAATGTTTTATTATAATTTAATTTCTATTATCCTTTGTGTTTGTATCTCTTGGAATATTTTTGGTGGTATCAGTATTATAGTAAACAGACCTAAGCTTTCACAGTCTATTTGAAGTTAATATTTTTGCCATGTTAAATGGCATGTAGAATATAACAAAAATATACATATGTATATATAAACTGTATATGTATATAGTTTTGTGGTTGTTAGGCTCTACATGCCATTTAACATGGCAAATATATATATATATATAAAATGTATATATAGTTTATAGATACAGTTTTTATGTATATTTTTTCCTTTACTCTCCCTTTTTTTATGTTATAGTTGTCATGTGCAGTACCTCTATATGCATTTAAAACTCCACAAGATGCTGCTTAAATTCTTACTTTTAACAGTCATACTTTTAAAGAACTTAAAAGTCAAAAATGATCTATTTACTGAGATGTTTGTCATTTCTATTGTTCTTCCTTTATTCCTGAACTTCCAAGTTTCCTTCTGATACTATTTCTCCTCAGCGTAAAGAATTTCCTTCAACATTTCTTTTAGAACAGATGTCTTGGCAACGAATACTGTAAATTTTCCCTGATCTGGGTGTGGTTATATTTCATCATCACTCCTGAATGATGTTTTTGCTGGACATAGAATTCTGATTGACACTTTAGTTTCTTTTAATCCTTTAAAGATTGTATTCTGTTTCCAGATGAGAAACTTCTAATTATTCAAGTCACTATTCTTCTATGTATGGTATTTTGATATTCTCTGTTTTCAGGATTTTTTTCTTCATCTTTGCTTTTCAGCAGTTTATGACATATTTGGGAATGGTTTTCTTTGAATTTGTCTTATTTGAGGTTGGCTAAGCTTCTTGGATCTGTAAGTTCATATCTTTCTACAAATTTGGGAGGTTTTCAGTCATGATTTCTTCCAATTTTTTTCTTCTCCTCATCTTTTGGGAATCGAATGACATAAATGTTAAACCTTTTGATATTTTCTTACCTGTTTTTGAGGCTCAGCTCATTTATGCCTAGTTGTTTTTCTCTCTTTTCTTCAGTTGAGGTCATTTCTAGCTTCACATTCACTGACTTTTCCCTCTGTCATCTCCATTCTGCTGTTGATCTCATCCAGTTAATTTTTAATTTCAGATATTGTTTTGTTAGCCCTAAAATTTCTGTTTAGTTCATTTTTTTATAGTTTATATTTCACTTCTGAGAACTGCCTTTCTATTCCTTTCAATAGTGTTTACCTTCATTTCATGGACCTTAATTATAATAGTTGGTATAGAGCCTCTGACTGATAATTCTAACATCTGGTTCATCTTGCTTGGTATCTGTTGACTATTTTTTCCCCTTGGGAATTGGTGGCATTTTGCTGTTTATTTGTAAGTCACATAATTTTGGGTCCTGGACGTTTTGAATGTTGTATCATGAGAGCCTGGGGATTGTTTAAATAATTGAAATCCTCAGGAGATTGTTTTTAAAAATTTCTTAAAGCATGCAGCAAACCAAGGTAGATTCAGACCATAAATTGTTTCCCGTCCATTGGGTGATAGTTCCAATGTCAGTTAGTTTTCAAAACCTTGGTTATACTGCCTTGGATCTGTCTCATGCACATGAAGTGTGACCAGGATTTGTACCAGTTTGTACACAGAATTCAGAGATCCCCCTTTTCAGCTCCTGGTTTGGGGGTCCTTTTTCCCTGTGCTTATCCAGCTAGATGAGGGTTCTCAAGTTTTTGCTGCATGTGTCGTTTATAAAGTTCCCTGGATGGGACTAATTTTATTTCAATGCTAGGAGAAAAAGAAGGGGAAACATAATGGCAAGTCACCCCCATCAGGGTTGCTTCTCCAGATTTTATTTTCTCTCTCCAATCTGCTTGCTCTTACTTTTCAGAATCCTTAGGTTACTACTACTTTTTGTGTTTTGTCCAAAGTTTTTGTTGTTATCATTGGGAGGGATGGGCATGGGCTTACTCCATCTTCGCTAGCCATGTTTTATTTTTAATAGGTATTTTAAAATATAGAAATGCAGGTTGTAAATATCTGTGGCTTAGATAGGTTGTGGCCCTTTTTGTTTTCTGTTCATGAAAGCTATTTGATATTTAAAATAATAGATACTATAATGTAGCAATCCCCAACCTTTTTGGCACCAGGGACTGGTTTCATGGAAGACAACTTTTCCACAGATTGGGGGGTGGGAGAGGATGCTTTTAGGATGAAACTGTATCACCTCAGATTATCAGGCATTAGTTAGATTCCCGTAAAGAACATGCAACCTAGATCCCTCACATGCGCAGTTCACAGTAGTATTCATGTTCCTGTGATAATCTAATGCCACTGCTGATCTGACAGTAGGCAGAACTCAGACGGTAATATTTGTTCATCCGCCATTCACCTCCTGCTGTGCGGCCAGGTTCCCAACAGGCCATGGCTCAGTTCCTAACAGACCACAGACTGGTACCAGTCTGCAACCTGGGGGTTGGGGACCCCTGCCCTAATGGTAGAAGCGTGTTTATTTTTAATGAGGAAGAATGTAAGCCATATCTTTTGGACAAATAAAACATAAACAGTTTTCATTCCTACCATTATTATGCATTTAACTAACAAATGATTAAAACATAAACAGACACGCACACATACGTTTTCAAAGAAGTTGTGTCGTGAAAAGCTTTGGAATGCTGGTGTCTGTCTTGCTTTGAAATTTAAGTAAAACTTGAACTTTTTAAATTTGTGAAATATTTGCTTGAATTTTCTACTTTGAAGAATGTAGAAAGGAATAATAAATTTATTGGACCTTAATTATTCAAATTATGAGTTATGCCTTTATTCTAAATGTATGATTGCCTTTCTTTTGAAAAACTAGGGAAATTTTGATTACAGTTTAGTAATTTTACTCATGAAGATATACATTTAGTGATTTCAACTATATTTTTAAAATCAGTTACTGATTAAATCATTTAGGGAAGTGTGTTTAAATGAATTCTATTTTTGAAAGACCTATTTTACTGGCTTTTCTTTGCCCAAAACTATTCACATTTTACTGACATATAAATATGCATACTAATTAATAAGCATAATAAAGTTTGAAATTATAAGAAGAGGAAGTTATTTGTGTCTACTATATGCCTTAATGATTTTATTATAAAAAGTAATTTTAGAAAGTAAATCCAATTTTTGTGCAGAACCATTTGGAGTGATATATTGCAGTATCCATGTATAGAGTCTGTAAATTGGACCCTGAGATTGTATATGTTATTGGCATTTTTATCTAAAATATCATGCAAGTAAGAAGTTGATTACTATTGGCATTTGTGAAATATGAAGTGTATTTTATTATGTAAGAGTATTTGGATCTTTGGTTCAAACCTTGGATCTGTTGTCCTCCTTTCTGTAAACTCTCTGTGGGATTTGTGGCTTACATTAAGGAGAATTGAGTTATAAAAATGACTGACTTGGGTCTATTTTGAAATTGTTTATAATTAACTTGATAATTTAAATAATTTAAAATTTTAAGTATAATATAAATTACATTTTTAAATTTTAATAAATTTAAACAATTTAACTTGATAACATTGGATATTTTTATAATTTTAAAAAATTTTACTTTCCTTTCCTCCTTTAAATTAGGTGCTCTGTGGATGTGTATAGTTTTAAACCCCCACTGCAAGTTGGAGCAAAAGGCCAGTTGGCTAAAACAACTGAAGAAATGGAATAGTGTTGATGTCTGTCCGTGGGAAGACGGAAATCATGGCAGTGAATTACCCAACTTAACCAATGCTCTGCCTCAGGGTGCAAATGCCAACCAAGGTGAGTCCACCATAATGTTCTGCTCAATTTGTAGCTATCCGTATGTGCTTATAATAGTAACTTACAATGTATGTGGGAAAATGATTTTACCAGCTTAAGAACTTACAACTCCAGTACTTAATATGTGTTGACTGTGAGTGTATGTGTGTCTGTGTGTATATTTTAAATTTAACTGAGATATTTGTATGCTTTTGTTATATTCTCAGAATATGGATGGATATAATACTTATTTTATATGTTAGTATGTTAAAATGGCCTCTCAGTGATTTATTATGGACATTCTTTTCTAATTTAAAGAGATCATGGAGTAGGATGGTTAATATATTACTTTTAAAACAAACTATCAAGAGGCTTGAGGAGCTATATGTTTTTATCTTTGTTGGTCAATCCATGTTTGATCTACTGTATAATTTAGTCCCTTAAAAATTCTTAGTTTTAAAATGTAGTAAGGAAATATTTTATGACTCGATTGAAGGACATAGAATGCTGTTGACATTTTACTGGGAAATTTTTTTATTGTGAGGGGTTGTATAGCATGGTTGTCCCCACCTGCTGTAGGCTAATAGTGCCCTCCAAGTTTTGGGACAACCAAGAAATGCTCCCAGACATTTCCAAAAGAACCTCTGTCTCTCATTTCTGTCTCGTTTTTTTTTTCAGTTTCTCCCTTTCTATTGTACCTATGTATTCAACCCAAGTCTCTCCTATCTTTAAAAAACTTCGTTCCTTGGCCCCATTTTTCCCTTCTACCTGCTGCAGAATGTTCTCTTCCCTTTCAAAATGAAATTCTTAAGTAATTAGTTCTTGCAAATAGAAATTTTATTAACTAATTCATGACACTATTTTTGCATGATTCAGTGCATTTTTTGGGAGAAAATTTGAAAGATTTGAAAGTCACGATAGAAGCAAGGTGGGAATTAGAGAACATTAGGATTCAAAATTAAGACTACATTCTCTATGTACTAGCCACATGCAGAATTTGTACTACTAGAAATAACTGGAACAATGTGCTGAGTTTGAATGTGATGTTAGTATAGTGTTTTTAGTCTCTGCAAAGAAAGAAAATGATACATATTACTCCATAGGGACTTTTCCAATCAAAAAGAAGTTTTAGGACTTGAGAAAGACAATTGTCTGACTCTGCCTTGTCTGGAAAGATTTGCCATGGGAATTCAGTATTTGAAGTCTGTCATATCTTTATTGCCCATGATGATTGTATTTAATAACTTCAAAGAAAATAAATGTATCCCACATAACCCCAGTTTTTTTCCAGGTGCTCAGAATTTTTAAGTTTAGTTGTTCAACATTTATTCTCTTCCATTGCTAGGAAAGGGTATGCCTACATCTACATAGGTAATATCCTTAATCCCCTTCTATTTATACTATGTTTTATTCCCTACTGCTTTTGGGGACTGCTACTCAAACATTTTACATTTTACTTTTTACGTTCCATTTATTCTGTTACCCTTGATTAAGCATGAATATTTCATGGCCTTAGAAAGCTGGTAAGAAGTGGTCCAGCCTCCAAACTTAAAAAGTTCATTTCACTTACAGTTTGTCCTAGGTGATACAAAGTCAGGACCTTGTTTCTAAGGGCAGTGTTTACATCTGTTGGACCTAAAGGCACCAGGGTACCTACTTTTAGCAGAATACCCCCATCCTGCTGAGGGGCTGTCAGAAGATACATGCCTACAGAGGAGGTTTGGTGTTCATACCTGTAGTGCCTTCCCTGTGTAGCTGAGCTGGCTCCCCAGGGGAGAGCTTGTGGTGGCCGGTAGAGTCCAGCAGCTGTGCCATTACAGCTGGACTGAGTGTGCACACAGTATAGGCCATGGGCAGAATTTCTTGTGTTTACACGTTAGAGTGAATGTCGGGCTTATCCAGGCTCTGCCTCTGCTGAGATAATTTATTAGAGTTAATGAATAACAACATTGCAAATTATACCCTTTGAAAGAGAATAATTTTTTTAATATACCAAAATGATAGCCAATTTTATAATTTTTTTAGTAAAAGAACTAAGAATGTCTCCTTTTTACTTTTCTTAATTTCCCAAGTTTTCCTTAATCAGCATGTATTGCTATTTTGTATACTTTATTAAAAATTCTCACAAATGTATGTATTTATCATTTTAAAAATTGATCAAGATAATTATTTCTCTTTTTTCAATCTTACTGCAAAATTGAATAACCACAGACATTCAAGATTTTAAAAGTTGACTAATTTTGATACCTAGTCAAACCAGATTTTTAATTGTATATCTTTTATATCTAGCTACATACTTAATTTTATGTGTTTCCTATATTATTACAGGACTTTTCATTTAAATTTCATTTCATGAGTATTTAGCCTCTTTGTTGTCATTGGTTTTATTAGAGCTAACCATGTTAAAAGTCTAGTGTGTATACTCTATATTTCTCTATGCTTATACAGTCACATAGAAACATGTGAAAGGTTCAGGTATTTATTAATATTGTATAAAAATGGAATCATGTTAACAGCTTGCTATTTGAGCCAAATCAATAGGCAGACCTCTAACTCACTCTCTTAATACATGCATAATACTAAGTTGCTCTTTTAAAGTCTCGTTTTAGTTTTAAATTTTGTTTCTATGATTTCAGCTTAACAAAATAAATGAAATTACAAAAGATACTTACATGAGGCTAAAAAACACTTATGTGAGGTTTGGACTTTGAAACATTTGATCAATTGACTGTGAGAGGTCATGGAACCAATTTCTTGCTGGGTATGGGTATATTTATTCTGCTCAGCAGAAAGCCCCAATAGATTCAAAATGTCCTTAAATGTAGGGCTTTGCCTTCTCCCTTGCAGTTTCTCTATCCATCCACCTCTAGTGAGGAGTCTGGGTGGGAGCCATAACAGATCATCATTATTTGTGCCTCTCAAATGATCTTTCACACATGCATTTTGATGTGTCTACCATTCAGGTACAGATAGCTAAGTTGACGTGAGACCAAACTGAAGTAATGTCTCTTTCTTAAAGACCTGTCAAAAGCCTTTCCAAACCAGCTGAATTAGCTGAATTTGCAATAAGGATATCTGTATTTTGGTCTCCACTGTCACTGCCTGACGGTGTGACCTTGGCAAGTCACTTTACTTCCCTTGCTTTTCAGTTCCATCAGCAGAGTAAAGGGGTTGACGTAGATGAGTTCTCCAATCTCTTCTCAATTCAGTTGTCCTTTGATTTTTGTGTTTTCCCTTATGTCTGTGCTCAGCCAAAGGTCCAGTTGACAGGAAAATGAAATGTTACCAATTAAGGAAGCTCCAGATTTTGCTTCTCATTTAATTAAGTCTCAGAACAATGAGGGGTTATACTTGAACTAGGTTAAGTACACATAAATAGAAATAGTTTGTAAACCTGATTTCCAGCTGAGGATTGCTAAAGTTTGTGCCACAGTTGAAGGTAAGTTTAGAGTGGAAAGCCAAGGGGTGGGTGTGCAGGTAGAATTTGAACCATATGATCCTTAGGAATTGAATAATCCCAGGAGTTGGGGTGAGAATATCCTTTATTCCCCAAACATTTCTTTTCTCCGTCAGGTCCTGAAACTTGAACCCTCTTCGGAGTGTATGGCTCTGCTCTTTTGTGATGCCCCGGCATACACTATGCTGGGGACATCACACCAGTCATGGAACCTGCCCAGGAGTCAGGAGGCAGCCTGTAGGGGCAAGGTAAGTGCGCTGGTTTGTTTTGTAGCTATGTTGTGTGGCTTTGTGAAATGTTAAATATATGCATTTATGCCCTTTGGGATATAAAGTGGTATTTAAGCATTATATCCCAAGAAGCATAATAGTTTTAATTGTGCAAAACCGCACAATATAGTTAAAAAATACAACCAAAAGCACAACCCTTATGCATATCTTTAAAGGCTGACTGCATAATCCTGAAAGGTTCCATGGCTGGTGTCGCATCTCTTGCATAGTGTTTGTGAGAGCTGTTGATCCCATCAGGGCAGCCCACCACAGCACCTCAGAAGTGGGGAGCAGTGAGTTTTCATGTGATTTTTGTGCCGAGTGCCTCCTTTGAGTGTATTTGGCATGGAAACTAGACTTGACAATTCTTTTTGCAGGACGCCTTTAACCTTAGCTTTAATGGCTGCAGAATGTTTGTGTTTGATAAACAAGTGAGTGAATGGTGGCTCTTGGGCTGACCTGCCTCTTAGTACTTAGGATGTGAGAGTATTCACCCTTCACCCTTCTGCTTAGGGGGTGCAGGACAATGTGTGTGGGTGTGTTCATGAACATCTGGCCACAGAATGGTATGACTGATTTATTCACATGTGAATAATAGCTGACACGGCTTTCTGAATTGTGGAAAAAACAGATTCATCGAACAGGCCACATCGGACAGTGTTCACCCGAGCCATCGAGGCATGTGATCTCCACTGGCAGGATAGCCACTTGCAGCACATTATCAACAGTGACCTATACACCAACTACTGTTACCATGACGACACTGAAAACTCCCTCTTCGACTCCCGCGGGTGGCCCCTCTGGCATGGTAAGTGACCAAACCGGAAAGACATTTCCATGACTTACTTCTTTGTTTAGTTTCTATAGCATTACTGGAGTGGGAGGTGGAGAATTGAAGGATTCAATGGGAGATGGATGAATGCTTGGCAATAGGAGCTGAGTTTTTCATTCAAATCCAAGTTCAGAAATGGTTTCTTGTGTCTTTTTAATAGTATTTTGGGAGAAACATCTTACTATTAAATTCTTTTTTTATGGATATATCTGACAGTGGCAACTTTACCCCCTTGACTTTCTGTTTTAGAACATGTTCCTACAGCCTGTGCAAGAGTGGACGCATTACGTTCTCATGGGTACCCCAGAGAAGCACTGAGACTAGCAATAGCTATTGTTAATACGTTAAGACGACAGCAGCAGAAACAGTTGGAAATGTTCCGAACCCAAAAAAAAGGTGAATGTGAAGGAGTTTGTTTCCATTAGAATGGGATTCTTGGTGATGACATTACTAGGTTTTGTGTTCTGGGAGAGATGGCTTTTAGAACTAGAACCATAGATGATGGCTTTACTCACCATTCATTTAAAAATATATAATGGCTGATCTGTGAGAAATTTGGGGCATTTTTTTTCTTGGTTGAATGTTGTAAGCAAAGATTGTTTTAAAGAATCTCTCAGGTTAATTTTTTAAGGGGGAGAATTTTCTTTATCGTTTTAGTAACTAGTATGTCTAAATTATTTAAAATGCATGTTAGCTAAATACCTTATTTTGTGGAAGTGCATTTTAATTCTTACAGTAAGGACACAGTCTATGCCTGAATCCCAGCAATCCTAATGTCCCAAGTGTGTGTCTTAGGCAATCAGTTGATGTCTCTGAGATTTTGAATTCTCTTCTGTGGAATGAGGCTCAGTTAGAGGGCCTATCTCTTAGAGTTGTTGAGAAGATTAAACCAAGTTAATTTCTGTAAAGCACTTAAAACAAAGCTTGGCACAATGTGTAAGCATTCTAAAACTTTTTAGCTGTAATAATTTGTACATCAGGACATGTTATTATATTTACTTAAAGTGACCAGAACAGAACTGGATTTTTCAAGTTCTGTAAATGACATTTGATGAGCTGTCAGCTGAAAGAACTCATTTAACTTCTCTTTAGTCTCAGTTTATTAATCTTTGAAATTTTGAGTAATCATTACTGAGTAATAATAATTGCGAAGGATTGAATTACATGCATAAGACCCTGATCAGATAAATAAATGTATATGCTTTTTCTGATTAATCCATGCACATCTTATTCCTTCCATAGGTATAAATTTTACTTTTATGAATCTTTAGCAGGTTTGTTTTCACTCTGTGATTTTATTTTTCATTAAGAGGCATAGTTTTAGTTGCTGGGTTTTTGTTTTGTTGTTGTTTTGGTTATAATTTTGTTTTTAATGCTTGGGTGATTATACACATACTAGAGTACGACTAAAAATTATTAAAAGGCTAGAGGTTGGAGCAAGTATCTGTTGTAACTTTTAACAGACACTTGCACTTTAACACACTCTATATTGAAAGTATTATGAATGTAAATTAACACCATCACCCTACAGTGAAAAAAAGTCAAAAGTTACATTTGAACCAAAGAAAGGGGAAGCTCAGATGGGATTAGAATGTGAGAGCTCCAATAGTCATGACTTTGTCCAGTTCATCATGTTCTTCATATCATCACTGGTGTGTGCAAAATACATTGCTAGGTACTTTGGAAAATTTTTCTGTAATCCTTCTTCCTCCAACACATACACAGCCTATGGTGAAAGGAATTTATTTCTGAATAGTATAAAAGATAATATTCAAACAAAGAGTGCAGCACTTGTTATACTGTGCAAAAAGAAAGCCAGTTCATGATGATCATCTGATTTTTAAAAAAAATCATATTATACATTTTATGAATAAGTGTTGATTTTAAAAATTTGTTTAAAATGTAATAAAATAGGAAAGTATAAAAGTGTTAAATCCGAACTAATGTTCCTAAACTTACATTTGGGTAAGTTACAAAGTATGTTAACTTAGACTCCTTCGATTGTCTTTGAGAGAATTCTGTAACCTTTAGGTCTAGGCCATTCTTAGACCCATTTCTCTTTTACCTTGCAAGCTATGAAAACTTTTATTCCCAACCATTCTTGAGTATTACTAAGATTACATATCTATACCTGTGTCTTTCCCAACTTTTATTTTTGGTAATTGTTTTTCCATATTTAAAAAATAGGCTTTTCATAGCTGTTACAAGTCTAAAGTACCATAACAGTTACTTGTTATGGGCCAAGTTTAGTAAATGGAATATTTTATACATTTCCAAAACTGTTTGGCATGATATGTTAGCTTATTGATTCTGAAAAAAAAAGATTTGATTTATTTTTGATTCCTCATATTTCCTCAGTTTCCATCACTTGACAATATATTTATTTATATAAGCCCAGCATTTCCCTTAGCCCTATCCATATATATATTTTTAAGCAAACATATTTATTTGATTAGCAAAATATATATATATTTAAGCAAGCATATTTATTTGATTGTTTCCAGGAGTAGTACTCATGTTCCTTTTTTCCTACTAATTATGTTTATGAAAGCCAGCAACAGAAACTGAAGAGAAGGACCTTTTCAAGGCATCTAGGCATCAACTTAAATTTCAATACATTGTGCCAAGCCGTTCTTCCTCTTTTTTTTTTTTTTTTTTTGAGATGGAGTCTCGCCCTGTCCCCCAGGCTGGAGTGCAGTGGCACAGTCATGGCTTACTGCAGCCTCCGCCTCCTGGGTTCAAGCGATTCTCCTGCCTCAGCCTCCTGAGTAGCTGGGGTTACAGGCACCCGCCCCCACGGCCAGCTAATTTTTATATTTTTAGTAGAGACAGAGTGTCACCATTTTGGCCAGGCTGGTCACGAACTTTTGACCTCAGGTGATCCGCCCGCCTCAGCCTCCCAGAGTGCTGGGATTACAGGCGTGAGCCACCACGTCAGCCTGTTTTTCATTTTTATGTACTGATGGTTGATTGCTTAAAACCAGAAGACTTGTGAAGGAATGTTGGATTCATGGAATGACTCTTCAGATATTTACACGGCAATATTTTTCTTGTACATTTTATATTGTATGTAAATTTTATTATGTTTTCTTTTAAGAAGGAGCTGCTAAAATTAGCCGGGCATGATGGCCCTTGCCTGTAAATCCCAGCTACTCGGGGCTGAGGCAGGAAAATCTCTTGAACCCAGGAGGCAGAGGTTGCAGTGAGCCGAGATCGCGCCATTGCACTCTAGACAGGGCAACAAGAGTGAAACTCCATCTCAAAAATGAGAAAAGAATGAGCTACTATTATTTATTACTTTAGTAAACACTTAGATGTAAAATATTGCATTATTTACAACAATGGAATATATCTTAAACATAGCTTTTTCTTCCTCAGCATTCTACAGTTTAACTTGAAAGTGTTAATATTCTGTGAAGAAAATGAAAAGGATTTATTTCATTCAAATTATATATAATCGTCTGTTATCATTCCCCTTTATGGCAAAGGTTGTCTCTTAAATGGCTTACAGATTCACACTAGGGAAGACTTTCATAGGGTGATAGGGGGTAATTTAAGGATATTCATGTGGGAATACAAGTCTAACCCAAGCTACAGCTGCCTTCAAGTCCTCAATTTATATGACCCAGTTAACACTGATTTAGAGAGGTCTCTTCAGCATGTCGTGGTGGAGTTACCAATTGATAATTCCAATGGGACTTCTTAGTCCTCTCTAATGCCCCCTCCTAGGGAAGTGGGGGAGTTGTTCCTAACTTCTCACAAGAAAATTTGAAATTCATTTTTCCCTATACAACATAATTTAATAGTGTAAGTAATAATGTTAACTTGGTAACCTAGACACATGAATTAAATAGATGTTTGGGAGCTGTCCTGGGAATTCAGTACCATTTATATTGACTTACAGATGAACGTTTAGAACTCAAAATAGTTGACAAGTTGGGGATTATGGTACCCTTTGATTGGTGTCTTAATTAAAGGGGAATTTCCAACAGAATTCAGAACTGATTTATCGGGATGCTGCTTTTAAATGGTAAAGCCTCTGTTCTCCCCACTTCTTTCCCTTCATCTCCCTTCTACTCCCCCATCTCTCAATTCCCTTTTCTTACACAGAGCTACCCCATAAAAGCATAACCTCGATAACCAATCTGGAGGGCTGGGTTGGACATCCCCTGGACCCTGTGGGCACTCTCTTCAGTAGCCTTATGGAAGCCTGCCGCATTGATGATGAGAACCTCTCTGGGTTCTCAGATTTTACAGGTAAAGCCATTGACATTTGTCTCATGTGCTTTTCTTTTTCTAAACCCTGAATGGCAGTAGTCATTGTTTTTCTTTACATTATGTTTTATGGAATCATATAGTGAACAGTGCCTTTCGTTAGCAAGAGAGCAAGAAAATGGGTACTCTCATGCTTTCGCAGGCTGCTACAAAACTGGGAAAAAATCCTTAGAGTTGATAGTTGGCAGCATGTGTCGAGGATCTGAAAAATATTTATTCTCTTCTCACCAGTGATTCTGCATCTAAGAATTTATCCACATTTATGACTACTTCCTAGCATAAAGGTATAAAATAAAGATG
The DNA here is from genome assembly GCF_000951045.1 of Mandrillus leucophaeus. Taxonomy (NCBI): domain Eukaryota; kingdom Metazoa; phylum Chordata; class Mammalia; order Primates; family Cercopithecidae; genus Mandrillus; species Mandrillus leucophaeus. The sequence continues at coordinate 1,032,539 of NW_012104288.1, forward strand.
TACATCTTAGCATTTAGAACTAGAACATCTAGTTTAGGTGCTTTTCAAATTTGTCTTTGCTTTGAAAGTGACTTGTCACTTAAATATTGTAGTCTACTTTAAGGGGGAGTATTAAATGTCGTTTAAAACTGTTTTATATCACACATTCCTTGAAAGCTGTGTTTTGAGATTTCACTTTGGCCCATTGAAACTTAATACTCTTGCCTCAAAAGACTGCCCGAGGGCAGTGGGTGGAGGTAAGGCAGGGAGTAAGGATGTCTCTTTGTTGCTTCCATGGCTAGGTGAGCTCAGGTCTTGCCCCTTCATAATTTCCCCCGTGATAGTTGCCTTCATGGACTGTGGGTAACCCAAACACTGTCAGGAGGGTGAAAGGCATGAGTCTGAATTCGCTTTCCTTAAGAGTCTGATGGTTGAAGTTTGTTATAATTTATAATAGAAGCACTTTAATGGAGACAAGAGAATGTTCAAAGAATCATTTTTTGTGTGATAACTGATGACTCTTGGATAATAAAAAGGACCTTGAAATTGGGTTACATATGTTGTGTTCCCCACTGTTTTTATTATGGACACTTTTTGAATGCCAGGATTTAAAAAGTGGTGAGTGCAAGTCATCGTGTAATTTTACTATTGTGTAATTAAATTTTGTTTTTCTCAAGTATTCTTAGTTCATATTTTCTTAGATTTATAGTTTTCTTTGGTGATTTATTTTCAAGGCAGAAAAGTATTTGTAATGTTATATCACCCAAAATATAAACATTTAATCATTCATGGTCATTTTTAAAAAGATACTGGAAGACTGCACTTTAGCCTAAAAAACATGCTTTCTGGCTTTCTCAGCATTAGTCAATAATTCATTTGCTAGTACTGGGAAGTATAAATATTTGTACTTATTGTATCATCTGCAAAAGTAGTTTCTGAACTCTGATTTCTTTTGTGGCATTTTGCAGAGAATATGGGACAGTGCAAGTCTCTGGAATACCAGCATCTACCTGCACACAAATTCTTAGAAGAAGGGGAATCCTATTTAACGCTGGCTGTGGAAGTAGCCCTGATAGGGCTGGGACAGCAGCGTATCATGCCTGATGGGCTGTACACACAAGAGAAAGTTTGCCGGAATGAGGAGCAGCTCATTTCTAAGCTTCAGGAAATTGAATTGGATGACACACTGGTGAAAATTTTTCGCAAGCAAGCAGTCTTCCTATTAGAAGGTAGTCTGATACAGAAGTTTTCCACTTATTTAGCCAAGTTGACTTAGGGGCTAATCTTTCTTATGTTAAGAGTACTATCTGAATGCATTTAATATGGTTGTTATCCTGATTGCTATGGTCATGGGGTGTCGAAGACATGTTCGCTGTCTAAAAAATAGTGTCACTGAATAAAAAAGCATGGATGTTTAGATTTGTATCATTTGATTTAGGTGATTATATATGATAGCCTATTACAAAATAGCCACATTTAATGCCTCAAACCTGGAAAAGGACCGATTTCATTTAGACTGTGTTGTTCCTGAGATAAATTCAATTTTGATATTTAGGGCGTTATTATTGGCAGCCATGTTCCTGTTTCCTTGATCAATTAAATAATAAAATAGTAATTGGCTGGCCTTCCTCCAAATTATTGGCAGTTACATGACACCTGGGTTTTGAATATGTCATGCACATGCTAACAAAGGACTGAAGGCTGCGGGAGTGAATTTCTACCGCACCAACTAGTTATTCCAGAGGATTCATTAGGCACAGATTCATCAAGGAAAAAGTTTCATAGAATCTCTGAGGCATGGTCTAATTTCCTTCTTCTCATAAGGTTAAATTTTAAAGGGCCTAACAAATTTTGGCTGACACTATTTTTCAGATTTTTTTTCCCTCTAAAAAGATAAGTGTAATTAGTGTGGTAGTGTAATCTTTTGTGCAAATTTAGGCAGTGTCTATTGCTTCTGTCTCTCAAGTACATGTGTGTTATTAGTGTGTAATGGGATTCTCTGTGATTGATAGGCTCATAAAGTATGTTATAGTCATCTTCTGTTCAGAACTACTACATACAGGGAAGGATTTAGATTTTCAGCACACCTTTTATTTGTCCAAAGCAAAAGATCTACTTAAAAGAAAACATTTTCTTCAAACATATTATACTTTTATATGTTTTAGAAATACATTTTAAAGGGAAAATGCTCTTCAGGTAAACCTTCTTAATAGCGTGCTTAATTTTGGTAAAAATTCCTAATAGCAATTTTTTGAAGCACTCTCGTGAACCTGTTTTTTTCCCTGTAAAGATAAAAAGCCCATCCTGACAAATTTCAAGAGTGATCCTGGGCCGGGCGCGGTGGCTCAAGCCTGTAATCCCAGCACTTTGGGAGGCTGAGACGGGCGGATCACGAGGTCAGGAGATCGAGACCATCCTGGCTAACACGGTGAAACCCCGTCTCTACTAAAAAATACAAAAAAGACTAGCTGGGCAAGGTGGCTGTCGCCTGTAGTCCCAGCTACACGGGAGGCTGAGGCAGGAGAATGGCGTAAACCTGGGAGGCGGAGCTTGCAGTGAGCTGAGATCCGGCCACTGCACTCCAGCCCGGGCGACAGAGCAAGACTCGGTCTCAAAAAAAAAAAAAAAAAAAAAAGAGTGATCCTGATTCCTCAATTTACTGTTTTCTTTCAGTTTTCTCCCATATAATTCCTTTTGCTATAAGCAATGTCATTAGTCACAAACATTTTTTAAATGCTGCCTGTCACAGGCTATACTGACTAACTTTTGATTTCCCTTTTACTGAAGTTTAGAAGGAAGATCTGTGATTTTCAAAGTTGATAGTGTATGGTGTTTATATTTACCTTCCTAAATGTGTCTCTATGTTCATTTTTCATGAATATTTTTGAACTTTACCCTAGTCTTGATTAGTCCATCCCGCCTGTCAAACATTTTTATGAGTACTGTGCCTGAGAAGGAGCACTGTTGACTCGTCTCTGCCTCTTCTCCTTTCCTGGCCCTGCAAGGCCCACAAAGAGTGAATAGGTGCAGGACAGGAGGCAGTCCAAGGCGGGGAAGCCACAGGGCCATTACTGTAAATGCTAGAAGATTGAGAACTCCATGACTGAATTGACTACACGAGGGCACCAAGTTCTTCATGCAGTTATACTCTTTGCAAATGTCAGAGGCAAATTAGTTAGCAGGCCCAGATATCTGGAAAGAGGAAGCAGTAACCCAGTATTGTTACTAGTATTCATCTCTCCTGGCCACAATATTGGATAGATAAATTAGCATATTGAACAAGCACCTCTGGGGAAACTTGGTGCCAAATGTCAAGTTGTCATTATTCAGTAGTACACTGGAGTCCAGGAATTACACTAATAATACACAAATAATTATTGGATACCTGACTAAATGTTTTACTTGTTGGGTGGTATCATAGCAAAAAATTAATTATATATCCTGAATCTCCTGAATAGTTACAAAAAGGTAACTTGGTGGTTTAAAGGGAAACAGTGAAAGAAAATGGAGGAGAAATGAAGACTATGGCTAATCTATAGATTTGCTATAATTAGTCCTTAAGTAAAATAGAGTTAGTGTCTTAGATTGGGCTGCCATGATAAAATACCACAGATTGTGTGGCTTAAATAACAGAAATGTATTTCTCACAGTTCTGAAGGCTGGGAAGTTTAAGATCATGCTGCCAGCCTCATCTTTGGCTTCCGATGAGGACACTCTTCCTAGCTTGAAGACAGCTATCTTTTCTCTGTGTCTTCACGTCACGGAGAGATCAAGCTCTCCAGTGTCTCTTCTTACAAGGACACTAATCCTGTTGGATCAGGGTCCCCCCCTTATGACCTCATTTTACTGTAATGCAGGCCCCAATTCCAGATGCAATTACACTGGGGCTGGGGGCTTCCACATGTGAATTTTGGGAAGACATATATATTTAGTCTGTAACAGTTAATAACTTAAATAATGTAGCCTTGCTGTGTGAACAAAAGGTGCAATCATAATGCTATATGAACTTTTGAAGAATATCAAATCACTAAAACATTTAAAATTAAAAATTAATGGATTTGGAAAAATTAGAGATTTAGATTAGATGTTAGTTTAGGTGAAAACATTTGTATGATTTTTAAAGTACTTAAATAATGAATAATTCAAAAATACAAAAAACTGAACTGAATTAAAAAATAACCTCCATTAAAATGATCTGGAATATAATGTGCTCATAACCAAACACCAGTTCAGGAACTGCTTTTACCATTTTTTTCTTCTGAAGTGCATTTCTTGCATTCTAAACTCTTCACCACACTGATTTTTCTCATGGAAAACAAATATAGCATGTCCTCTGAGCAGTGGTGTCATGGTTCATAATTCTAGAAATCATGAAACAGATGTTACCCGAAGGTGACATGGAAACTAATTTATTAAACACTTTACAGTAACTAAACCTCAGAGTACCTTAGTGCAAAGTGGTTGAACTAACCACTGTGGTTTCCTTTCAGAATTTATTTTAAAAGTCTGTGTTGCCCTTCTCAAAGCAGCATTCAAAGACCACACAGGGGAAGTCAGCTCTGCCACCATGCCTGTCAGAATTTACTAAGAAATGAACTTTGACAGCTGAAGTGTAATTTTGCTTTTAAAATTGGCTTTCGGGAGCCTAAAGAATAGTAGATTTCCAGTTACTTTATTTTTTTTCTTGTGCCTAGAGCATTTATCAAATGGGTAACTATTCTTTTTATTAACAATCACTTTCTAGGAATTAATATCTGTTACTACTCATTAGAGGCAACAATGTGTATAGTTAGAGAGTTGTGGTTCAGAATCTTCCGACACCTCTCACCCCTGAACAGAGCACCATTTTCTGGAAACGTGGCATATTTGTGCCCATAACCCTTCTTGGGTCCAGGGGTAGGTTCCGTAGTTAGGCTGTGGCGTCATCTGTGCATTTGCAAATCAAGATGCTCCGATGCCACACATTGAGAGAGGATGTTGCTCAAATGCAGCGAGGTTTTATGGTATAGAGGGTTCCTTTCTCTGAGGCACTTGTATTGTGAATGCTCTGTGCCCCTTGAGTTCTGGGTTTTTCATTTAGCTGTGGGACAGTTAGGGGTTTGTTTATGAGGTGAAATCTGTAAGGGATACTATACCCTGAAGAATCTTTTTTGATTAAGAATTGTATTCCTTTCTATGCCATTTACATGAAATTCTTAACTAGATTAGTTTGTATATGTTGTAACTTTATGTGACATTTTAAAAATATGCTTTACAAGAAGTGTTAGTTCATTTTTTAGGAATGTAAAATGTGTATGCTCTCTTCCCACAGCCGGACCATATAGTGGTTTAGGCGAAATAATCCATCGGGAGAGCGTTCCAATGCACACATTTGCCAAGTATCTCTTCACCTCTCTCCTACCTCACGATGCTGAACTGGCATACAAAATTGCACTGAGAGCAATGCGGTACGTATTCACAGCCCAGCTGGGCAGAGGCAGGCCACATTCCCACTGGGAAGCATGGCTGTTAACTGACTTACTCCTTCATGTTTCTTATAGACAGCAGAAAAGCTAAAGAAACTATTTATGCTTTCTGGATTGTTGTCGAGGTGATTTGCTTGTTGACTTATTTTGCTTCTGTATAAAGTAAGAGAAGAATTATCCTTGCTGCTATCAGACTCAAGGACACTGTGGCTTTTTCCTACTTTTTCTTGAAGCACAATTCAGGCCAAGTTTAATCACAAAACAGCAACAGTTGAAACCTTCATAAATAATTAATTGTTTTGAAAAAAACTGATTTTTGAAACAGTTGTAAATAATAAATATACTTGATTGAATATAATTGAAGGAGATCTTCACACCTGCTGTAATTCCACATTCCATCAGTAGTGCAGGAAAGCAACTCCCTGTATTACCAAGGCACATCTGTAATCACGGGGGCTGAGAGAAGGTGGGACGTGCATTTAGCAGTGAAGGAGTCACTATTCGGGGTCCTCGAGGCTCTGCCTGCCTCTCTTCTGACCGCTTCCATCTCCTCATCTGTCCCTCCTTTTCAGCAATAACAATTGGAATATGTTGTTCTCTACCACCCACCTTTTTATTTCTACATTCTTTTAAAAGTTATTTCACCTAATAATTATTTTTATCACAGATTTGTTCAAGGTGAATATTTTAATGAGTTCAAGATTATATTTTAATCATACATATGACCTTTAAATTTTAAGGACCTAAAAGGAACATCCATCTTTCTTAAAACATCAACATTTTCTTTTTCCTTTAAAAAAATTAATAAAACACTCCTATGCTTCTAATGGAAAGTGCAGATTAGACATCCTTATAATCACCTAAGGACAAGCCATGTTATAGACCTAAAAGCTTGTGTGTGCTGATTAATAGTTTGATCTCAAGAAGCTTTTCATCAAAGATTCTATGTCTGTAATCAGTGAAGTAGATTCTAAAACAAACCCTTACCTATAAATTACCAGTGTCCCCAAAGTCACTCTGTTCTGAAAGTATTGAGTGTAGCTTATGTCTATCAGGACGCCTCTTTTTTTATGCAGTGATAAGGATGTGTGTATGTGTCTCTGTGTATACCTATGTGTCAGTGTGTTTTAAGGCTGACATCCTGTAATTTGACATGCTTTCCTTGGCAATATGGAATCTTACTAACTTACTAGAGAATCTGCCTAAGTATTCTTTTTTCTATTTTTAAAATACCAAAAAATAAGTCAATAACAAACATCAGCAAAAGTCCCCCACCAAATTACATTATACCACTTGGTTTATGTTTTAGAGCATGATTTTATAATAAGTGAGTTCCTATTTTCATTTTGGAAGCTGAAATGGAAGCTGTCTTATGAAGACATATGCTCAGCTCTATACTTACTCAAATCTTAGGAATTCTAATCTTGTTTTAAAGGGAAGATGTTAATGTTATGATGCCACCAGATGCTGTTGCTACTACCCCTGGCAAAGTTTAAGGGTAAAATAGCATGAAGTTTCTGTGTGGTTCTGGCTTATGTAATGGTATGTGCCAGGCAGAAAGGCTTGCTTTTCTAACACTCACAAACTCATTTATATTTGTCCTTGGTTGCTGCCAAGGCAGTTTCTTCATGGGGAATACTAGCAGGGTACAGGGGAATTTTTTTCCAGTTTCTCTCTTCTATCTGCCACTACTATCCTGCCAAAGGTCTGCCATGGAAGGCAGGTAGTGTACCCCACCAGGTATTGCAAGGCGGTCCGGGGAACAGGAAGGAAAAGAGAGATGTAGCTCGCTTGCTTCTTAGTCCTTCTGGAAGGGGAAGGCCGAGGAAGGTCATCTTCGGCTCTCATTTTCTCATCTTCCCAGGGATGTTGATTAGTTTCTCCTACAGTAAGTCTGGCAAGACCTGCCTGTGAATACGAGGATATTCCTGAGTTTTATACAAAAGCTAAATAGCAACCCTGCCAATATTCTTACTACTTAACTGCCTACCTTGCCACCTTCTCTACCACTAACATCTTTTTGTTCCTAGATAAAAGGAGAAGAGAATGAGCCATTTGGCTTACCAGACAATAATTGCTCTTGGGTGGGGCCCTGAGGCCAGCATCACTCCCAGACCCAGCTGACTCTCCTTGGTCTCCAGCTCTTATCTTATTTCATAGTTCTTAACACTGGTGTACTTGAATGAAGGCCAGCATTTTGATGGTTGTAAATAAATTATTTCAGTTTTAGGTACTCTACTAATCTTTTTGGGACTTTTAGAAGAGATTACTAAATATGTGCTTTGTTGTTAGAAATTTTTTCATCAGCATATTTTTTTAATTTGTTTTGAGACAGAGTTTTTTTCTGTTTCCCAGGCGAGAGTGCAGTGGTGTAATCGTGGCTCCCAGGCTGTTGATCCTCCCATCTCAGCCTCCCAAGTAGCTGGGATTACAGGCGCATGCCACCATACCCAACTAATTTATTTTTTATAGAAACAGGGTTTCGTCATGACAGTATATTCTTAACAAAAAATCAGAAATCACTCTGAATTTATGCACAACTGTCAAGGGACAGACACTTAGGTGGCATTTATCTTCTCTAATATGGTTGGTAGAACATAGTCTAATGTCAGATATCTGGAGTCATAAGAAACTAATTGTGCAGAAAGTATGAATGGATGGAAAGGAGGTAATTTTCGTTTTACTCCCCTTCTTGTTTTATGTTTAAATAGGTTAAGCTTATTCATCTTAAGTATTCACTGCTCCCTGACTGTGATCTCAGTCTTAAATATCCATTTCACTAACAGTTTCTGTTGATTTATTTTTTGAGTCATACAATTCAAAATTTGTAGGTAAACATCAAGACCTGTGTTTAAAAGTTCTTCAGTGTTTGCATATCTTAATTTCTTTGAATATTGTAATTTTCTGAGTGGTGATGAAGAAAGAAAATCTCTTAGGTTTGGGTGATGAACAATTAATAAGGTTTGGGTGTTGAATAGTTATTAATAGCAAACAATTAATAGTCCAAAAAATCTAGATATTTTGCATCCACACAGCAGAGTATAGCTGTACCAGCCCTTCCTGAACTAGAGGCCTGACCATCTACCCACTCCTCTGGCTTCTGCTGACCAGTCTTTCTGGCCAAGGAAATGGACAAGAAATAACTAGGGGCCACCTTCCTTGTCTTCTCATTATAGGTTACTAGTATTGGAATCTACTGCTCCATCAGGAGACCTCACCCGCCCACACCACATTGCATCAGTTGTTCCCAACCGCTACCCTCGCTGGTTCACTCTAAGCCACATTGAGTCCCAGCAGTGTGAGCTGGCATCCACCATGCTAACTGCAGCCAAAGGTACTGTACTGTCCTGAGGCCTCATAATTGTTTCATTCGTTTGCCTGTTTATTTTTTTTTAAGTCTTGTTTTCTATGAAATTGTCAGTAGTGGTGTTAATGTCAGATAGGTTGAAGGGATCTTTTTCTTTAGATGTTAGCTTTTAAGGCAAAACAGGTGGCATTTTCCTCATTTACCTGCATCATTAACTTGCTGCCGGCAGAGCTCAGGTTAGTTACCATGCCAAGAAAATATAAATGGTTGAAATTCAGAAGCAGATTTAAAAGTTGGGTTACATTTTTTTCTTCCTGAAATATTCACCAAAAATACATAAGAAGGAACTAGGAGAGCTGTTTGCTGTCTCACGTTGGTTCTGGTTCATCTGTGCTTTGAGTCATTGAGGGCGTGTCTCGGTGTATCTTTTTCTGTGGAGCCGAGATTCACAGACATTGCAGTAATTATGGGAGCCCTAGTTGTGTGCCATCTGGGAACATGTTAGGTAAATAACTTGTGCTTTATGTTTTGTTTTGTTTCTTTTTTCCCCCTTTGTGTGTGTGTATGGTTGTATGGTTTTTGTTTGTTTGTTTGTTTGTCTTGCTTTGCTTTGATTTGGTTTGGTTTGGTTTTCCCTTGTTCATTGCAGGCGATGTTCGGAGGCTGGAAACAGTATTAGAATCCATCCAGAAAAACATTCACTCCTCATCACACATCTTCAAGCTTGCCCAAGATGCATTTAAAATAGCAACTCTCATGGACAGTTTGCCAGACATCACTCTTTTGAAAGTGTCTCTGGAGCTGGGCCTGCAGGTACATGACTGGTAGTCTTTCCCGGGACATCAAAGACTGCTAAATAAAGGCACCTCTTAGGGTTGTTTTTGTTTGATTGGATTTTTGAGTGCAGGTAAATGACTCTTTGGAGTACAGATCTGTTAGACTTCAGGAGAGAACTGTATTTCAGAGACGTGGTCACTCCCAGCTGAACCAGACTGCTATGTAAGGTTCAGGGACTGTACATTTAGAAGCCTAATTTGTGTCTTTCAATTAAGAAAATCATTTTCTGAATTGCAGCCTTAACGATACTGTTTCTCCTTTGAATGAAAGGAGAAGAATTATTGCTAACAAGAGACTTAAGTAAAGCTAGCATGTATAATGAAGATTCAGTTGTTAGGGCTAAATTTTTAGAGGAAGTAAAAATTTTTATTGATGTTTGCATTTTCATAATAGGTGGGCAGTTCTAGCTCCTTTTAATAACTCTGAGAAAAATAGGTAAAGGAGGAGTGATCGGGCCAGAGTCCAGTTTAGATTTCAGCAGAACAGAGTACCAAGAACGTTTTGAGTTGGTCAAGCAGATAGATGTTTGCTTCCTTATAGTTTCTGAACAGATCACTGTGTAAACCAGGAACTAAAAATTTGTTTCTATTTTTCTCATGGAATCTCTATTAACATTTGCTTTCTTCCCATTAAAAAGCAGTGAACAAAATTGTTATACCTCAGTTACCTAAAGTATGGGGAGTATAATCCCCTGATTGGATAATTAATCTGGTTTTTTAGTTGTGGATTCTCCCTTACTAATAATGTCTAAATAATAGGATCACAGGAAAATGTACCTACCACTGTAACATAGAGTACTGTACAAGCAAAAGGTATAGAAGATTGCTTTTAAGCTATACAGTGATGGTTCGGCAGTTTTGTTTTGTTTTTTTAATTCTTGTTATTTGGCTAATTTTTGTCACCATTTGCCTCATCTTAAAGATGTGATGCAGAAAGAACCATTAGCATGAGCTTTCTCGTTATTTGGAATTCTTGGTAAATAGGATGTGCATGAGAGCTTATTCCTTGCCTCACGCTTTCCAGAACCTAAGAAGGAATCTCACAGGCCCTTTGTGAGTATTTCTGGAACCTAGGAAGGAATCCAAGAGGGCCTTTGGGGATATTATGTCCCTGGATATTTGTGTGCGTGTGTGGTTTTTGTTTTTTTGTGTTTTTTTTTTTGATGGAGTCTCACTCTGTCACCAGGCTGGAGTGTAGGGGTGCAATCTCAGCTCACTGCAACCTCTGCCTCCTGGGTTCAAGCAATTCTTCTACCTCAGCCTCCTGAGTAGCTGGGACTACAGGCACGCACCACCACACCTGGCTAATTTTTGCATTTTTAGTAGAGACGGGGTTTCATCATATTGGCCAGGCTGGTCTCGAACTCCTGACCTTGTGATCTGCCCACTGTGGCCTCCCAAATTGCTGGGATTATAGGCGTGAGCCACCGCACCCGGCCATCCCTGGATATTTTGAATCTTAAAGAATGGAGGAAGTACAAAGAGGTGGATATGTGTATTTAAGGACTTCTTATTAGAAAGTGAAAAACAAAATCAGATCACTAATGATATCAAGGATGATTTTTTCCCCCATAAACCTGGAGTTACCTTCATGGTCACCAGAAAGGAGCAACCAGAGATTGAAGGAATAACTAAAATGATTATTCTAAAATACATCTTTCACCACTGAGAGTTCCTGGTTAGAATGGATTCACAGGAGCCTCAGAAATTGAACTATGGAATGTTAAATATGGGGAGGGAAAAAGGGCATGGGCTATGTTTAATGCTCCAGTCCAGCCCTCTGATTTTGCAGATGAGGGATAGAGTAACTGGTTCAGATACCAAATCTGGTCAGTGGGCCCACCAGGAGGAGAATGTGGGCCTCTTGCCAGGAGGAGAATGTGGCTGTGGCAAGGCCACTTGGGGTAGCCATGGACAAATCCAAATTCATATGTAGAGCTTTGCTCTAAATTATACTTTCATCTTCCTGGTGGTAGACAGTAGGTATGCCTTATATGCCTTATAGTTTATACCCTTTTTTTTCATTGACTGAGGATAGTTTTCCAAAACATTTTGTTATCCTGCTTTTATAGGTTATGCGAATGACACTGTCAACCTTAAATTGGCGACGGCGGGAGATGGTGAGGTGGCTGGTAACATGTGCTACTGAAGTCGGTAGGTAAACTCTGGAACAGAAGCTTTCCCAGGTGCCTCATGGTAGGATTTAACTTGTCAGTTACAGACACGTGAACATATTCACTCTTTTACTTTGACTTCTCCAACGCTCCTCTAGCCGTCTACAAGGGCTCCCTTTTCCCCGACCCCCTACCCCTAACCTTCAGTTATACATACTTGTATTATTCAACTTTGAACTGATCACATTTGTGAAGCTCCAGCCTCTTATTTAAAATGGTATAAGTCAGTGAGTAAACTGTTTTTATTCAGTTAATATATATAAAGTTACCTAGTTGTACTGTTTTTCTTCTTTATCATCTGAAGGCATACCTCATGGTATCCAGCAGAGAAATGGTGACCACTGGGTGTGGTTTAGGTGATCTTCCAGATGTGTGAGCAATTGTAGCTAGCCATAAGAAGATTCCCTGGCTGTCCATAAGCTGCCATTTTGTGAGGCCCTTCAGCTAACTATTTTCCCGCTACAGCAGTAGATCAGTTCAGAAGAAAACTGTACATTCCCAGCAAGAATACCAACAGAAACAAATGGTTGCTATTTATTTATTTATTTATTTATTTACTTATTTATTTATTTTTGAGATGGAATCTCGCTCTGTTGCCCAGGCTGAAGTGCAGTGGCACAATCTCGGCTCACTGCAAGCTCCATCTCCTGGGTTCATGACATTCTCCTGCCTCAGCCTCCCGAGTAGCTGGGACTACAGACGCCTGCCAGCACGCCCGGATAATTTTTTGTATTTTTCGTAGAGATGGAGTTTCACCATGTTAGCCAAGATGGTCTTAATCTCCTGACCTCGTGATCCGCCCACCTCAGCCTCCCAAAGTGCTGGGATTACAGGCATGAGCCACCGCGCCCGGCGGTTGCTATTTAAAATAAATATTGGTTAAACGTTCTTTTTTCTTATTTGCATCAGAAAGGGATATACACTTCATGCTGAGAAAACACTACCATCCAAGTGTTTAGATATGACACAGCATATACTATAAAATTATTATTTTTCTTTCACTAATGTATAATGGTTTTGTATTTTGGAAAAGGGACATTGGTCTCAATACAAAGATTATCTTTACATTATTAAAGTCATGCTTTAGTGAAGCAATACAAACATAATACTAATTTAAGAACTGCCACATAACTTCTCTACCCCTGCCCCGAGATATAAACCTGATTTCTCTCTGAGACCTGGTACCTTCTCTTCAAGTCGTTCACTTTTAGGATTTTCCTACAAGTGAGGCATATTGGGTCTGTGAATGTAAAGTGATTATTTTAAAGACATGCTCAGCCATTTACAACGTTTAATTCATCTATAGGTCTGCTTCTATTGACTTTGTTCTCTTGATTATGGGCCACATTTTCCAGCTTCTTTGTGTGTTTTAAAATTTTGTATTATGTGTACTTTTACCTTACACACAAGCACACAAGCCATGTAAAGTCCCTGTTTTGGTGAGGGTTGCAATTTTTGAGCCTCAGATTCTGACAGGAAGCCCCAGTGAACTAGAACTCATTAGCAAAAAGCCATTGTCTGAAATGGCAAGCAGCACAGTACAAATACCAGCTACCAAGAGGATTGGTTCTCTATTATAGCAAGTTCATGTTCCTTTCAGCATTTCACTGAATAACAATTCATAATGATCTTATTTTTAAAGGTTTCTCCCAGGCATATTACCTTACAGAGTTTTCTAGTCTAGCTCATGTCCTGTGATGGCTAACAATGTAAACACTGGTTATAAAAGTCAAAGTAAGGCAGGACCTCTGGCCAGCCTCCTTGTCAGTAATAGAGCCTGTTTGTGTTCCTTGCAGGGGTTTATGCCCTGGACAGCATCATGCAGACCTGGTTTACACTCTTTACTCCCACCGAGGCCACAAGTATAGTTGCAACTACCGTGATGTCCAACAGCACCATCGTCCGCCTCCACCTGGACTGCCACCAGCAGGAAAAGCTGGCCAGCAGCGCCCGGACACTTGCACTGCAGTGTGCCATGAAGGATCCACAGAACTGTGCCCTCTCTGCGCTAACCCTTTGTGAAAAGGATCACATAGCTTTCGAGACGGCATACCAAATTGTTCTCGACGCTGCTACGACCGGCATGAGCTATACACAGCTCTTTACAATAGCACGGTACATGGAGCACCGCGGGTACCCCATGAGGGCCTACAAGCTGGCCACCCTGGCCATGACCCATCTCAACCTGAGCTACAATCAGGACACACACCCTGCCATTAATGACGTTTTGTGGGCCTGTGCGCTTAGCCACTCCCTTGGTAAAAACGAGCTTGCAGCTATAATACCTCTGGTGGTCAAGAGTGTCAAGTGTGCAACGGTACTGTCAGACATTTTGCGCAGATGCACTCTGACCACTCCTGGCATGGTGGGACTACATGGGAGGAGGAACTCTGGTAAGCTGATGTCACTGGACAAAGCCCCCTTGAGGCAACTCTTGGATGCCACGATTGGGGCCTACATCAACACAACGCACTCACGGCTCACACACATCAGTCCTCGGCACTATAGTGAGTTTATAGAGTTCCTCAGCAAAGCCCGAGAGACCTTCTTAATGGCGCATGATGGACACATTCAGTTTACACAGTTTATTGACAACCTGAAACAAATCTACAAAGGCAAAAAGAAACTGATGATGTTGGTTCGGGAGAGGTTTGGTTGATAGATCTTGTATGAATGGGGTGGGGGGTGGGGATGGGAGGGATGGTTTGTTTTTACTTGAGCCTGCCTTTGTACCCTTTTTAACTTAAAGAACAGAGCCACACCGGTATTATATGTGTATAGTTATATTGCGTTTGCAGACTAAATTGTCATGTTGTGAAAGTTTGTGTGTTTTTTATTTTTTCCCTATTTCTTTCCTTCCTTTATTTTATTATTTTTTTTAATTCTTTTTTTTTTCTGGTTTTGTATGAGAGAGAGGTTAAAAAGGTTTGGTTTACACTGAGTATATGTTGTCAAGTGGCAAAAGTCCACATAGCTCTCCTGTTTTCTGTATACGTTCACAGCCTCAAAAAAAATAATTGAAATGGCTTTAAAAACCAAACAAAACACCTCCATCCTGTGATAAGTACCTCGAATGGATTCAGCTTTACTCCTTTGTAACTCATCTTTACATTTTCAGCATATTTAAACAAACCAACAAAACGAAATACTAATAGTAAAAAGGCTGACCCATGTGGCTTTGCAGTGCTGTTCGTCCAGAAGCATGGCACACGATGCTTGTGCATGTGGAAACTTAGCGACTGTCAACATACATTCTCAGGGATTTATCCAAAAAAATTAAAAAAAGAATGAGAGCATTTATTGTACTGTATATATATTATAGTATATGTCTGAATATTGAAAATATAACATTAACTAATTTATAAAAAATATTCTATGTAATGCAAAATACTTGAAGCTGCAGTAGCTTGGTTTTAAACAAAAACAAAAAAAAAAAACGGAGAGAAAACCTATCAGAAGGACTAAAAGTACGCCTTGCTTCAGGGTTGGCTCAGGTGGTGAACTTCATGCTGGGCATCTATGCAGAGCCACCTTTTGGATTGCATGGTTGGACTGAGATCTATTGGGAGAAATTATATATGTATATATATTTATACAATTTATGTATACATATATATATGTATACACACAGACACACACACACACACCACCAACAACCACTACACCACACATGCTTGTAACAGGCACTAGAATAAAGAGGGACAACAAAATACACAGCCAGAGCAGCAAGCCTTAGCATTAAGAATATACAATATGCCGGAATTGGGGTTCGTGCCTCCTAGCTTAGGAAACTTAAAAGAAATATCCTTTTGACACAAAACGCAAAATGTTTTCCAAAACAATTGACATAATGATACATTACGCCTTTGCAGTGAGCTAATAATAAGCTAACCTTTGTGCACAAATAACATTATATATATTATATATCTATTCTGCATAGGTATTTTGACTTTGTGCAGGACAGAAAGTTGTGTAGGTATGACTGTTCTACTTTTCAGTTTTCTTTTTTTTAATATATTTTATTTTCTCTAGAAATTACTCAAACAAAAGCAGCCTTCTATCTTGCCTTGTCTTAATGCTTTAAAATAACCAAACTGGAGATCTAACTACCAAACTGTTCATTATATTATTAAATACCAACTTTGGTTACAGTATAGTGTCTTTACTTTAGCTGATGGTTCTGTAACCTTGTGCTTTTTAAAGCAATTTTTATGTTTTGGTGCAAAAGTTGTCCAGTGTCTCTTGTTCCCTTCATTAGAGAACATGCTTAGAGGTATGTTTGTAGGTATTTTTGTTTAGAAGAACTATTTCATGCGCTCCATTTTATTTATTATAATAGGTAAAAAGAAAAAAAAAAAGGTTGTACTTCATCACCCATGTAAACATGCTCATGAAGTTGAAAGTAATTAAGATTTGATACACTGATATCAATTTATTTATGTAACTAAATCACTGTTTTATAAACTTGTTAATGATCAACAATTTTTGTTTTGATTAAAATTAGTTTTTTGAAAGTTGATTCTGCCTCCTTTATGGTATATCTCTTATTGCACCTGAATTTGGGTAGTACTACATCTCCAAGTGTCTAATGCTATACTGACTCATCCAATAAACATTTATATGCTATTTTCCAGGCACTGTGCTAGGCCCTGGAAATGTAATGGTGAGCAAAATCAGACCCTGGACCTCACTGTCTGCTTAATGGAGAAGGCGGACATAAACCAAATAATCACAAAGATAAAATATGAAACAGAATAGTCTGTTTTCTGTCTGAACCCTTGGTCATTCCTCTAATAAGCTATAATTTAGGATGCTCAGTACTTGATATATTTAATAAAGGCTGAGTTCGTGAGAGATTTTCTTGTGTGTGTGGTTTAAAAGGAAGTTACAATATAAAGGGCAAATGTTACATACACACCATAGACACTTGTGTCCAGTATTTCCATCAAGGATTTGTACCCAAAATGATGCAAATAGTTTTTGTGTGTATATGCTTAAAAACAGCATCACATAAGTTACCATCTTAGCCATTTTTAAGTGTACAGTTCAGCAGTGTTAAAAATATTTACAAAGTTGTAAAACAGATCTCCAGAATTTTCTCATCTTGCAGAACTAAACTCTACCTACCCATTACATGACTGCCCTTTTTCTCCTCCCTCCAGCCCCTGGTAGCCACAGCACTCTGCTTTCTACTGTTATGATACCATCTGTGATATTTTAGGCACCTCATGTAAGTGGAATCACATAGTATTTGTCTTTTTGCAATGTTTATTTCACTTTTGTCCCACAGGCTCATCCATGTTGTAGTATGTGAGGGGATGTCCTTTTTTATGGCTGCATGGTTTCTCGTTCATTGTGTGTCTGTATCACATCTAGTTTATTCATCCATCAGTGGACATTTGGATTCCTCCCACTTCTGGCTCTTGTGAATAATGCTGCTGTGAACTTGAGTGTGGAAATACCTCTTTGAGACCCTGCTGTCAATTCTTGTTGCTATATATCCAGAAGTGGGATTGACAAATACTTCTTTTAAATCTACCATTTTCAGAATACTTAGTCCTTTGAAATGTTCTAAGTTTTTATTTGACATCTAGTCTTAACAGTGGATTCCAAATGTCAAGAGGTTAAGTCGATAGGTGGAAGTTGAAGTAAATGAATCCATAGTGACATTTAAAATCCCATTAATGCTAAGTAGAAATAAAAATAAAAACCATAAAGTGATTTGAAGGTTGATTCTTTTTTGTAAGTTTATTCTTACTTTTTTGAAAGCTGACATTGCCTAAGGGCAAATACAGTTTATGTGGGTCTACTAAAACGCTGGGACACTTCATAATGAAGTAGACTGCGATACAGTTCGGAAAGATGGCATCAAAGGAAGAAGAAAGGTGACTTCTAATAGTTAAGACTTTGAGATGTTCCCTGATGGAAATTGTTCTGTGTTAATTGGCCATTTTTGCAGAGAGATCTTAGAACTATCATGAGCTTTTAGAATACACATGGAGACCAAGGATGACATACACATGATCTTGGATGACTTGCCCACCCCCGTTTTAGCCAACGTTTCTGACCCACCATGCCTTCAACTCCATTTTTACGACTATGGTCAAGTAGACAAAACTGATTTGATTTGTATGTACATGTTTTCTTACCTTCCAATGGGCTGGTGCTAGAAAGACTTCTGAGACTGTTAAAACTGGAACAGCAGAAATGAGAAATAGAAGTGACAAGCTTGGATAATTCAAAGGCAAGATAATGTGTTCCTAATTGGGGCCTGGACTGGAATTCTGCATTTCTTGGCTCTTGATTTGTGATTTCATTTGAGAGTAGGGGCTATACTTTCAGGGAGAAAATGAATGTTTCATAACTTTCAAATATTAATAAGCTGAATAAAACTTGACTGAAGTCACTATAGTCACAATATTACAGTAGTACAATGTAGCGGCAAAGGAGAACTGAACTTTTTCTCAATTGCTGAAAAAGTTGTTAAATTGCAGCTGGTTCAGAAATTAAAGGTCAGTGAGAAGATGGGAAAATGTAGGAAAAAAATTAAGTAACCTGATACATTTTAATAAATGTGTGACTGAGGTAAAATTTTTATTTAATTCTTATTTAATTTTATTTTATGTTCCAGGATACATGTGCAGGATGTGCAGGTGTGTTACATAGGTAAACGTGTGCCATGGTGGTTTGCTGTACCCATCAGCTTGTCATCTAGCTATTAAGCCCTGGATGCATTAGCTATTTGTCCTGCTCTCCCTATCCCCAGCACCCACTTCCCCCAACAGGCCCCAGTGTGTGGTGTTCTCTGACTGAGGTAAAATTTAAGAACTCTTAACACCAGTTGGTAACTGGACTAGTTCAATCTAGCTTGAGCAAAAGAAGAAATGTATTGGATTCTTCAGTGAACGTTTTTCTGTGAGCCTATCCTGCAATAGGCATGGTTCTAACGCTAAAAAGACAATGAAGAAAGCAAAATGTCCTCTTATGGATCAAAATTCTAGTGAGAGGGACACATATAAAAATGTATGAAGTATTAACTGGTGATATGTGTTGTAGAGAAAGGCAGGGGGAAGGGGTGTGATTTGAGGTGGAATGATTCTGGAAGACCTTGCTGATGTGACGTCCCCACAGCTGCCTGAGGGAAGTGAGGGAGCTGGTCCTGTACGTGCCTGGGCAGATGTATGTTTGAGGCAGAAGGAACAGCAAGTGCTAAGACCCCAAGGAGGACGTGTGAAAATGTGCCAGCCTAGTCAGAACAGCCAGCAAAGGGACTGGCTGGGGCAGAATGGGGTGGGAGGTGGTGAGGTGGGCGGAGAGAGAGAGGAGGCTGGGCTGAAGAGCAGGAGCGTTCAGCTCCTAGCTTGTAGGTCATGGCAAAGATTTTTCTTCTGTGGGTTTTTGTTTTATTTTTATTTTTATTTTTTTTTAGACATAGTTTCGCTCTTGTCAGCCAGGCTAGAGTGCGACCTTCCTCATCCTCCTGAGTAGCTGGGATTACAGGTGCCCGCCACCACGCCTAGCTAAGTTTTTTGTATTTTTAGTAGAGATGGGTTTCACCATGTTGGCCAGACTGGTCTCAAACCCCTGACCTCAGGCAATCTGCCCGCCATGGCCTTCCAAAGTGCTGGGATTACAGGCGTGAGCCACAGCGCCCAGCCTGGGTTTTTTGTTTTTTTTTGTTTTAAGGATCTACAGTGGAGAAAGGAATCATATGATCTGACTTTTAAGTGAGATGAGAAGACGTTCGCTGGCTGCTGTGTGGTTAGCACAGCCAGGGAGAAGCCGAGAGACAAGAGGCTATTAACAGTAATCCAGGCAAAAAACGATGGTGCTTGGCCCCAGTGGGGTCAATGAGGATGGTGGCAAGAGTCTGCATCTCATGGAAAGCTGAGTCATTTCCTGATACGAGCATTAGCATGTGAGAAAGAGATGCATCGAAAATGACCCTGGAATTTAAACTGGAGCACCTGGAAGGAAGAAGTGGCCATTAACTGGAATGGAGAAGGTTTTGGGAGCAAACGTTTTGGAGGAAGACCAGGAGTTCAGTAGTGAACATTCTGAATTTGAGATACCTGTAAGATACCCATGTGGAGATGTCAAATAGGAGTTACTTCAGAATAAAGCTCAGGGCTAGATATAAACATTTGGGAGTCTGGTTTTAAAATGTATATAAAACCATGAGACAAGGTGTGAGTGAAGAGATTTGATAGAAAATTGAGAGTCCTGGAAATACTCATTTCCTCCATTGAATTCTTACTGATGTAAACCTTTGCTAGTCCTTCCTGATTTTCCTGGCCTTTAAATGCTGGCTCGTTCTAGCACTCGGTCCACTGAGCCCTTCTTCTTTGTTCTCTGCATATTGACTTTATTCTCATAAAATAGTTTCTCCACAGATAGAAAACAAGCCTCTCATCCTCCCATCTCATGGTTTCTCCATCAGAGAAGGACTGTCTCGTCTGAGTTCTAGTTTGGAAAATCCCAGAGAAGACTCCATCACGGCTTAGCCCCAGACATAAAGGGGAGGGTCAGAGAGCAAAGATATGGCCAAGCAGGGAGCCCCTACTTGCTGAGATGTGGGATTCCAGAGAAGAGAGATTTATTTTCAGCTGTGCAATCATCATTTTGTGTCCTCTGTGCCAGGAACAATAACAACCTACTGATGGGCAGCCTTACAAATATAACTGCCTTGTGAATATTTTGAACTTCTACTCTGTGCTGTCATTTGGCAAGAATTTCATATTTTTTACATTTTGGAGATCTTGGTTGCTTAAAAGTTAGGAGTCAATAGTCCCTCTTCCTCTCTATTTTTCTTTTTTTCTTTTTTTCCTTTTCCCAACTTTTTATTCTGAAGTTTTCAAGCACACAGAAAGGTTGAAAGGGCAGCAAAATGAAAAGCATTACTTTCTAAATATCTTCATAAACTGTAACACTTGAAGTGCGTTTCGGCGATTTACGTTCATAGGTCTGGTGACACCTATGTAAAAGGTTGGGCTGTGATGGGGTGAATTGCTGCTGCACAGGGAACCCAGTTTTAAAATAGGCAAGGAAGAAAACAGCCTCTTTCCTCTTCCCTTTGCACTCAGAGCCAAACTAGAAACACTTCCTACTCAAGGCAGAAGCATGAAGGAAAAAAAAATGATGCTTTTTGAAAGAAATTGCCCTATTTCACTGTGTGTATTCACATTCGGAAAAAAATAATTGGCTCCTCTGATAAATTCTAACTTGAAGGATGCAGGTCCTTCAAACATAGGCATGTACAAAAGAATTTTGCTTTTCCTCCACGGATGGTTTTTAAATCGGCTGCTGCCTTGTAAATATGTTCCTTTAAGTAACACAAAAGGTGGAAGAGATGAAATGTCCTTCAGAGTGGTTTGAACATTGGTTCCATTTTAGAATAGTGCACTATGCTCATCCACAGACACTGAAAGGCTGTTAGGCACCAGTGCTAGCATTATAGTGGACCTGTAATATGGTTTTGGTTATCACCATAATAACCATCATCATAATAGTTATGGCAACCACATTTTACACTTACTATGTGCCAGACCCTGTTTCTATGTATTTTATATAGATTAACTCGTTTGCTCTTCACAGCAATCCTAGGAGGCAGGTATTTATTTTCCTTATTTTACCAACAAAGGAACTAAGAAACTGAGACACAAGTTGCCAGAATCACACAGCTAATAAGTGGCATATTCAAACCCAAGAAACTGGCTCCAAATCACACTCAGAAGTGATCATGCTCTACTGCTTCTTGTGGACTAATTATTGTGTTTTTGAGCACTTACTATGCTCTTAGTGCCATAGAGGATCCAAAGAAATACAAGACATAGCTCTGACCTTCAAAAAGATTGCCAAAATGAATTTTAAAATGGGCAAAGCAACAAGGTGGTTGGAACTCTTGAAGAACTATCTGAATTTTTGCATTTTTGCTCAACAGAACAACATGATATGATCAATTGGATATCCTCACCTGAGTCAAGGAAACCCAATCTTATGTACTGTATGTCTGTATATAGGTGTTCGCATGTCTCTATGTCTGTATATAGGTGTTTGAAATCAAATAGAAGCTTAATAGCTCACCTCACGGTGCCAAGATAGGCAGTCCAGAGCACATCCACATTTTCCATCTCTGGGTCCAAGTTGACTAATCCAGATGCTGTCATCTGCATCCCAGCCAGTGGTTAGCAGCAGATAGTGGAAGGGAGTTTTTCATGTAACAAAATACATTTTAATCTCCTTAATATTTGAATCATCTAGTATAGCAGTGTTTATCAGAGCATGGTTCATGGACTACCTATGTTAACTAATTCCTGGACCCAACCCCAGACTTAGTGATTTTTGACACTTAGTAGGGGATGCAGGAATCTGTATAAGGAAGCACAGTTTTAAAACTCATTTTTATTTTGTCCTCACATCCAATATTCCCACGAGTTACATAAAGGGTTGATTATGCAATAAGATGGACTGGAAAAAGTAGGCTTGGAGGCTGGGCTCTGGGCAAAGCCAGATCTCAGCCCCCAACGTCAAATCCTGCTTCTTCTCTGCCAGCAATCCTTCACAGGAGCACTTCTCCCTTTGTGATTCCCTCATGCCAGGCAGAGAAGCAGCATTTGCCATCATGGGCAGGGAGTGCTGCTGCACTGAAATGCTGCATGTAACAATAAGGGAATACCTAGAGGCTGGATACTGACGGAGCTTCCTCTTCGTAACAACCATGGGTAGAAGCCAAAAAACATTCTGCGAAAGAGTTCTCTTGGAACAAACTTTTAGACAGGTGGCTTCCTCTGGCAATCAATACATTATCCCATATACACAGCACCTAAAAAGAACAAATGGGAATATATTGGAGAAGACACTGTAACCTTGTGAGACACGAGCCTTCCTAAAATCATAGTAAGTAAGCAGCCCAAATTGTTTCCGATGGCTCTCAGAGCTGGAAATGCACTTGCATCCACTTTTAAACCATTCAATTGTTCCTGATGATCAAATGCCTTTTTGTCCTTTACACGTCATACCTCAAACCCTCAGGTTCCCTCACTGGTGGTGAGACAAAGCCACTGAGCTTCCATATTGGGAAGCAGCACATTTAATTTGTGGATGAAATTCCCCAAATCAATTTTGATTGCTGTCATTCTAGGAGATTTGGGGGACTCAGAACCGACGATGATGTGTGAAAAACATTTCCATAAACTGCTAGGCAGAGAATTCACGCTCAAGGTCATCTTGCCCTTCAGGTCCCACTGGGTTTTCATGAGTATCCTGCCAGTGGTTCAGGTGAAATTGAAGTGGGGGTGCTGCATTTCTCTCTATCTCAATGACCTTCTCAAGTGCCTCTTTCTCTGATCAGTTTGTCTGGCAGCCCCGAAATTCCACCACATGCTTTATAAAGGCAATGTCTTTGAGCAGTGGTTTGTTCCTTCCAAGGCCTTTCTGGTGGGCCTTGGTCTTGCTGTTCACCAGGACCTAGGTAGAGAAAGTGGCCTCCTATAAAGATGGCTTCCTTGACCTATAAGGGGGTCCCATCCTGATAAACCCATTGTAAGTTGAAAATACCATAATTTAAAAATGCATTTTATTTTTTTATTTGTACAAATTTATAGAGTACATGATAAACTGTGTTACATGTATATAATGTGTAAGGATCAAGTCAGGGTTTTTAAGGCCTGTCACCCTAGTACAAAACAATTTTGTTTCATATAGTCACCCTACTCTTCTATCAAATATTGAATGTATTCCTTCTAACTGAAGGTTTGCACCTTTTTACCCACTTTTCCTCTCCCATCCCCCACACTCACCCTTGCTAGTCTCTGTTATCTCTCTCTCCACTCTCTACCTTCATGTGATCAGATGTTTTAGGTCCCACATATATGTGAGAAGAACATGCGATATTTGTCTTTTTGTGCCTGGCCTATTTCACTTAAGATACTGCCTCCCAGTTCCAGCTATGTTGCTGCAAATGGCATGATTTCATTGTTTTTTTGTTTTTTTTTATGGCTGAATAGTATTTCATCATGTACCATATTTTTCTCATCTGTTCTTTTGTTGATGAACACTAAGGTTGATCCATATATTTGCTATTATGAATAACACTGCAATACACATATGAGTGTGTGTATTCATTTAATATATTGACTTATTTTCCTTTGGGTAGATTACCAATAGTGGGATTGCTGGATCAAATGGTAATTCTACTTTGAGTTTTTAAAGAAATGTCCATACTGTTTTCCATCGTGGCTATACTAGTTTACATTCTCACCAACAGTGTCTAAGAGTTGCCCTTTGCATCTTCACCAACATCTATTATACTTTGTCATTTTAATAATAACACTTCTGACTAGGGTAAGATGATATCTCATTGTGGTTTTGATTTGCATTTCTCTGATGATTAGTGATGTTGAGCATTTTTTACATATACCTAGTGGTCATTGGTATGTCTTCTTTTGAGAAATGTCTATTCATATCCTTTGCCCACTTTTAATGGGATTATTTGATTCATTTTATTTTCCTGTTTAGTTGCTTGAGTTCCTGGTTTATTCTGGATATTAGTTCCCTTTTGGATACATAGTTTGCAAATATTTTCTCCCATTCAGCTGGTTGTCTTTTCAGTCTGTTGATTGTTTCTTTGCTGTACAGAAGCTTTTTAGTTTAATATAGTTTCATTTGTGTGATTTTGTTTTTGTTGCCTGTGCTTTTGAGGTCTCAGTCATAAATTCTTTGCCTAGACCAATGTCCAGGAAAGTTTTTTGTAGGTTTTCTTCAGTGCTTTTATAGTTTTGGGTCTTATGTTTAAGTCTTTAATCCATTTTGGTTGATTTTTATATGTGGTGAGAGACAGCGGTCCAGTTTAATTCTTCTGCATGTGATCATACAATTGTCCCAGCACCACTTGTTGAAGAGGGTGTAGTATAATTTGAAGTCAGGTAACATGATGCTTCCAGCTTTGTTCTTTTTGCTCAGGATTGCTTTGGCTATTTGGGCCCTTTTTAAGTTCCATATGAATTTTGGGATTGTTTTATCTAATTTTGTGAAGAATAATGTTGGTATTTTGATAGATTTTGATTGTGTCGTTTCATGTGGCCTTGGCCACGAAACCATTTTTCCCTCCTAGCTCTCCAGGCCTGTGATGAGGGGAGCTTCCATGAAGATCTTTGGAATGCCCTGGAGACATTGTCTCCATTGTTTCAGCTACTAACATTCAGTTCCTTGTTCTTATGCAAATGTCTGCAGCTGGCTTGAATTTCTCGCCAGAAAATGAGTTTTCCTTTTCTACCACATGGTTAGGCTGCAAATTTTCCAAACTTTTATGTTCTGCTTCCCTTTTAAACATAAGTTGCAATTTTGGATTATCTCTTTGTGAACGTATATGACTGTATGCTTTTAGAAAAAGCCGGGTCACATCTTTAATATTTTGCTGCTTAGAAATTTTTTCTACCAGATACCCTAAGTCATCTCTGTCTAGTTCAAAGTTCCACAGATCTCTAGAGCAGGGGCAAAATGCCACCAGTCTCTTTGCTAAAGCATAACAAGAGTACCTTTGCTCCAGTTCCCAATAAGTTTCGCATCTCCATCGGAGACCACCTCAGCCTGGAATTCACTGTCCCTATCACTATCACTATTTTTGGTCAAAACCATTCTACAAGTCTCTAGGAAGTTCCAAGCTTTCCCACATCTTCCTGTCTTCTCCTGAGCCCTGCAAACTGTTCCATCCTCTCCCCGTTACCCAGTTCCAAAGCCGCTTCCATATTGTCAGGTTATCTTTGTAGCAGTACCCCACTATCCTGGTACCAATTTTCTGTATTTGTCCATTTTCATGCTGCTAAAAAGAACTATGTGAGACTGGGTAAACAAAGTAACTTAATTGACTCATAGTTCTGCATGGCTGAGGAGGCCTCAGGAAACTTACAATAACGGCAGAAGGTGAAGAGAAAGAGAAGCAAGCACCTTCTTACATGGTGGCAGGAGACAGAGTGAGGAGGAAACTGCCACAGACTTTAAACCAACTCACTATCATGGTAACAGCATGTGGGAAACCACTCCCGTGATTCAGTCATCTCCCACCAGGTCCCTCCTTCAACACATGAGGATTATGATTTGAGATGAGATTGGGTGGGGACACAGAGCCAAACCATATTACTGCTTGAATGCAGTAAAGAACCTGACAAACCCTCAGATGCTGCTACTTTTTTTTTTTTTTTTTTTTTAAGGAGACACTTTAAATATCCACCTTTCACGATTACCCAGTCAGTTGGTGCTTCTGGTTGTGGTAACTTCAAAAGGAGAAAGGCTCTATACCTATTGGTCAGGGAATAAATATAACCACTCAACAATAAGTTACTGAAACAAATAATCTGTTTCATCTTTGTTCTGCAGTTAAAGCTATGACAACCAGGTGCTATAACGCATGCCTATATCCCAGGACTTTGGGAGGCTGAGGTGATAGGATTGCATGAGGCCAGGAGTTCAAGACCGGCCTGGGCAACATAGTGACACCCTGTCCCTACAGGCATGGTGGTGTGTGCCTGTAGTCCTGG
>NW_012104288.1:1058883-1073178 GCF_000951045.1 Mandrillus leucophaeus
TGTTTCAGCTACTAACATTCAGTTCCTTGTTCTTATGCAAATGTCTGCAGCTGGCTTGAATTTCTCGCCAGAAAATGAGTTTTCCTTTTCTACCACATGGTTAGGCTGCAAATTTTCCAAACTTTTATGTTCTGCTTCCCTTTTAAACATAAGTTGCAATTTTGGATTATCTCTTTGTGAACGTATATGACTGTATGCTTTTAGAAAAAGCCGGGTCACATCTTTAATATTTTGCTGCTTAGAAATTTTTTCTACCAGATACCCTAAGTCATCTCTGTCTAGTTCAAAGTTCCACAGATCTCTAGAGCAGGGGCAAAATGCCACCAGTCTCTTTGCTAAAGCATAACAAGAGTACCTTTGCTCCAGTTCCCAATAAGTTTCGCATCTCCATCGGAGACCACCTCAGCCTGGAATTCACTGTCCCTATCACTATCACTATTTTTGGTCAAAACCATTCTACAAGTCTCTAGGAAGTTCCAAGCTTTCCCACATCTTCCTGTCTTCTCCTGAGCCCTGCAAACTGTTCCATCCTCTCCCCGTTACCCAGTTCCAAAGCCGCTTCCATATTGTCAGGTTATCTTTGTAGCAGTACCCCACTATCCTGGTACCAATTTTCTGTATTTGTCCATTTTCATGCTGCTAAAAAGAACTATGTGAGACTGGGTAAACAAAGTAACTTAATTGACTCATAGTTCTGCATGGCTGAGGAGGCCTCAGGAAACTTACAATAACGGCAGAAGGTGAAGAGAAAGAGAAGCAAGCACCTTCTTACATGGTGGCAGGAGACAGAGTGAGGAGGAAACTGCCACAGACTTTAAACCAACTCACTATCATGGTAACAGCATGTGGGAAACCACTCCCGTGATTCAGTCATCTCCCACCAGGTCCCTCCTTCAACACATGAGGATTATGATTTGAGATGAGATTGGGTGGGGACACAGAGCCAAACCATATTACTGCTTGAATGCAGTAAAGAACCTGACAAACCCTCAGATGCTGCTACTTTTTTTTTTTTTTTTTTTTTAAGGAGACACTTTAAATATCCACCTTTCACGATTACCCAGTCAGTTGGTGCTTCTGGTTGTGGTAACTTCAAAAGGAGAAAGGCTCTATACCTATTGGTCAGGGAATAAATATAACCACTCAACAATAAGTTACTGAAACAAATAATCTGTTTCATCTTTGTTCTGCAGTTAAAGCTATGACAACCAGGTGCTATAACGCATGCCTATATCCCAGGACTTTGGGAGGCTGAGGTGATAGGATTGCATGAGGCCAGGAGTTCAAGACCGGCCTGGGCAACATAGTGACACCCTGTCCCTACAGGCATGGTGGTGTGTGCCTGTAGTCCTGGATACTTGGGAGGCTGAAGTGAGAGGATGACTAGAGCACAGGAGTTCAAGGGGGCAGCGAGCTATGATCGTGCCACTGCATTCCAGCCTGGGCAATGGAGTGACCCAATCTCTAAAAATAAATAAATAAAAGCTGTGGAAGAGACTGTAATGATTGTGAAGCATCTAAGCCTTATAAAGAGATTGTATGATGTGATAGAAATGCTTTATTCTACCCAGAGCAGGATCTGGATTTCTGAATGATTATGTAAAACCATGGTGAGGTGGGCACGTGGCTTTACCAACGTCATAGGCTTTTCAATTACTCCTTAGTCCTCTAAGGCTTTCCTCCCTCAACATGGCTGTGTTATGGGGTCTGACCTCACAAACGCTGTTGAATTTCTAGGGCTCTTCCTTCTCCTTTTGCAATCCATGAAAGCCACAACCCTACAATAAGTAAAGAAGGAAATCAAGAAACAGAAACTCTCACTCCACCATCATATTCCACATTCCAGAGGGCACAACTACCCCTCCTTTGTCTGAATCTGTGGCAACGGGGTACATCAGTGGGTGGTAGGATCTTCTCTGGCCCCTGCATGATACCAGCAAGTGGAAGAGATGGGAGGTCGAATGAGGAGTACACATAAATCATCCTTAAAGACCATAGTGTGTTGAACAGGGTGGGAAAGACTCCAAATGCTACACAGCCTTGTAAGTGTTGATTTCTGTGAAGGAAAAAATAACTCACCCACATACACAATTCTGATTCCAGAGAGAATTTCCACTGGTCTGAAACCCAGGCTGGCCTGTCCCATAGGAATTGCTTGCAAAAGCCTTGTCCAGGGAGAACGAACCTCACTGCAAGATAAGTAATAATAATAATAAAAAAATCATCAGCACAGGATCTACACAAACGTGTTACAAAAAAAAAAAAAGATAAAAATCAGGCACCAGAAAAATGTGACTGCCAAGCACATAAAAATCATGACCCTATTTTCAAAAATGAATGAATTTTTAAAATGTTACACATTAACCTAGGATCTCAAAGCAGAGACATAAAAGCTCAGGGAAAAAGAGCTCAGTCATTATTATTATCATTATTATTATTATTAATCTCCTTTTGTTAATTCACAAACACAACTTAAATTGTGTCCATTATGGTTCAGAGTATGTTTATTAGGTTGGTGCAAAAGTAATTGCTGTTTTTGCCATTAAAAGTAACGGCAAAAACCATTACTTTTTAGTATGTATTAACTCATCAATCCTTACAACAGCCCTATTCAGTAGATGTCCTCATTTTACTCATTTTAAAGATGAAGTATCAAAAATCAAATAACTTGACCAGGGTTGCATTCTGGTAACCTGGACTTCAGAGCTTTCACTTTTAGCTACCATGTTACATTACCAAGAAGCTGGGAGAGCCAGGTGGGAGGATACAGAGAAATGAAGGCCACATTGAAATAAGCACACAAGGGAATAAACACTGATGAAAATAAAAGAAGGACATGAAGGAAAGGCTTGGAAAGCAAGTGAAATGAGTTGGAAATGAAGAAGAGTTTGACAAGAAATGTGAAAATAATAGCTGGGATGTCACTTCACTGAGATCCATAAATAGTATCCCTGTAGAAAAGAATGAAGCAACTAAAAGAGAATACTGAAAGATATTACTCAAGAATATTAGCAGAAACAAATGAAGATTTGAATTTGTACTATGAAGACATGCCATGTCCCAAGAAAAATGGGCATGCTAAGAATCAAATCATAATACAGTAACAAAAATTCAAAGATAAATAATCTTATGAGCATCTTAACAAAGAGGAAAAATTGTGTATACAGAGAATAATATCAGGTTGATATTAAGTGTCTCCACAGCAATAATCAACACTTTTCTAAATCATGTAAAGAAAATGTGAGGAATCTAAGAATTTTATACCCAGTAAACATGTTGGTCACATATAAAAGCAGGAGACAAGCATTTTCAAATATGCAAGACCAGCAACTCTGTCAACCACTTTTTGAAGAAACTACAGAAAGGCAAATTTTAGTTGACCAAGAGATCAGTGGAGAACCTTTGCCAAAGGAATGGTGGTGACCATTGAACCCATTCAACTGCAGGACTAAGAATTAAAACACCTGTGGAAATTATGGTTGTAATACAGCATGTAAGTGTCATATGTTCTTTCAATGTAGAAGTTATAAATTTCACCACAATGTGAGATTCTAGAGGGTTAAGGAAAGGCAAACACATTAATTTCCAAGTATTTTAGAGCTGGAGGTCAAATGATATTTTTAAAGCAGGTAAATGACAATAGTATAAATGTATTTAATTGTAAATAATTAGATAGAGCTATTGAATAGTTTCCAAGATATCTTAAGTGAAGAAAAAGCAAGTCAGAACAATGTGTACAGTATGCTTCCATTTATGTAGTGGGGATGATGATAGACATATGCTTATAGATGCATAGGTTATCTTCGAAAGAATATACAAGAAATTGTTAATAATGACAAGAAATGACAAGAAATTGTTTCTTTAAGGAGAAGATCTGCTTGGTTAAGATACAGGGGTAGAAGAGAGACTTAACTTTCCACTTTTACCTTTAGAATTTTATAGCATGAGCTTACATGAACTAATTAATAAATTATTTTTAAGCCAGGCTTTGATATATCTTTAAGAGCCTCAGGTTCACAACACTTTTTTCTTTAACAATTTTTCTGGGTCACTCTATTTCCTGCCTTTTCTGGCTTATTAACTTGACTCTGAGCTCCCTCTGCTAGTCTCCAGATTATCATCTTGCGCCTGCCTGAAGAAACGCACACCATTTTTTTCTTAACATAGGACCTTTAAGGCCCTGGTGAGAATCACCTTTTGTTGGAAGATACCTTCTCTAGTTCTCATCTGTACCCCAGCTCAGCACCTCTTCTATAGCTTCTTACTAGGTACCCTTTGCCTTGATATGAAAACCTCTCCTCTCTGGCCTCTGAGATGAATGTGCATGACTCAAGGGAGAGAAGCTTGTCATCAAGAAGGTTGGCGGAAAAGTTGAGGACCACAAAGAGGTTTAATAAAAGTGGCTGTCTTTTTTCTCTGCAGAAAACTTGCAACCCACTGAGGTAGGAACGGTATGCACAAAAGACTGGTGATGTCAGCAGTGCCCTCTTTCTTTATTATGGAACCTAAGAGCTCAATAGAAGCCTCAGACTGACACAGAAGAGTTACGGGGTGTGAATTGTTCCAAACCACTGCACTTCTATGTGTCTTGCAGAACTGTGGACTTTGCAAATGGGCTGGATGGAGCAGCTGCCACCAAGCGAGGTCAAATGCTGCTGATCACTGTGGATGCTTAGTTTCCTCTCATGTTTGTGAATGCTTCTGGCAAGAAGTGCCACCACCATCTAACCTCAGACTCCCTTCTTCTGTTAGGTTGCCCAGTTCCTTGGATGGAGCACTTGGCTTCCCCCTGAAGGCACCTGGCAAAACTGTTTTCCCCACTGGAAGCCTCGTTCTTGAAGTCTGAAACCAAAAATTGCCCTTGGCATGAGGTTGCCAGACTGAGCCAACTACCTGTCCAACAGGTCTCCTCTGGGTCTTCCACACTGGGGTCTTCTGGTCCTCTCCTCACTTACACCCTTGCTATCTGACCCCCACCGTCCCTGGGATCTACCAAATGCTGAGCACCGTGCAAAGTGCATCACTTTTCCGACCTTTCACTGGGACCTACTGATGCCAGACACTGCACTAGGAAGTTTAAAAGTGAAGTTTCACAACAGCCTTTTGAGGTTGGTGTTTGAGGTTTAAAGAACTTTCAGACATATGCAGGCCTATTTCTACCTGACTCCAAATCTCCAATTTTTTCAACCGGGTCAGCATCTTATTCTATCTCCACAGTAATCCTGTGAGGTACTTATTATTATCGATATTTCTAGCACCTACATCACTAAGCATGGTACTATTCTTGAATCTTAAGTGGGCTGACTGAATTGAAAATCAGGAGCTGAGGTTTTAACCATACACCTGTATATTTTTTTCTCTCGTTTCTCTGCCTCATTTCAAAAACAGGCAAATGCTGAAGACACAATAGAAGACAGAAGGATTAGCAGAGCCTGTGGACTGAATGTGGTGGCACACTGCTTCCTCTTTTGCCCTCTAAGATCTGAGGAGTAAGGAGTGTCCTGAGGCCTTTGGCCTAGAATTTTGACTTGGGAATGGGAATCTTTGGGAATAAATAAGATTAATGAAAAGACTGAAGCTAAGATAATTTAAGTAGGGCCACGTTCTTTCTCCCATCTCTACGACATTTACTTATTTATTTATTTTACCATTTCACAACAATGAAATTAAGTCTTTATAGATGCAAATGGCCATGTGGGATGTGGAAAATCCTTAAAGGACTGGGACTACCCAGGTCTCTTGTTGCTTGTTTGAAAGTGTCCCACCTTCTAGCCCTGTTTCTGATGTCCTGTGCTGTAGCCTCCACAGGCTTCTCAAGCCTCCCATTAATTGCAGAGCCAGTCATAATCAGCAAAAAGAGGTGTATAATAAATATCTCAAGTTCTACCACTGTAAGGCTCAGTATCACTGCCTGGGTGTTGGAACCAAGACTTGAATTTTAGAATTGTTACTGAGCCTGAGTCCTTACACTGGACCCTGGGAGTTTTATTCCTATTCCTAAATTCTTATCATGTTCGCCTGATTCACAGCCTCTTTCCTTTTCAGGGGCAAGACCCTGGCATGTTCTTTTGAGTTGCCCTTTTAGGAAATGGGAGGGTTATAATTAACATATACTCAATCACAAGGATATACAGGAGCTTGTGGCAGGAGTTATCCCGTGTCATCTTCAAGAGTCTTAGAAATTAGCAGAGAATAACTATGTAACTTTCTCAAGGTCACACAAGTCCAGATCTGCCTGTTGCCAGAGCTCTGTGCTTTCTCCCACAACACACAGATAACCTCAGTTGTGCTCTTCTTGGAAAAACAGCTCTAAACATTACATTCAAAGCTTACTTTGTAGGCACAGGTACCCATCAGGGTTCAGCCAGCCATGTTAGTTTTTAAAAACAGTTTTATTCAGAAATAATTTACAGACCATATAATTTGTCCATTTAGAATATACAATACAATGGTTTTAAATATGTTTTGCAGAGTTGTGCAACCATCACCATAATCTTATTTCAGAACATCTTCATCACTCCAAAAATAAATCTTCAAATCGTTAACAGTCACTCTCCATTTCTCCCCATCCTCTGCCCTAGGTAACCACTGGTTTACATTCTGTCTCCACAGATTTGCTTATTCTGGACATTTCCTGTCAATGGCATCAAATGTGGCCTTTTGTACTGGCTTCTTTCACTTAGCAGTATGTTTTCAAAGTTCACCCATGTTGTAGAATGCATTAGTATGTTATTCCATTTTATTCCTGAGTAATATTCCATTGTGTGGATATACCACAATTTGTTTATCTATTCATCAGTTGGTGGACACTTGGATTGTCCACTCTGAGCTATTATGAATAATGTTGCTGTGAACATTCGTGTACAAGTTTTGTGGACCTATGTTTTACATTCTCTTGGGTGTATACCTAGGAGTGGAATTGCTGGGTTAAACCTCCATGTTTAACACTTTAAGGAGCCATCAGACCATTTTCCAAGCTGGCTGTACCATCTTACACTCCCACTGATAATGTGTGAGAGTTCCAGCCGTAGGGTTTTCCTAAGCCATTTTGATAATCTATTTCATCTGTAGAATGGAACTAATAATATCTACCCTGCTTTGTTTTTGTGAGGGTTGAAGAATCTAGAGTGTAAAAGAGGCCTACTGCTCAGTCCCTGGAACAGAGGAGGCACTCAATAAATGCAGCTACTTGATTCCCAAACAGAGGGCACAGCTCACAGCACAACAGCCATAAGGAGTCACCCTGTGCTCAAGCAGTTCTCAGCCTTCAGCTGTCTCTTTGGCTGAAGACGGTTTAATGAGGGCTTCTGCCATGTCAAAAACAGAGCCATACCTCCATCACCTCAGAACAGAAGTGTTTATTTAGGGGTCTACCTCGACTGGAACTGGAAGTTTGCCGGACTGGAGGTAACCCAGAGTCCAGTTTTTCTCTCTTGCTAATGTGGTGTCTGGGCTTCTCAGTCTTTTTCCTTTCCCGGGCCTCTTTGCATGGGCCCCTGTTTGTTTGGGCTGAAGGGGTTCTTGGATAGCAGTTAGCTTCCTGTCAGTTTTATTCACTGGGGATAAGTTATGAGCTAACTCTAGAACTCTCGAACTGTGCAGGAATGCCATGCATCACCATACTCACTTCTGCCACTCTTGGGCTTGGAGAAACACACCTGTCGTATTCCATTTTGTGCTGTTATAACAGAATACCTAAGACTGGAGACTTTATAAAGAACAGAAATTTATTTCTCACATTTATAGAGGCTGAGAAGGCCAATATCAAGCAGGTTCATTGTCTGGTAAGGGTCGGGTGTCTGCTTCCAAGAGGTGCCTTGAGTGCTGCCTCCTCCGGGATTAGGAATTTAGCAGTGAAGACATAAAAATGCCCCATGGTACAGATTTGGACTATTGTTTCAATTTGGCAAGATGCACATTTAATTTTCAGCAGTCAAGTTCAACCAGACAATCTAGCAACAAGTTTGAACTTTTTCCACTCTGAGCAGCCTCTGATCCAAACTCTCATCTTTATGTCCTTTAAATTCTTTTCTGACAACCGTTGTGTGGCCCCCAAACTCTTGCTCTTAGTTGGCTTCTTGCCTTGGCTACGGCATGTGTGGTATAATGGTTTAGAAGAGCCAGAGGTGTGTTTTTCTTTAGACATTGATGTGCTGCTATTGTCCTGTCCCACTCAGAGGCCAGAACTGTCCCCTTCTAGTGGGCTGGAGAGCATCTTTAGACAGAGGCTAAGAGGCTGAAAGCTGAAATGGTCCCAGGCCTCAGAAGACTGGGGCCATGTACAGTATTCTTAGTTACGTGGTCAGTTGGAGGTAGTGAAAGGTAAACCAATTAAATCAATGCATAATGAGAGGATACTGAGGTCTCCCCAAGCCCATAGAAACATCTACTTCATAGTGACATAAAATCAGTGATAGTAACACATTTGGTGAAGGCACAAGAGTGTCTAATCTGCAATGCAACTCAGAAAAATGTGTGTCTTGGGAGGAAAGGACAGTGTGGTTCCATTGACTAGAGGAGAGCCTTGGAACTGGGGACGTCAGAATCCTGCACAGAGTGTTGTGAGCACTGCAGACACGGGAAAGGGACCACCCTTTCCTCCCCCATACTCTCCTCTTGATATCAACACATTGACAGGCTGCTTATCCATTGGCCATATGTGACTATACTTGGTTTAAGCCTCCTTCACTAAGAGAGGTCAACTGAAGATATTAGAGAAGATTGCTTGTAAATCTGGGAGGATAAGGTCCAGCCTGTGGACTGTGGGTCTATTGGTGACTTGGGCTGCTAAGAGCCTGCCCAGACACACCCTTCCCCTGGCCATGGGCTGTATTTCCCAACCTTACTCATAGTCTTTGGAGAACAACCAGGGATATAAGAAGCTTATGGGCAAGCTGGCTAATGTGGGGCCATCAAGGAGATAAACAGATGCGTTTATTCTTCAGCTAGCAACATTGACTGAAAACCATCTGTATTAGTCTGTTCTCCCACTGCTATAAAGAAATACCTGAGACTGGGTAACTTACAAAGGAAAGAAGTTTAATTGACTTGCACTTCCACATGGCTGAGGAGGCCTCCAGAAACTTACAATCATGGTGGAAGGGGAAGGGGAAGAAAGGACCTTCTTCACTGGTGACAGGAGACAGAAGCCCAGGGGGAACTGCCATCTATAAAACTGCCATCAGATCTCATGAGAGCTCCCTCACTGTTATGAGAACAGCATGGGGGAAACCACCTCCATGATCCAATCACCCACCAGTGAGGTCTCTCCCTCAACACCTGGGGATTACAGTTCAAAATGAGATTTGGGTGGGTACACAAAGCTTAACCACATCACTGTCTTTGTGCCTGCACTGCTATTAGTGCTTTCCATACTTTTTCTTCTTTAATTATCTCAACAACTCCCTGAGTTTAACATTATTACTCTCCCTTTATAGATGAAGGGAATGGGATTCAGAAATGTGAGGTCACCTCTCCATAGTCACACTGCTAGTCAGAATAAGAGATTCATTTTGACCTTTGATAGAGGACACTGATTCAGGCCCAGACTGTGGACCTCAAGCCCTGAACCTCTTTTCCATGCCCCCGACCACCCCAGTCCAAGCCCTTCCATTGAATCATGCAGCCATGGCCCTGTGAGCCAGGGAGACTTCCACCTGTGCCTGCCCAGTCCCCGAGCACTGAGGGGGTCAGTTCCTGCTTTGCTGGGACAAAAGTGGCCCTAGGCATTGTTCTCATAACATCCAGAAGGGACGGGGCCTCAATGAGGAGAGACAGGCGACAGCTACCCTCTGTGTCAAGGGGAGGAATTCATTTGTGAAGGCAGCAGCTTCCTGGGAAGGAAATGCGCTGAAAAGGCTCACAGTCAATGCTCTCATCTGTACTCTGGGAGGAAGCAAGGCCATTTCCACTGCAGGCCCTAGGCCTCCATGCGAGAGGGGATGCAAAGCAAACATCCTGGCCAGGGAGTGGGCCTGGGTGAGGGTCTCCTGGTGGGCCTTGCTGTGCTGCAGCCACAGAGGCCCATGGGGCATCAGTCTTGGTTCCGAGGTCTGGAATTTTCTATCTGGAAAGCCCTGCATTGCCTTTTCCCCTTCATTCCCAAAGGTCCAATGACAGTTTCTGCGCAGACTCCTCGGGATTTGGAGAGACTGCAATGTGCTCCAGGATGCTGGCCAGCCCTTCCTTCCTGTGCTGCAGCACCCAGCCATGGTGTGGCTGGCCCACAAGCAGGCTCTGGCCCAACAGCTTCATTGAACAGATGCAAGCAGGTTATTGATGGAGATGGACTTGGTAAGGTGGGAGCATTGCCCTTCAAGTTGCACTGTAGCCTGGTTCCTCCTTCCACATCATTGGATGGTCATAGGGCTTTTCCACGCATCATCAGTTTCACCATGTAAAATATTTTAATTATCCACAAATATCAAAACTCCAGTACATCTAAATCAAAGCTCTACTCATATATTTCAAATCTTGCTTGACTCTCGCAGCTCTGCACACAGGCACACATGTGCACACACAGCATAGGCCTGACCTTGGAAGCCTGCAGTGGGAAGGTCTCTCTTCCTTGCTCCTCTTCCTCTCTCACTCACCTCATTGCTCTTCCTTTGGTTGTTTTGGGGCTCAGCCTAAGTGGAAGAGGGTTGTGCAAGAAAAAGTGCACACACCTCAGATGATGAATCTGTCATCCAGGTCAGGGCCCTCAGGGAGGCCCAAATGGGATGCTTTTGTGGGTTCTTTGCATACTCACCGCTACCTGGGGGTCTCTCATTTGCAGTGACTTGCTGTGGTAAAGCTTTCTCCAGATGTTTCTTCCACCTCTGCGGGCCAGAAGCCCATTCCTCTGTTGGAGTCTCTTCCTCTCTTCCTGCCTTTTCCTCAGGCCAGCTCCATTCCTGAGGCCCATTTAGAAGCAGGTATGAGCTCAGTTTAAGTCCCACAGACACAAATCGCACTCCTCTGGAGTGCTTTCCTTGAGAGCGCCCTCACTTTGTCTCTTCCCATCCCAGGAGACAGCTCCTGACACTGTCTGGCCCTCTCTGAAGAAGACCCTCCTACCAGCCTCTTCACTGCTCCTGAACCCTCACTCCTACCAGCTCTCCAGCAATCCTCATCACCGTCTGCAGGCTATGGTAAGAGAAGGCTATTTGCTAGACATCCACACCTCACTTTGGAGGGTGGGCTTTGAGCATCTATTGTTCTCAGTTTGGGGCCCCAGGCAGCACTGGCAGGAAGAGACCTGTTTCACAGCTGCTTAGACAGGGAACGCCCAGGGAGACTTTGCATCTCTGGGACATCAGCAGCCCTCAAAGGCAGGCTAGTTATGCCCGGTAGAATTTCTGGGCCTCATCTCAAGCTTGTCTTCGTTCGTAGATGGACTTAATCTCCCTGTGAGCCCTACCTTCTCCTGTTAGGTCATTACTTCTGGGAAAGAGGCAACATGGGGCTGACATGCTTCTAAATCGATTTAGCCCAAGCTGCCTTGGCCGGACAACTGGTCATGGGCAGCTCAATACAAGGAAAGTGAACTGTGGTTGGGCTGGAGGTAGGGTGCGGCCTCTATTCTGCTGTATTCAGGGCTGGGATTTTTGGACCAGCTTTGGCTAAGCCACTAACCAGCTGGGACACATTGGGGATGTCACTCAGTCCCTATGGCCTTTGGCACTTCATGTGTAAAATGGAATTGGGCTTCATCTGTAAAGGCTCTTCCAGAAGCAACAAGGGGAAAATGAGGTAAATGGGAGTGGGAAAAGGCAGCACCAACCAGTGGTTTGCGACTGGATTACTTCAGTGTATCACGAGGCCCAAAGGGCGCAGGACCCAAGTGCTGGGAAGTTGTCTCCTCCGGGTCTGATGATACCACTCTGGGTCCCCAGTTTCTTCTTCCTCTGTCGTGTCCCATCTTGGAATGGCCACCATCACCCACGCAGCGGCTGGAAGCAGAATGCAGGCAGGGGCCCGACCTCTCCCCACTCACCCACTGCAACAGATCTAAAACGTCCCATGGATGCTGCCTCGAAAATATACCTTCAATCCTCTCACTTGTTTGCCCAGTGAAGACTCATCTGATCCCCTGCCTGGATTCTTTATCTTTCTGACTGTGGCTTAAACCTTTCTTCTCTTTGGAGCCTTCATGGATTAGTTTTTATTGTCAAATACATTGGTAGCTCCTGTACTTTTGCCTCATTGTACCTACCAGTGTGTAGTTACATATTTGTGTGATTATTCAAATCATATTTCTCTTCTTCATTTAGACTGTAAAACCCCCAAAGGCAGGGACTGGGTCTGTTTTACTCATCATGACCTCACAGTGACTGGCACAGAGACTGCTATTATACATAATAGATACTCATCAAGTGTTTAATAAATGATTAGTGAAAGAATGAATGAATGGACAATGCCAATAGTCTCCTAAATGATCTCCCAGATCCCAGACTCAGCTCACTCTAAATCATGCTTCAATTTTCTTACCAAATCTAGGCTCCGAAGTCCTGCCGGCCACAGGAGATAATAAACCTCTAAGCTTGGCCCTTCATAATCTAGTCCCAGTTTACCTGTTCACCATCCCTGCCCTCTCTAAAGCATTTTTCAACCTCGGCACTACTGAAATTTTTCACCAGATAATTTTTTTGTTGTGGGGACTGTCCTGTGAATTGCAGCATTACTGGCCTCTACGTGCTAGATGCCAGTAGTCCACACCCCTAATTGTGACAAAAATGTCTCTAGACATTGCCAAATGTCTCCTGGGGGCCAGCCGTTTCCAGTTGACAGCGACTGCTCTAGCCATATCCAAAACTTTCCCTGAACATGCCGAGCTCTCTGACTCTACAGGTCTTCATGAGTCCTGTTCCCCAGCCTGGAATGCTATTTCTTCCGGGATTAAGAGAGTTCTTATTCATGCTTCCCGACCCAACTTGGTTTCCTCCTTTTCTGTGAAAAATTTCCCTAATTTTCCAGGGCAAAAACCAAGGATAGTAATGCTCACCCTGTATCCTTGTGAATACTCTTACGGAGACTGAATGAGAATGATTCAATGTATATGAAAGAGCTTGACAGGAAGGCAGGAAAGCAGTGTTTGTCGAATGTTCAGGAGGTGTATGGCTGGTGCCCATGGAAGACACAGAATACTTGTCTCCTAATACCTGAAGGATAATCTGTGACTGAAGGATTCTTTCTTTCCTTCCTTTCTTTCTTTCTTTCTTTCTCTCTCTCTCTTTCTTTCTTTCTTTCTTTCCTTCCTTCTTTCTTTCTTTCTTCTCTCTCTCTCTCTTTCTTTCTTTCTTTCTTTCTTTCTTTCTTTCTTTCTTTCTTTCTTTCTCTTTCTTCTTCCCTCCTCCCTCCCTTCCTTTCTTCCTTTCTTTCTTTTTTCTTTCTTCTTTCTTTCTTTGTTTCTTCTTTCTCTTCCTTTCTTTCTTTTCTTTCTTTCTGCTTCCTTCCTTCTTCCCTCCCTCCCTTCCTCTCCTTCTTTCCTCCTTCCTTCCTTTTTCTTTCTTCTTCTTTTCTTTCTTTCTTTTTCTTTCTTTCTTCTCTTTCTTTTACTCCTCCCTCCCTCCCTCTCTCTTTCTTTCTTTCTTCTCCTTCTTTCTTTTTCTCCTTCCTCCCTCCATCCCCCTTTCTTTCTCTTCTTTCTTTCTGCTTCCTCCCTTCTTTTCCTTCTTTCCTTCCTTTCTTTTTCTTTCTTCCTCTTTCTTTCTTTCTCTTCTTTCTTTCTTACTTTGTTTCTCTTTCTTCTTTCTTTCTTTGTTTCTCTTTCTTCTTTCTTTCTTTGTCTTTCTTTCTTTCTTTCTTTCTTTCTTTCTTTCTTTCTTTCTTTCTTTCTTTCTTTCTTTCTTTCTTTCTTTCTTCTTCCTTCCTTCCTCCCTCTCTCTCCTTCCTTCCTTCCTTCCTTTCTTCCTTCTTCTTTCTTCCTTCTTCTTTCTTTCGCCAACTCTTGTTGCCCAGAAGTTGGAGTGCAATGGCACGATCTTGGCTCACAACAACCTCCACCTCCTAGGTTCGAGCCATTCTCCTGCCTCAGCTTCCCAAGTACCTGGGATTACAGGCATATGCCACCACCCCCAGCTAATTTTGTATTTTTAGTAGAGATGGATTTCTCCATGTTGGCCAGGCTGGGCTCGAACTCCTGACTTCAGGCGATTCACCACCTTGGCCTCCCAAAGTGCTAGGATTACAGGCGTGAGCCACTGTGCCTGACTGGCTCCCTTCCCTTCCTTTCCTTTCCCCTCCGTTCCCCTCTTCTCCTCTCCCCTCCCCTCCTCTCCCCTCCCTTCTCCTCCCCTCCCCTCCTCTCCCCTC
>NW_012104288.1:1073265-1117419 GCF_000951045.1 Mandrillus leucophaeus
CTCCTCCTCTCTTTCTCTCTTTCTTTTGATAGAGTCTTGTTCTGTTACCCAGGCTGCAGTGCAGTGGCATAATCACTATCACAGCTCACTGCAGCCTCAACCTTCTGGGCTCAAGCAATCCTCCTATCTCAGCCTCCTGAGTAGCTGAGACTATAGGCACATGCTACCATGCCAAACTTTTTTTTTTTTTTTTTTAAGAGATAGAGTTTTACTATGTTACCCAGGCTGGTCTTGAAGTCTTGAACTCCTGGCCTCAAGCGATCCTCCAGCCTCAGCTTCCCAAAGTGCTGGGATTACAGGTGTGAGCTGACTGAGAGATTTATTTTGTGAGTTATGAGTGATCTTTCCTGGGAGGTTGATAGTAACTTAACGTTAGAAAGTTCTGTTAATAAATAGTGGTGTCAGGCTTATGGTAAGGGGAGCCCCACCCCTGAGCCCAGGCATTGGAATATCCAGGCCAAGGCCGAAGACCATCTGTTGGAGGTGCGATGGGTGTCTTCACCTGACCAGAGAGTTCAATCAGGTGCTGTCGATTCCTTTCTGACTTGAGGATTCTACAAACTGAAATCTTTTCACTGTTTATCGATGAATTGGGTGACTGTTGGACACTCCTGGATTCAGTGGCCAAGGTAGGCCTGGACGTACCCCTGGCCAAAATGAAATTCCCTCTTTTAACTGCACCAATTGTTAAAGATCTCTGGCTCTCCTAACGTGGAGGTATTCCTGGTCGGGGCTGGTGGTGGTCACTGTGATCTGCTGTCTGTAACCCCTTTGGGACCCAAAGACCTAGACCTAGATGTTGGGTGTGCTGTGGGAAGAGAGCCCTGAGCACTCAGCACTTTGGGAAGTGCATTACTGAGACAGCCACACTGCCCAGAGCCAGACCCCTTCCGGAGCAGCCAACATCCAAGGACCAATCCACACGGGAGATGTGAAGGCCTGGTTTCCCTCCCTGACTTGGGATGACTCCGTAGGGGCGCTCCAGCTCCACAGCTCCCTGTGCAGTCAGCAGAAGCCTCTGTTGAGACTGCCGCTTAGCAGCTCCCTTTTCCAGCTGCTCTTTTTCCCTCTGTTTTTGGTCCCCTGAGGGCTCCCTAATAAACATGCTGCACACTAATCTCTGTCCTTCTCGGGGAATCCAGCTTGGAACAGGGTTCCTTTCTTGCTCCGCCTCTCACCCTTGCTCCATAGCCCTTTAGATTTTTCCCATGTAGATCAGGGCCCCGAGAGCAACAGCCCCTAAAAAGCTGTAGAAGTTCTCGTTAGCCTGTGGTGAGCCATGGGAAGCTTAGGGAGTTGAATGGAAGTGGCTTTTGAGTGTATGTCTTAGATGTTATGAAGCCTTTGGTCTCTGACACTTCCTTGCTGCCCCTGCTTGGAGAATTAGACGGCTGTGGGAGAGCTTTCTTGGAGACTCCTTTGAGTCTCCAAGCTCAGGGCAGTGGGATACTGTGGGAATGCCTTAAAGTCAATAACACTGGGAGGTTTTTGAAAATGCAGAGACAAGTATACGTTTGATGTGAACCATAGAAGATGCCCCTGATAGGACTGAGAGAGGCCAGAATTTCAGAATTTCTATGCAGTTCAGCTGATTCTGGAGTCTAGAGCTGTAACCATTGAACTAAACTATCCCTCCTGTAGGGTGTGGCTCCAGGACAGGCCCATCTCCAGATTGGAAGAGGATTTAGACAGAAGTATCCCATTCTTTAAAAGCACCCACTTGTAGGGCAGAGGGAGTAAGAAGAAAGCAAACGATGGGGCATTTGCTGGAAAGATGAGGAGGGGGTGTGCTACGGGAAGAGCACAAGGCACTCTGGGAACTTTCTCTGGTTTCCCCAAAGTTTTACGAGCACTCGTGACATCTGGCAAGGACGCTGGGAAAACCCTGAGAAAATGCTGATCCTCCACGCCCTCCCACGGGCCTCCACTCTCCCTTCCAGAGGCCTCCTCCAAAGGCCTGGCTTCACTAAATTGCATTTATTCAAATGATGTGTCTCAGAAGGATGCCAGGCCTAGCAGAAATCCCTCAGGGATTGGAACCTGCAGTTCCCCGGAGCGGAAGTATTTCAAACCTGAAACTTCGGTCACTGAGCCAGACCCTGAGGGGACTGAATGCAAATTTCGTGCTTTAATTTAAATCTGAGCAGGAGAAAAGGTGCGGCAGACTGCACTCTGCCAAACGCCCCGGACTCCTACGTCTCTTGCCTCTGGCTGCAGCAGGCACCATGGAAAGGGGGTGGGGTGGTAAAACAGTCCCCGATGTGTGTGGTTGATTGTATGTTCCTGTACATTCCTGGAAGATTTTCCTTCTTCAGCTAAGACTCTCTTTGCATTTAGTACGTACCTACTCTGCACAGGACACATAGTTATCTCATCCTCCCAACAAGCAGTAAGGAAGTATCACTGTGCAGACAGTATGAGGAAGTGGAGGTTCAGGATTTATTGAGGTCACACACCTAGGCTTACACCACTGGGTTTCAGATATTCCAGTTTTAGTTCCAGTAAAATCTACAGCATTCCCGTGTTCTTTAGTACTCTTTCCAGGGGTGAACGCACAGGGATTAAAACCTGGGTGAGGCTCTCGGAGGGCCTGCCCCACCGATTTACTGCAGGTTATAAAACACCAAGAACCAGGGCTTATGATGAGACACT
Source organism: Mandrillus leucophaeus (assembly GCF_000951045.1). NCBI lineage: Eukaryota > Metazoa > Chordata > Mammalia > Primates > Cercopithecidae > Mandrillus > Mandrillus leucophaeus. The sequence goes on from NW_012104288.1 coordinate 1,075,918, forward strand.
GACACCAGCCTCGTGTGCTGATGCTAATGGGCAGCTCTATAATAAATCCCACTGAGCCTTCCGAAGATGTATGTGCTGTTTGGAGAGGATATATTGGTTGCTGCTCAAGGTAAATCTTGTCATTTCTATTTCTCAAAGCATTTGTATCAGGAACTGGGTGCATGGTGCCCTAGTTAGGTGCTGGCAGCTCTACCTGCCCCAGGCCCTTGGGAAATTCCTCCTGGCCAGTGCCCAGCTATGGGTGTCAGCATGAGCCATTGGAGCCACCCGTGAGCCCCCACTTGCTTCAGTGATTCATTGGTGCTTATTTCCTCTGCCTGGGTTTTCAAGGTTGATGCTCTCATTAAGGAGCACTATTTGAACAAGTTTATGTTGGGAGGCTGATATGCTTCCACTAGTGCAGGGCTGGAGCTAGACAGAAGGGCCCTGAGTTGTCTTTCCTGATGAATGGGTGTAGATCCAGCCAAGCGGCTGAACCATCAGTGGGTCTGCAGGATGCCGGATGGGCAGGTGGCCTCTCTCTGGGCTGCAGGGAGTAGAGGCCCAGGAAGGCTGCACTGCCCAGACGACAGTCATCTAAAGGGAGGGTCAGAGGAAGGCAGAAATAGGCTCTTCATCTGGTCTTGGGCCAACCCCATCTCATGTCCATGGTCCTTCCCTTGAGAAGCAGTGAGAGGGACATGAAGAAAGAATGTTCTTGGCCAAAAGGCAACCTTTCTGCCTCTAGACAAGATGGTAGTGTTACAGGTTGAATTGCGTCTAATGCCTCCACCACTCCTCAACTGCTCCCTGCCTAAAATTCATATTACTGAAGTCTTCACTCCCAGAACCCCAGGATGTGACCTTATTTGGAAATAGGGTCTCTGCAGCTGTAATTAGTTAAGATGAAGTCATTAAGGTGGGCCCTAATCCAAACTGACCAATGTTCTTATAAAAAAGGGAAATTTGGAGACACACACACATACACACACACACACACACACACACACACACAAGGCCATGTGACGCTGATGTCAGAGACTGGAGTGTTATAAGCCAAGGAACACCAAAAGTTGCCAGGACACTCCAAGAAGCTAGATAAGAGGCATGGAACAGATTCTCTCACTTTTCTCAGAAGGAACCAACCCTGCTGACACCTTGATCTTGGACTTTCAGCCTCTGGAGTTATGGGACAGGACATTTCTGTTGTTGGGCCTGTGGTCATTTGTAACGGTAGCTCTAGCAAACTCACATAGTGTGTTATGCTGCTCAGCTATGGGGATCTTCATCTCCTCTCCAGGGGGCAGCTCCTAGGTGAATTATCACCCCCTGCCCATACCAAGGGTGGCAAATTCCCACGTGGTCAATAATAGTGATGATAGTAACTCCTCTGTTTATTTTTAAAAAATTGTAGTAAGTCTGAGCATCTGCTATTTATCCAGCATATTCTAGGTGCTGAGGATACAGCAGAGAACGTAATGGCCCTCATGGTACTTACATTCTAGAAAGGGAAAGGAGACAATAAACCAAAAGTGTAACAAAAGTGATGGCCCATCGGGTAGCGATAAGTGTAGTGGAGAGAAATAAAACTAGAGAGGAGAATAAGGATGGCCGGAGGGCATGTGAGCAACTTGTGAAGAAAGCTCTCTAAGAGGGTGACGTCCAAGCAAACCTGATGAGGGAGGGAGTGTCAGGAGTGTGTGTGTCTGACGGAGGGCATGCCAGTCCATCAGCCTGGCCCCAAACCTGATGAGAGAGGGAGTGTCAGGAGTGTGTGTGTCTGAGGGAGGGCATGCCAGTCCATCAGCCTGGCCCTGAGCAAGACCCTGAGCCTGAGAGATGTCCGGCATGTTGGAGAAACCATGGGAGCCTGGAGGATGGGAATAGCAGGTGACGGAGAGCACAGGGGCAGCTGATGAAAATGTGCTCCCTGTTCTGGAGAGTCCAAGCTCAGGTCTCCCTGCAGCTCCCTGCTGTGATGAGCAAAGGGGCTGGTCTTTCCACCTCCAGGAAACAGGAAGCTCAACCCTCCTGTATAAGTGGGACCTATGGCTGTAATGTCTGGAGATGTTTGGGACCTGCTAGGAAAATCAAAATGTCAGCATTATCCTGATGTCACCAGGTAGAAGCTGGCAAATGCCCCCTAATCCTTTGGCTCTGACAGGAAGCCATTTTAGGGAGAGCCAGGGTTTTTCCCTATAGGAAGAAGTCCCTGTCCCCATGGGCTTCTCCTCTTCCCCCTTCCCCGAGGCCAGCCTGCCCAGGGAAGAGGTCCTTGAGCTCTGGGGACACCATGGGCCTCGGGATACTGAGCAACCTCACAGCGAGAGACAGCAGGGCCGGTGCAATCTCTTTGAACTCCATCTGTTGCCTGTAGGTAAGGACTGCATTTCTGTGTTTGAACCTTTACCAGCGATGGTGAAGAAGTACATTCTATCATTGAGTTTCTCTTCTAATTGTTATAGGCCACTTTTACTCACCAAGTTGTTTATTGGCTTCTTCCTAGAAGCAAGGAGATTTGGAGAGAAGGAAGGGAGGTTGTTTGCTTTAGGCCACACAAAGGAGACCTCAGCATGCATTTTTCTCAGCTTTTTCTCGCAACCAGGGACAAGCACCCACTGTTGTGCAAGTACCTGGATCTGACAGTGGGGATCTGACTATGTCATTATCCTGTCTTGAAAAGTGCAAAGGAGAGGAATCCTTCCACAGAAAATCAAACCAACTGACCAAATATGTGTGGAGTTGCCTGTGTTAGGCACCGCGCAACAATGGAGACAGTAAATAAGGGGATCCATGTCCAAGTTCCTGCCCCCAAGAGGCTTTCAGTCCCACTGGAGGAGCCAAGGCCTGTATGCACATGGTTTTTGAGGGAAATGAAGATTAAAGAAAAATCAGAGCAATACAGCAAGCACACGTGAGTTTATGTCAATTTTTTTTTCAGAGTAAGAGGGTCTGCACCCAGGAGTCAGTGGTTCTTGTTTGAAGGGGAGGAAGGAGGAGAGGATGATGGTCTGTGGTTACCCCCCAGTCTGGATGCTGAGACTCCTTGCAGATCCTGTCACCCCCATTTTAAATGCCACAGATGGGCTCTGAAAGGGCTGGGCTGGATGTCTTGTTTGACTTGCTGAGTCAAGAGCACTTCCCAACAGACCTGATGATTGCGCTTCTCTCCAGAGTTGGCTTTGTCTGCTGTAAGCCCATTTTGTCTCTTAAATATCTACAGAGCCTCAGACGGTTTGATCCACGGCCATGTTTAAACTGCCCATTCACGTGTGTTCACACACACACAGAAACAACTTTGTATTTTCAATGTTTCTTGCTTACAGAAAAAGAAAAGAGGCTGGGCGTGGTGGCTCATACCTGCAACCCCAGCATTTTGGGAGGCTGAGTCAGGTGGATTGCTTCAGCCCAGGAGTTTGAGACCAGCTTGGGCAACATGGTGAAACCCTGTCTCTAAAAAAAACCCAGCTGGGCATGGTGGCTCACGCCTGTAATCCCAGGACTTTGGGAGGCCGAAGCTGGCAGATTACCTGAGGTCAGGAGTTCGAGACCAGCCTGGTCAACATGGTGAAACCCCATCTCCACTAAAAATACAAAAAATAGCCGAGCCTGATGGCACATGTGCCTGTAATCCCAGCTACTCGGGAGGCTGAGGCAGGAGAATCGCTTGAACCCGGGAGGCAGAGGTTGTAGTGAGCCGAGATTGTGCCATTGCACTACAGCCTGGGCGTCGCAGTGAGACTCTGCCCCCGCCCCAAACAACAACAGCAAAAACAAACAAACAAACAAAACACAAACTCACAAAAACTAGCTGGGCATGGTGGCGCATGCCTGCCTATAATCCCAGCTACTTGGGGGTCTGAGGTGGGAGGATCGTTTGAGCCCAGGGGGATCCAGGCTGCAGTGTGCCATGACTGCACCACTGCACTCCAGCCTGGGCAGCAGCATAACCACTGAGCTAAGCTATCCCTCCTGTAGACTGTGACTTGGAGACAGAGAGGCCTGTCTCCAGATTGGAAGAGATTCCAACCTAAAAAAGTTAGTATCCAACCTCTGAACTGTCTCTAAAATGGGCAGATACAGCCTCCCTTTGTATCCCAGAGCTTGGAATGCCATGTGTGGCTGCTTAGTTCTGTCTGACCCCTTCTGGTTAACAATGAGCTCCGCCTCTAGCCCAGGCATCTGGTTCATTTCCTGTATCTCCTATTTCTCTGGGCATGTGGTGTGCAGTTCCTGGAAGGAGCATGATGTGAACGTAGTGATTAGGGGAGGTGGCAGTTCAGGGAGGCATAGGTGCCTTCTGATAAAGGACAGGACATATGCCGTCTGTTGGCCCCTTACCCCCTCCCTGGAGCAGCCTTGGGGTGGGAGTTTGCGTGCTCATTTGTGAGTATCTTGGACGACCCGCTCCAAGGCAGTGGCAGAATTAATAGATGAGAAGACGGCTCTCCATTCATGTGATGCTCAGGTTCCTTGGGGAATCCTGTCACTTTGGAAAATTAGAAGATTAAACACAGAAGAAAGTCAAAGGACACTCTGGGTTGTAGAAGTTTTTGAAAGAATGTTTGCCGGGGCCTTGGTTAAGCAGCCACACTTGGTCACGGTGTTCTGGGGGAAGTCTCATTTTCATTTGCCTTCCCCAGTGTGGCAATCATACCCCCTGCCAGGCAAAGAGAATCAGCACATTCAGCCAGGCCTGCGAGTGAAGTTGATTTCTGGCACATCTTCACTGTGTTTGATCTTGGGATAAGTGTGTATAATCAGTACAGTAGCTACAGAGTTAGTTTAGTTTCTAATGGGAGTTCTGTTTGGCAGGGTCATTGTGGAATGGGTCCTGCAAGATACAGTTGCCTAAAACTTAAACACAAACACATGATGAAGCTGGGCATGTTGGTGTGCACCTGTGTTCTCAGCTGCTCAGGAGGCCAAGAGGGGAGGATTGCTTGAGCCCAGGAGATTGAGGCTGCAGTGAGCCATGATTGCACCACCACACTCCAGCCTGGGCAACAGAATGAGACCCCATCTTTAAAAAAGATTAAAATGAAAAACACACAATGAAAGATCTCCTCAGTTTTCTTATTTCCTGTGCAAACGCAGATTCCATTATCTATGAATTTAATTCAGTAAACATATATTAAGCACCCTGTAATGTTTAGAATATAAATGCAGTGGTTCTAAGGCAGACTCAAAGGAATAGTGGCTTAAACACAGTGGAAATATATGTCTGTCTTGTATAACTGTCTGTGCATAAGCAGCTCGGTTGGCTAGGAAGGTGGCTTCATGGAATCCAGGATGGACAAGCCCTTTCTGTCATTGTTCTCTCCTGTTACTAGGGAGTTTCACTCACTTTTACTTAGACCAACATGGCTGGTCAGCACATCTGCATCCCAGCTACAGAAAATAAGGATAGAGGAGAGCACATTCCTCTTCAAGGGAAAAACCTAGAAGCTGCATATACTCTTTGGCTAGAACTTTTGCCCATGGCCGCTAACACAGGGGACACTAAGAAATGTAGCTCTTATCAAGTGGCCATGCATGCAGCTAAAAGCCAGCCCTTCTCTTATCAGAAGAGAAAAGCAGAGACTGGATGTTAGGGAACAGTTGGCAGTTTCTGTCTTGCGTGTGTAATACGTAAGATGCTAAGTAGGTGCTGAGTCAGGAGAAACAAGATGGGGTTCACTTTCAAAAGATACGTTTAATTTAAGGAACCTACAATCTAGCATACTTTATAGAAAATATGCAAGGCAGACTTTGAAAAGGGCTCTTGAAGAACAGAGGAAAGGAAATCTCTGTTGGCATGAAAGAGTTGGGACTGGATCTGGATTTGGCGCTTGGGGAGTTCAGGTAGGGAACAGGCAATTGCAGACAGGGGGACTAGATGGAGACTCTGAGGTGGTGGAGGAATGGTCTGTTTGGGAGCGGTAGAGTCAAGTGGCAGGGGTGGAGGCATGTGTGCCTGGGTGAGAGGGGCAAGCTGGGTCAGCCTGGGTGGGTTACCTAGGCCTTTGCAGCATTATCTGGCCACAAAGGGACTTTGTCAAAGCTGCACTTGATGAAGGTGACTCTGGAAGCAGTGTAGTCTTTGGACGGGGTGGCAGGGCTGTGAGTGTGCACGTGTGTGTGCGCATGTGTGTGTTGTGTGTGCACCCATGTGTGTTGGGGCTGTGATGGAGATGTAAGTGATAAGACCGTTGGCAAAGAGATAATAAAGAAACCATTTCAAGGTCATCAGACCTAGGATTTAAGGGAGGTAGCAGGGAGAATTGAAGCAGTGGACTCAAGAAGTTTTGGTCAAATAAAGAGGTAAATAATATTTCTATAGATGCAAGACCTTGGGGAGGAAGGTTAAAGAGAAAGGGCTGTTGGACTCTGAATTGTGATTTTCAATAGGTGAGTCAAGAAGCTTTATTCACAGATGCATACCCACCCTGCATCTTTCCCTGCCCATCCCTAACCCCTGCACAGACATTTTATAGTCATTGCAACCCATCCAGAGTTGGCCTTGGTGATTGAGGACATGGGGAAATTTCACATCCGAAGATGCCTTAGAGATCTGCCTTGAGCTCTTTTGAATAAAGCCAGGAAACTTGATCAGACATTTCTGCTCACTCTCTGTCTTTGTAAATTTATTCTGAAATCTTTACATTTGTAAAATAGGAAATGCATTTATATTGTTCAAAAATCCAAAAACATAAAAGATTATGCAGTAAGGATTTCACTTCTACCTGTGTTCCATAGTGTTCAGCTCCCACCTGAACTCCATACATTAATCACTTTTATTATGAATGTTTATAGTTTCTTATCTCTTCTATCATCTTGATCAGTTACCTCTGTATTTGACTGAAGTCACTGAAATCCATTTCCATTCCTACTGTTACCTCTCTCTCAAACACAAAGTCTCAGGTGTCTTTATTGTCTCTTTGCTAATCTTTTTCTCAGTTTTACCCTCACCATTACCCCAAAATGTATGCACACACACATACACACATGTGAACACTCACAGCCCTGACACCACGTCCAAAGACTACGCTTCTTCCAGAGTCATCACCTTCAAGTGCAACTTTGACAAAATATCTCTGTGGCTACACAATGCTGCAAAAGCCTGGGTGGCCCACACGGGATGATCCAGCTCACCCCTCTACACCCAGGCACACCTACCTCCACGCCTGCCACTTAAATACCACTCCCAAACAGAGCATTCCTCCCCTCCTCAGAGTCTCCATCTAGTCCCCCTGTCCTCAATTGCCCGTTCCCCACCTGTACTCCCCACCCACCAAATGCAGATCAAATTCTAACTCTTTCATGCCAACAGAGATTTCCTTTCCTCTGTTCTTCAAGAGCCCTTTTCAAAGTTTGCCTTGTCATGTCTTAAAATGTGTATTAGGTCACAAATTGATTTATGGGAAGATTGGAGAGATGTTTGATCTTGGAATAGGATACGATTTTTTTTTTTTTTTAACTATCAGAAAGACCCGGAATCACTTCATCTGGCTGAAGTGAGGAGCTCTATTCGAAGGGGTTCTAATTTGGGCGAGCTAAAGCTCCCATCATTCTAGGCCATGCTGAAAGCCAGGGAGGTTACAGATACCCAGTAGTTTGCTGGAACTAGGTCTCATTGGCTCATGAAAGTCAGTTGCAAGCATCTCTTCCTAATTTCTCATTCAGTGAGGTTACCATGGTAGTTTGAAATGGCCATGGTGGGAGTATTTGCACCATAGAAACTGGCATAAATTCAGGCCATTCTCCCTCTGGGAGGCCAGTGGTTAAACATTTACCAAAACACTGCTGGAGACATTAATTCAGATTGGTCATATTTGTTTTGCGGAGCTCTTCATTAATCTTGGTGAGTTTCTTGCCATTTTTCACCCATGTCTTTAGCTTGCTGTCTTCTACCCCCAGGTACCATCTCACTTGCTCACCCTTCCTTTTCTTTTATCTCCTTCTCAATTGTTCATCAGTTCAGGTTTAACCAAATAGACCAAACCCAATGCCATCCTTTCACTTTACTTACCTTACAAATGTTACTCATTGTGTCATACTGCATCTGCCACTAGTTTTCTTTACTCTCAGGCTTTCTAAGTAAAATGTTAGTCCGGCTCTTTGGTTTACAAGTCATGATAGTCACTGCTGCATTTTGAAACAGCAGATGATCTTTGGGGTTGGAAAAAGTGACTAATCTGGAAGACTTTTTGAACATTTTTAGGGCAGAATGTTAGGTGTAAGGTATTAAAGAAAGGGAAACATTGAAGTTAACTTTGAAATATTAAACAGAAAGAGTGAGCTGATGTTAAGTCAGTAATTGAAATAGGAAAATAAGAGGGGCTTGTTTAAGGGGCATGACTTGATTTTAGATATACTTCGTTTAATACAAGGTAGTGTGGCATAGAGAAAAAAATATGACTTGAACTCAGAACACCTGGGATGGAATGTAAACTATAAAAGACATGTTTTGGCTGGGCGTGGTGACTCACTCCTGTAATCCCAGCACTTTGGGAGGCTGAGGCTGGCAGATGACTTGAGGTTAGGAGTTCGAGACCAGCATTGCCAACATGGTGAAACCCTGTCTCTACTAAAAACAAAAAAATTAGCTGAGTGTGGTGGTGGACACCTGTAATCCCAACTGTGAGGCTGAGGCAGGAGAATTGCTTGAACCTGGGAGGTGGAGGTTGCAGTGAGCCAAGATGGCGCCACTGCACTCCAGCCTGGTTAATAGAGCAAAACTCCATCTCAAAAAAAAAAAAAAAAAAAAAAAGACTCCTAACCTCAGGTGATCACCCACCTCGGCCTCCCAAAATGCTGGGAGTACAGGCATGAGCCACTGCGCCCGGCCCAGGGTATTTATCTCTGATGGCATACAAGTGATCATCTCTTCTAATCAGCCACTTTCTTTTCTTGGAAGAGGAACCCAGGATGTGTGAGGTGTGTGCCCAATCCATGCATGTCTCCCTGAGAATTGTCTCTCCTGCATCCGTGTTTGGTACTTGCTAGTCCACCTCTACCCGCTTCTGGCTGTAGCTGATGGGGTCAGGAGTTGTTACCTGATATGAGCTGGTGAATTCAAATCTCTCTCAGGATAATTTGGAATTAGTAAACATGACTGTGATCAGTCTTTGTGGATTTGGACTTGTAAGGTGCTATATATAGTCTGGGGAGACGAAGAAGCCATTCTGGAGCCTCCATGATGATATGATGAAGCATAATGAGCAAGGGGAGAGGGCCGGTCTGCAACTGCAGAGAGAGGCAGGAGGGTGTAACAGGTGGTTAGTTCGTGAGGAGCAGAGATGACACACAGTCTGATGAGGGAAGGAGAAAGAAAGTAGCTGCCTTGATCTGCTGGTTCTCCGGGCCCTAGTTCCAGCTTCTCATAGCTCTTACTTTCGAGTTCTAGGAGACATCTTGCTTACCTTATAATAAGATCTGCTTCTGAACAATGAGATCACTTGGACTTGGGAAGGGGAACATCACACACTGGGGCCTATCATGGGGAGGGGGGAGGGGGGAGGGATTGCATTGAGAGTTATACCTAATGTAAATGATGAGTTGATGGGTGCTGACGAGTTGATGGGTGCAGCACACCAACATGGCACAAGTATACACATGTAACAAACCTGCACGTTATGCACATGTACCCTAGAACTTAAAGTATAAAAAAAAAAAAAAAAAAAAAAAAGATCTGCTTCTACTTGTTAACCGGAAGAATTTCTGCTTCATGGGGCTAACACAGTCCTAAGACCCTGGATCTGCTGCTTGCTGTTTCAAGCGTTAACCAAGTCACTGAGCTCACTTTGCAGATAGGTTTTGTTTCTTCATCTGTAAAATGAGGGTAATAATGTTTATCTTTTGAGGTTGTATGAAGATTGTGTAAGATACTCTATGATAAGCATTTAGAAAAGTGCCTGGTGTTTAATAATCACTGAGTGAATGTGAGGTAATATTATTTTGTGAAAACACCTACTGGGGTGCCTGGCATTTGACAGGAAACTGATAGTTATTAGGTGATCAATATAAGCTCTCTTGAGTCTTCATACCCTTACTCTTCTCTCGGCTTAGAATGCCCTTTGCCATTGCATCCACTGGGCCACCTGCCACTTGGCCTTTCCCTTGAGGTCTCCTCGGTGGCACTCCTCTAGGGTGGCAATTGTTCGCCTTCATTATTGTTGTTTTACTTATGTCTCCTCTCTAAAATTTGATTCATTAAAGGAAGTCAAGTTTTTCTTGGTACTCAATTTTTAGTAACATCATGCATGACAATGTCACTATAAATGTTTGATAAATTAATGGGTGGATGAAGACATACAGTCTAGACTTTGGGTCAAAGATATCACATGGGGACCATCTACCCCAAAAGGATACTTGAAGTTGGAGATGTGAATGAGATCAACAGAGGACTGTAGCATGAGCAGAGAAGAGGATGAAGGCAGAATGTGACAAAAGCTTATTGAATGGGAAGGAGTAGGCCCAGAGAAAGCAGCAGACCTAAAAAAAAAATAGGGTAAGGATGGGGTACGTGAAGGAGTAAGAGAATACAGACAAGTAGAAATCAAGAAAGAAGAAATATGGCAAATTTAAGAAGTGGTCAGAAGTGTTAAAACTTCATATAATCTGAGAACAAGATGATTTAGACAGATATTGCACTTTGGAGGCCATTAATGAGGTATTTAAAAGCAAATTCAAAAGGGTGGCTAAGGGGAAAGCCAGATTCTAATGTATTTGTGTTGATGGTAAGTATACATTGTTCCTAAGCTGGGCACAGTGGCTCACACCTATAATCCCAGCAACTTGGGAAGCTGAGGCAGGAGGATAGCTTGAAGCCAAGAGTTCAAGACCAGCCTGGGCAACATAGTGAGACCCCTGTCTCCAAAAAAAAAAAAAAAAAAAAAAAGCATACACTGTTACTTTGGTAATTCAATAAAAAATGAGGAGGAGAAAGCATGTTGAAAATATGTGTTGGATAAAGAACATTGGAGAAGGTATTATGCCTGCCCTGCCTTCAAGTGAGTAGGCTCTTTAAGCTGTCCTTTCGCTATGTAAAGTGATGCTATACTTATATTTTCTCCATTTGCCATTGTAATGAGGTTTTTCCTTAGCTACTCTTCAGTAAACAAGCTTTTATTTACTATTGTTTCTACTCTTTATGACCTTAGATATGGGTAGTCTTATTTCTGCTAATTTTTCTATGTAACCCCATCCATCAATCCATCCATCCATCCATCCATCCATCCATCCATCCATCCATCCTTCCATCCATCCATCCACCCACCTACCTACCTACCACACATCCATTCATCCACATGTTCATCCTTCCATACAATAAATATTAATAAGGCCACTATTAAGATCCAGGCACTACTTTAGGAAATGTAGAGAACCAAGACTGCCCTCGAAGAGTTTCTAGTCTAGTTGAGAAACTTAGGACACACTGGCTGCCTTCTCTGGAGTATTCTAGTTTCATTCTTTTGGAAGTTGCAGCCGCCCCTTGATACCCCAGATTCTGTGGTGGTGTGCTTGACCCCAGGGATTCATAGTGGTTGACCAACCCAGAGCTCATCCAGCAAGTCAGAAACCAAGCTCCATGGAAGTAGTTTCTGCAATAGCAAGCCAGAACTAAAGGCAATAGGCTGTATGGTTTGGGAGTCTCTCTGTGAAAGACCTGTGTGCATTATTCATGGCTTGTCATTTGCAGTCGAAGAGACAGACTGCCCTCTGACATCTCTGAAGAAGTTCATGATTTATTGGAGGCATCAGAAGAAATATAAAACTAAATAGTAATATAATCCCCTGGGGGAAGTCGTGCTTTGGTATTTTACATAATATTAGAAACTCAGCAAATAGTTTCCCTGAGATAAAAACTTTGGCAAACATTCAACTGAAATGTTTGAGAAGTGAAACCATTCATGTTTTTGTGTCAGGAGACTTGAGTCTCATCCAGCCTTCTAAATATCAAAATTTGAAAAATCCCTGAATACAAAGGAATAGGAAGTCTGTAACTCAAGCAACACAATAGCAGCAGCTCTATCCCCGGTTCTAGAAATTGTGGGGGATTTTGAAGTCTTCCTCTTTGTGCCTTTCCCCACACCACCAAAACATGTAATAACACTTTAATTGTGATTCTTTGTGATCATAAGTGAAGAAATATGCTGAATCTTAGTTGTCTCTGTGTGATCATACTTGTACAATTTAGGAAGAAGATTTTATTTGTGTTTTGTTTTTACAATTAACAGAAGATCCAACTATAAGATATTTAAATGATGAATTGGACTTCATTTTCCTCAAATAACAAGAAGTGTGGAGGTGGACAGCTCAATACTGATCCCGCTGTTCTGAGATGCTGTCAGTTGCTTTGGATCATACTGTCCTGTCATTCTTAGCATGCAGCTTCGAGCTTCCTGTTTGCAAGACTGCTCCAGACAGGAAGAAGGGGGAATGCCAGTCTTTCCTTTGAGACCCTTTATCTTTTTACTTGGAAAGGGAAGTGCTTCCCTGTGACTTCCACTGACCAGAACATGGCCATTGCTGGCTGGAACGTGGCTAGGAAACCTGAGTACAAATGTTCCTTGACTTAGGATGGGATCACACCACCAATAAACCCACCGTGTGTTGGAAATACCATGAGTTGAAAATGCACTTAATAGACTTAAACCACCAAACATCATAGCTTAGCCTAGCCTCCCTTAAACATGTTCAGAATACCTACATCATCCTACAATTGGGCAATATCATCTAACACGTCTCATGTAATTTATTGAATATTGTACTGAAAGTGAAAAAACAGAATGGTTGTATGGGTACTTGAAGTACGGTTTCCACTGAATACCTTTCAGTTTTGCAGCATCACAAAGTTAAAAAATTGTACATCCAACCGTAGTAATTCAGGGACCATCTGTATTTAGCTTTAGCTTCTATATTAGAGAAAGGTAAGGAAAAATGTGGTTGAAATTGGATAAGTAAGCCATTCTATAGTATTCAGAGAACCATTTCGGAGTTTTTGAAGTACAAGAACTCATTACAGGCTGGCTGTAGTTGTTCACACCTGGAATTTCAGTGTTTTGGGAGGCTGAGATAAAAGAATTGCTTGAGTCCAGGAGTTCAACATCATCTGGGGCAACATAGTGAGACCCCATCTCTATGAAAAAAAAATTAGCTAGGCATAGTGGTTCATACCTGTATTCCCAGATACTCGGAGCTACTTGGGAGGCTGAGGCAGGAAGATCCCTTGAGCCCAGAAGTTCAAGGCTGCAGTGAGCTACGATTGTGCCACTGCACTCCAACCTGGGCAACAGAGAAAGACTCTGTCTCCAAGACAAAAACAAAAACAAAAAACCCGAAACCAAAAACTCATACATACTTCCTCTTTTTATGAATCAGTGAATGAAATCTAAAGAGCAGTAGCTGACCCCAAAGTAGCTATGCTTGGCAAACAATCATATCTCAACAGTTTTTCATAACAGTTTTATTAAGATGCACAAGGTTTCATAATGCTTCAGTTCAACTGAGAGCTAGAGAGTGATGAACATAGTGGGAAAAGGGAAAGAGTAGAATCTCTTCTTTTCCCTGAGCAAATGGAGCAGTCTTGACTTCAGCTCCTCTAGGCAATAACCCTTGGGCTAAGGAAGAGACAGATGAGCCACTCAGGGTGGTTTGGCATAAGCCCCTGATAAAAATCTAAAAGAAGCTCTCCCGGAAGTGTGTTCCAATTCAGGTCCTCTCTGGGAATTCTACATGTGCTCATGGTGACATGTGCCATGGAAATAGAATGGCCAATTTGGATGCCAAGACATTTGTTGCCCTGCTCTGAAGGTTTCTGCAACAGGTGCCATGCTATCTTCCCTGTCTGCTGGGATCCGCATTGAATGTTGGGTAAACTTGGTCATATGGCTGGGCCTCACAGCTTCAGATTTGGATTAGGTGGTTAATTCATCACATCCCAGCAATCCAATGGTTAAAATATGAGTTTCCCTGCCCCACATGACCACATCTGCTCTCTTCCCTCCTTCCCTCTCCCTACTTTCCCAGTGGGCTCAGGATGGAGCAAGAAGGAATTTCTAAGCATCCTTCCTGGGCTCCCAAAAGCTATCCTACCAAGTTAGCCAGACTCCCTTTAGCTGGACTTGTGTTTGCTTTATGGAAATAACTTCTAGGAGATAATGTTGAATAGACCTTTCACAGACAGGAGGAAAGAGAGTATTCAGGCAGTATAAACCCCATCATAAGGCTGAAGATAGTAGAACTTCAGGACATGTGACTCTGGGGCCAGGATAGAGATGGAAATATTACTTATCTTTAGAATAAGATTGTTTACCTGACCATTTTATGAAATCCTGAAAACAGTGGATTATAAAACAAAGGTTTTTTTTTTTATCTGTTTGTTCATTTTTAGAGAGAGAGTCTTGTTCTGTCATCCAGGCTGGAGTGCAGTGGCACAATTATAGCTCGCTGCAGCCTTGAACTCCTTAGTTCAAAGGATCCTCCCACCTCAGCCTCCCTAGTAGCTGGGGCTACAAGCGTGTGCCACCATGCCAGGCTAATGTTTAAATTTTTTGTATAGATCTTGCTATGTTGCCCAAGCTGGTCTCAAACTCCTGGCATAAACCTCCCACCTTGGTCTCCCAAAGCACTGGGATTATAGGCATGAGCCACCGTGCATGGCCCAAAGATTCTTTAAATGAAGCAGCCTCTTAGAATTTATTTTAATTGTGTTATGGGTAGCTTCTCTCTGAGGAAAAAAGATGAAAAATAAGAAAAGAGGAAATAAATATCATTCACAAACCATAGTTTGGTGTTTTTTTTTGTTTGTTTGGTTTTTTCCCCCCCCCGACAGGGTCTTGCTCTATCACCCAGGCAGGAGTGTAATTGTGCAATCTTGGCTCACTGTAGCCTCAATCTCCCCGGCTCAAGTGATCTTCCCACCCACCTTCTGAGTACCTGGGACCACAGGTGCATACCACCACGCCCAGCTAATTTTTGAATTTTTAGTAAAGACTGGGTTTTGCCATGTTGCCCAGGCTAGTCTTGAACTCCTGGACTCAAGCAATCTGCCCACCTCAGCCTCCCAAAGTGCTGGGATTACAGGCATGAGTCACCACACCCAGCCAACCACATGATTTAATCTTCACAATAATCCTATGAAGAGAAATCTACTGAGAAAAGTGGTGCTCAGAGAGGGTATGCACTGCCTAGTATTACACAGCTGCTGTGGGGCAGGTCAGCATCTATAAAATCCCACATGCCTTTGCACGGGACCACCTTCCAGATTCTTTATCTAGCTGACTTGTTAGAGAATCCCTAAACTTAGAAGTTCCCCAACCCGTTCAGGAAAGACGTCTCTAAGCAATATTTGGAGGGAGAGATGGTGAAGGAGTGCCCTTTGTCCCTCAGAGCAAAAGCACCAGGCTGACAGCCCCTTCAGGGGGAAAACATTCTTATATGGACCAAAATGGCTGTGGAGTTCAGCTAAAGTCACTTTCCTAGTTCCATCTGGAAGCTCTTCAGAGGCATAATTTCATTCCAGCCAAATGTAATTAAGAATTTGATTTGATTAAAAAACAAATCGAAGGAGAGAAATGAGGTTTCTCCTCATTCCCTCCCTTTCTGTACAAAGAGGGCACTCATTAACAAGGCATATGCAGGTGACCAGTGACCAGTTCAAGGGAGCTGCCCTCCCCCCTTGGCCATGCTTCCTAAAGAACAATGGCTGGGGGGGTGGGGCGCAAAAGAGGGGCAAGGGGGTCAATTCCTGCCAGAGGTCAAGAAACTCAGCAAATACACGCAAAGGATTTTTAAATTTCTAATTTGGCTTCAAGATACTAGCAAAACACAGCAGCTGCACAACCTCTCCAGGAACAAGATGTCCACTTAATTAAAGCATGGCCAGGCAGTGGGTGTCTCCCAGGGAGTGAGACTCAGTAATACTGGGTACTGATCAAACTAGATCTGCTGCCAAGAGAAACAGTGGTCAACAGGGACCCTCAGCTCACCTCTTTGGAAAAACAGGGCTCCAAAGCCAATTTAGGTTAAAAAAAAAAAAAAAAAAAGAAGAAGAAGAGGAAAAAAGTAGAGTGAGAGGAAAGGATTTGTGATATTGTATTATTGGCCACAACTCAAATAATCTGCCTCTGACCTACTCCATCTTATCTCAGAGGCTCTAATGAGAATTGTGTGGTGAGCTTTTTATAAAGGGCAATTCAAAATGAGAACAGGGAGGTCAAATACTATGTGGGATGCTCCTGTCGGATTTCTGCCCAGACACACCCTCTCGTCAGCTCCCCTGCTCACGGGAATACTCCTTTATTCATTTCTGAATCTGCCTCTTTTCCCCTCTTTGAAGAAGCCCCTGTAGTATAAGTCTATGTGAAAACTAAGCTAAGCAGAAGCTGGGACCACTTTCCAATGTTCCTTTGTAATCAGATTAAGACAGCAGTTACTGAAAAGAGGTGGAACTTATAAGAAAAGCTCCAGAATGTAGGACGATTACAGAATGGGACTGAAGCAGGACTCCTAGGGCTAAGGTGGTGGTTTAGCTGCTCAGCAATGCCACAATGGACTCAGGCTTTCTATTCTTCCACTACATCATTGCTAGAGCATTGCCTTTTGTCTTCATGTTTGGTGACTCAGATGCAAGAGGGCTACTGCAGGTCCAAATGCCATGTCTATGTTCAAGGCAGAGAACAGGGTGAAAGAGGTGGTGTTAGTCCTGTCTGTTTCATCTTATTAGGAAAGCAAAAACCTTCCCGGAGATCCCAGAAAACTACTTATATTTCAATGACCAAAACCACCACATGGTCACCCCTGGCTGCAAAGGAGACTGGGAAAGTGAGTATTTATCTGGAAACCTGGCTGATCTGGTCAAAACTGGAATTCCATTTACAAGAAAGTAGGGTCTTCTGTAGGTGCTTAGACTACTGCATAGTAGCAAGGTCTAGTACAGAAACTAAAAACCACTCTAGGTGTATCAAACAGAGAGAATTCAATGCTGGGATTTTGTTGTTGTTGTTGGACAAAGTATCAGAAGGGCCAAAGGTGGGGGGTGGGGGGAGGGGGAAGAAAAGTGAAGTTACCCAGGCGTTAGGAATGACAGGAAACAGGAAGTCCCTACTACCCTTAGGCTGAAGGGAATATAGACATAAATTGTTTTATTGTGCTTCACTTTATTATACATTGCAGATGTTGTATTTTTTACAAATTGAAGGTTTGTGGTAATCCTGTGTCCAGCAATTTTTCCAACAGCATGTTCTTCTTCATGTCTCTGTGTCACATTTTGGCAATTCTCTCAATATTTCAAACTTTTAAATTACCCTTATATCTGTTATGGTGATCTGTGATCAGTGATCTTTGATATTACTATTGTATTTGTTTTGGGGTGCCATGAACCCTTCCCAAATAAGATGGCAAACTTAATTGTTAAATGTTGTGTGCGTTCTGACTGTTTCACTGACTGGCGATTCCCCATCTTTCTATTCCCTGAGACACAACAATATTGAAATTAGGCCAATTAATAAGCCTACAATAGTCTCTAAGTGTTCAAGTGAAAGAAAGATTTGTGCATCTTTCACTTTAAATCAAAAGCTAGAAATGATTAAGCTTAGTGAAGAAGGCACGCTGAAAGCTGAGACAGGCCAAAAACTGGGCCTCTTGGGACAAACAGTTTGCCAGGCTGCAAATGCAAAGGAAAAGTTCTTGAAGGAAATTCAAAGTGCTATTCCAATGAACACATGAATGATAAGAAAGTGAAATAGCGTTATTGTTGTTATGGAGATTTTGTAGTCTGGTTAGAAGATCAAACTAGCCACAACATTTCCTTAAGTCAAACCCTATTCCAGAGCCAGGCCCTAACGCTCTTCAATTCAGAAGAGTGAGACAGGTGAGGAAACTGCAGAAGAAAAGTTGGAAGCCTAGCAGAGGTTGTGGTATGAGGTTTAAGGAAAGAATCTGTCTTCAAAACAGAAGTGCAAGTTGAACCAGCAAGTGCTGATGGAGAAGCTGCAGCAGGTTATTCAGAAGATCTAGCTAAGATCATTGATGACAGTGGCTACATTATAGTTTTCAAAGTGAAACAGCCTTCTATTGGAAGAATATGCTATCTAGGACTTTCATAGCTAAGGAGAAGTCATTGCCTGGCTTCAAAGCTTCAAAGAACAGACTGACTCTTTTGTTATGGACTAACATAGCTGGTGACTTTAAATAGAAGTCAATGCTTATTTACCAAACTTCAAATATCCTGAGGCCTTTAAGAATTATGAGAAATCTACCCTGCCTATGCTCTATAAATGGAACAACAAAGCCTGGATGACAGCACATCTGTTTACAGCATGGTTTACTGAATATTTTAAGCCTGCTATTGAGAACTACTGCACAGAAAAAAATATTCCTTTCAAAATATTATTGACAATGTACCTGGTCAGAGACAGTGTACCTCTATCAGAGCTCTGATAGAGATGTTTAAAGTGATGAATGTTGTTTTCATGCTTGCTAACACAACACTCATTCTGTAGCTCATGAATCAAGAGGTAATTTTGACTTTCAAGTCTTATTATTTAAGAAGTAAATTTTGCAAGACTATAGCTGCCACAGATAGCGATTCCTCTGATGAATCTGGGTAAATTGAAAACTTCCAGAAAGGATTTACCATTCTCGATACCATTAAGAACATTCACTGTTCATGGGAGGAATTAAAATATACCAATATTAACAGGAGTTTGGAAGATTTTGATTCCAATCCTCGTGGATGACTTTGTGGGGTTCATGACTGCAGTGGAGGAAATAATGGCAGATGTTGTGGAAATAGCAAGAGAACTAGAATTGGAAGTGCAGCCTGAGGGCGTGACTGAATTACTGCAATCTCACGATCAAGCTTGAATGGATGAGGAGCTGCTTCTTATGGATGAGCAAAAAAAGTGACTTCTTGAGATGGAATATATGCCTCATGAAGATGCCATGAACATTGTTAACGTGACAAGATATTTAAAATATTACATAAATTTAGTTGTTTATGTAAGTTGTTTAGGGAAGCAGTGGCAGGGTTGGAGAAGATTGACTCCAACTTTGAAAGAAGTTCTATTATGGGCAAAATGCTATCAAACAGCATCACATGCTACAGAGAAATCTTTCATTAAAAAAAAGTCAATTGACGCGACAAACTTCACTGCAATTTTATTTTAGTAAAATTGCCACAGCCACTCTAACCTTCAGCAACTACCACCCTGATCAGTCAGAGGCCACCTGCATTGAGGCAAGACACTCCACCAGCAAAAAGATTATGACTCACTGATGGATCAGATGATTGTTAGCATTTTTTAGCAATAAAGTGTTTTTAAGTTAGGGTATATACTTGTATTTAGACATAATGCTACTACCACACACTTAATAGTCTGTCACATAGTGTAAATATAACTTTTAAAAGCACTGGAAAACAAAAAATTTCATATGACTTGCTTTATTGTGATATTCATTTTATTGCAGTGGTCTGGAACCAAACCTGCAATATGCGTGAGGTACGCTTGCATAATGTTACCCCAAACTCAGGATTACTGAACTCCTGAACTGCTGGGGGTATACTTGCTGCTGCTGCTGCTGCTGTCACCTTAGGGAAGCCAGAAGCCTGTGCTCTCACTGACGTTGCGGGGACCCTGGGATCCTGTTGCAAGAGCCAGAGACCATAAGCACTGAGCTGCCGAAGCTGCTGCCACTACTGCCCAGGAACCCAGGAGGGTCCCCTTGGCTTGCTGCTGCTGCAGCCACTGATGATACCAGAAGGAACAAAAAGATGCCTTCTCACTTCATCCCTGTTTCTAGTCTCCTGCCAGTGCCTGACATTGGCAGAAGTTAACCGGAAGCCAGCTGGTGAGGGAATTGACCAGGGAAATGTTTGCAGGCTTCAGCTGCCACACGGGAGCACAGATAGCCAGAGTGTTCTGGACAAATGATGCCATAGCCATCGCCCTCTGCAGGGTATGAGGAGGCAGAGGTTGATGCCGTCAAGTTTGTGAGGCAGCAGGAGTGATACATTGTCTTTTGTCTGCACTGACCAGTTGAGGGACTGGTGCCAAGAGTAACCCAACTTTAAATACAAATCTAGTGGGGAATCCAGAAATAATTATTAATTTCACATCCAAAGGACTGGATTCTAGATGTAAAAGATCTTTTCATTTATTTCTACTCTAAATGATCAGAAAATTTCAAGTTGAGTGAATTTTTAAAATATCTGTCATTAACACTCTCTCATGTTTGATGTCATATTGGGAGTACTGAAAAAGAGAAAGACCTCTATTGAAGATGGTTCAGGCCAAAGGATCTATGTCAGTGAACAAACTGTGTTGAAGAATTAGTCCCACAATTCTCTTGCAGTGGGTTTATTAAGGTCATCAGAGAAGAAACCATAGTAAGCTAATTATGGCCATATATCTCCCTCTACTGTCATTGTGACCCTCTGTTTGAATGTAGGACTCTGTGGTTCACCATGACAGTAAATAACCATGGTAGGAGACTAGCTGGAGAGTGTTAGCTTCAGGGACAGTTTAGAGCATCCAGTTCTGAGGGCACAGGTGGACAGAGGAGCTTGTATCCCTATATCCAGATATATCTGAGTATTGGGAAACTCAGGGTTTGAAATGTCAGGTGTAGGGATGAGAGTGCAGGCATATAGGTTAGGAACCTCAGGTAAGCAACCCCAGAGGCTTCTGGGGGACCTCTCTGCAATCTCAACTGCATCTGGCAAGAGAATCGCTTGAACCTGGGAGGCGGAGGTTGCGGTGAGCCAAGATCGTGCTATTGCACTCCAGCCTGGACAAAAAGAGTGAAAGTCTGTCAAAAAAAAAAAAAAAAAAAAAAAAAAGAAGAAGCATACCTGGAAAATCTGAGTGCTTGGGCACAGAGAAAATTGCCATTGGGTGAAACAAGGGCCCACAGCTGCCCTTTGGGACAGGATGGGAAGGGCAGTGCAGGAACTCATGATATTAACAATGACCCTTTACATTTGTGGAGCACTTTATGGTTTACAAGGTGCTTTTCTATAATCTTAATGATGAATCTCACATGGCAGTCACTTGCTCTACAGGTGAGGTGTTCCAATGATTTTATAGCAAACTTCCCCTAATTTAATGCACATGTGCATGCCTGGCAGGTGCTGTGGGGCTGCTTAGCAGGGCTGGTAGCTGACTGTTGACTGGAAGTTCAATGGGGTTGATGGCCCAGAATGTCTGCAGGTGGCCTCCTCATGTGGCTTGGGCTTCTCAGCACATGGCAACTGGGTCCTGAGGGGGGGCATGAGAGAGTGAGTTTCAAGAGACAGGGGTGGAAGGTCGAGATGTCGTGTGACCTATCCATGGCTGATAGTGAGTGTCATCTCTTTGACATTCTGTCAGTCAAGCAAGTCACAAAGTCTGGCTGAGATTTTAGTGGAAGAAATAAATTTTGAGAGAAGTAGTGAATTGGGGGCCATCTTTAACACATTAGGTATTATAAGCCCTATTCGACATATTTTACACCAAATTAACTTGCTTGAAGCGATCTAGTGAGCAAGTGCCGGAACTGAACTGAATTGGAACATAGGTTTGCTGACTGAAAACACAGCATTCTTATACCAAGTCCCTCTTATCTTAGCCAGGTCCCTCTCCTGGCTATCTTGTTTTGTTGTAGTTATCTCCAATGGCCCTACTCAAGACAAACAGCATGCTTCATCCATACCAGAAGGTCTGCCATCCTAGGTCTCAAATGAAAAAGAGGGGCAGCCCCTCCTCAGACCCTGAGAGACCTTGACCCCAACTGTCCCTTCAAGTAGCACCCTTTCTATCTCCCTGCCTTCTGGGATACTCCATTGCCAGCCCCACAGTCCCACATGCTTGAGGCAGTAGAGTGAGGGACAGAACAGCAGAAAATGGTGAAGGATGCCTGGAAACTCCTTCTTGCTGGAAGCCTTGTCCTTGGAAGGGGTTGGGGTGTAGAGGATGGACATCTACAGGGTGTTGCTGAAAAGCTGTCAGGGGCCACTTCCTGTTGGTGCCCTGGTCAATGGCCAGAAGTCCCCTCTTATCTGTGGCCAGATGCCAGCTCATTGATGGTACAGGACAGGGGCAGCCATTTTGAATCTCTTGGGCAATTCTTGGCTGAGCCTGCCCCAAAGCATTTTATTGCATTCATCCACTGAGTGCAGGCTTTGAGGCCTATGAGTGGCCCAGGGGTGAGGCAGAGGTGGCCTCTGGCTGTTGATTCTGCCTTCTCCACTGTTGTCTTCACTCCCATGTTGCTCCTTTCTTCTTCCTCTGAGCCCCTTGAGTGGTCTCCCTCTCCTTTTGCCCCATGACTCTAATGTTAAGATTTGAGGAATGGCTGAATGAGTTAGTGTTCTCCAGAGAAACAGAACCAACAGGATGTACACACAGGAAAAGATTTAGTCAAAGGAATTGGCCCATATGATTATAAATGGCAAGCCCCAATATCTGTAGGGTAAGTTGGCAGGCTGGAGACTTGGGAGAACTGATGGTGTAGTTCCAAACCAAGTTGGGGGCCTGAAAACCAGGAAAGCCAATATTTCCATTTCAGTCTGAAGGCAGGAACAATTCTCCCTCACTCAAATGAGAGTCAGCCTTTTTTTCTATTCAGGCACTCAACTGATTGGTTGAGCCCCCCCACATCCCCCATGTTGGGGAAGACACTCTGCTTTACTCATTCTGCAGATTCAGATGTTAATCTTATGCACAAGCACCCTCATAGACGCATCTAGAATAGTGCTTGGCCAAATGTCTGGGCACGCTGTGGCCCAGTCAAGTTGACACATAAAATTCACTATCACAATGGTCACCATGTACAACTTTCCTGGAAGTGGAACCTAGGGTGGAGAAATGTTCCTATAAAGCACAAAAAGAAAACTAAGGCCTCTGGGCTGGCAGATGAACCATCAGCACTGGTTGCTGTAAAATTGCTGTAAAAGGGACTTTCCAAATCTTTCCCCCAGTGATTCTACTTTGCCTTCAGCACAAAATCACATCTTTGCCTCCCAAAACATCTCATTGCCTCTTCTGTGTTCAGCTTGTCTCTGAACACTTTTACTGCCCTACTCCGCCATCCTTCTATACCCACCTACTCTCAGCTCCTGACTGTGCTGGGTGTATTCACACTTCCAGGCCTTTGAATGTGCTATTCTCTCTGCCTGGAACACCCTTACCTACCTTCTCCACCTGGTAACCTGTATTTGTCTTTCAAGATTTAGCTTAAGTATTATTAAATAAATTAATAATTATAATGCATCTAGAACCTGGCAGGGGCACTGTTTCAATGTTTGAAACTATGAGTATTGGTATTCAGATTTGTATCACCTTATTCATTCATTCAGTCAACAAATATGTGTCAGGTGCTGTACTAGGTGCTGAAATACAGGAGTCAAGGTGTACATGGTTCTATGGAGCATGTACTTCAAGAGAGGAGACAGACAAAAATCCAAGTAATGAGACAAATACATAAAATACATTAAAATTGTGGCAATATGAAGAAAGAAACCAACAAGTAATATATACAGAAAATAACAAAAGTGACTCTCCTTTGATAGGTAGCTGGGCATAATCTGATGAACACATTTGAGCCAAGACATGACAGATGAGAAGGAAAAAGGTCACACCTATAAGGATTGGGGGACAGTTGTCCAGGGAGAGAAATGGCAGGGCAGAGGCCCTGAGAGTAGCCTGGGTGTTTGAAGAACTGATGAAAGGCATAAGGAACCAGAACAGAACATGAGAGTGAAAGGCCAAGGACAAGGTTGGAGAAAGCTGGATCTGCCTTCTCTAACTTCCCAGGTGCACCTTTACCACCGCCTTCACGGGGGCTGCCAGCCTGGCTTTGCACTGGCCTGGAGACTCTCTGAGGACACAGACTGTCTATCTTGGAATTGAGAGCAGGCTTGGCAACTAGAAGGCACTCAGTCAGTACTGCTAAAGGACTTAACACAGTCTTTGACTTTTAGCTATGCCAGGTGTGCTCCCCAAGGAAACTGTGAGCCCTGGAGGATGAAGACTCCGTCTACACACCCCTTCATCTCTGCATCTCTGGGTCCCAGCCTGAGCTGGGACATAGTAGATACTCATTAACACCTGCTGTTTGCATGAGTAAATTTTACTTTATTTGGCTCCTTCATGGCTTCCAGAGCAGAGTTGGGCAGAGTTGATGACCAACAAGTACTTTCTATATGATGAACCATCCACAGTGAGTTGGACTTAAGCTTTACTTCTTGAGGAGAATGTGACAGAATGGAACAGGAGAGAAGGTCAAGGGCATAAAGGATGGCAAGGTTTCCCATGAGGGTAGATGGCAGCTTCATATTTATGAAAACTTATGCACTGAGTTGTCACCCCAACTATGCAGATAACATTTATGCTTCTGTTTTCAGGCTCCTCTGTTATGCTTTTAAACAATTAGCCATTCTTATGCTTGGGCTGGCTCTGCCTCCTCCCTCTCCCCATTTTATTCATGTATGTGTGTATCTGATTCAAAGTGAATGGAACCTAAGGTTCCCTTTGAGGATTTTTTCTTTTGGAATTATGTAGTTTTATAAATATATTGTCTTTACTTCTGCATTAAACTAGTTTACTAAACTGTTTCAGGAAAACAACACCACAACTTTGCTTTGTTTCACAGTTCATTTAAACAACAGCAAAAAGGAAATATTTAGTCTCTTTTTTAGGCTGGCAGCTCAGCAAATTACAGAAGAGTGGTTTGCTGTGGTTTTGGGTTTCTCTTTAAGTCCCTGGTTGAGGCACAGATGTTGGAAAATGGTGGGGGGTGGTCCCTAAATATGGGGGGAGTGGTAGGAGGTTTCTAAATGGGAATAAGCAGGCTCCTTGGCTTGAAGGACAGCAGAGGAGGAGACCTAAAGGGAATTGGACAGAAGCAGCAGAATTCTGTGGTCCTTCATGGCAACACAAAAGCTTCAGGGTCAAGGGGCAGAGAAAACACTTAAAAAAATATTATCTGTGAGTATAATGACTGTAAGCTAGCTGTTTGGAACTTGAGATGGTTTAGGGCTATATTGTTATTTATTTATTTCTCCATATTTTTTCCAGGAAGAATTTTGAAACATTTAGCTGCTCATCACCTGCTGAGGAACTTTAAAGAATTGATGCATGGTCTCACTCCAAGGTCCTGATGCCCTTGGCCCATGGTGTCATCTGGATATCAGGATTTTTAAAAGCTCCTCAGATGATTTTGAAGTGCAGCCAATTTCAAGGTCACTGATTTAAGTGATATATAAAACCAGATACAATGCAAAAAGGCAAAATAGAATCAGTAATAAATGGATGAGGAAATTAAGATAGTGGAGAAATGCAGGTAGAAAAGAGAAGTGGAAGCGAGGAGTGAGGTGATAATATCGAGGTTCAGGTCCATATGATGAATGCGAAGAAGGTTCTCAGGAAGTCTCACAGTCTCTGGTCCTGAGACCATAAAGAAATTTCTCTGGTTATTCACCATAAACAGTGAATTGCATACAATTTAGCAAAGATCTTTAAGGATAGAAGTCTACCACCTTCAGTTCTGACAGCATGAAGCTCCCCCAGGTGCATAATGGACTTTGAGGTTTTAAATCAATTGGATACACACAAAAAAGGTGCTTTGACATATGCTGGCCATGCTGTGAAAATCTAGGGGAAAGTAGAGCTTTAGATAGTGACCTGGATTTGAGCGGCTAACAACCTTTTTTTACCAAACTTGCAGCTTGGATAATCATGTCCTAAGCTTTAAAGACGGAATATAGTGTGGTAGTGACGAATTTGACTTCCTACGTACCACTTACCTGTTGTGTGATCCTGGTCATGATAGTTAACATTACTGAGTCTCAGTTATTTAATTTCTAAAATGGATATAACCATGGTAACTATGACAATAACACTGTTTTGATGTTTAAAGGAGATAAACCATGTAAATAATATGGAATAATCTCAGCATGTAGAAAATGTCCCAAAATGCTACCTATTATGAATACTGTCATCTCCCCTCACTGATCTGGCTAAACTCAGGTTTTCTCATACACGATTTTCTCAAAGCAAGGAGTAATTAAAATGTTACTTGAATTTCATACAATGCTAACTGGCCTCTCCTGGTTTATTCAGGTGGCCTGGGGTGAGACCTGGACATTGGTTTGTTAAAAAACAAAAAAACTAAAAATAAAACTCTCCAGATGATTTTTAAGTGCAGCACAGGCTGAGAAGCAGTCTTGGCATCTGATTTTATTTTCGCTGCTCTCATAGTAGCTTCCAGCTGCCCCTTCAGCAATCTAGTCTTCAGGCTTATCTGAGACCCACTTCACAACTGCTCAGATTCTAGGCAACTGGTCTTTTGCTTTCACACTTTTTGTTTTTCTTGTCCAAGGTAAACATGGAGTATTACTTTTATTTAAATTTTTTAATTATCTTTTTTTTCTAATGATAAGAATCCATGTTAATCTTAGTTCCCCACCCAGAGATAAATAATGCAACAAGTATATTACATTTTCATCTAACCTTTGGTTTGCACCAATGTGTGTAAAATGCAAGTTTTAAAATTGCAGAATTAATTTTGAAGTCTGCTTCTTTTGCTTAACTTTTTATCAGAAGCATAGTCTCAAATGCTAAGGATTTTTGAAAGCAAAATGATTTTTTCTTGTTCATGATTCTGACATCTCTCACTGTATTTTATCATTTCTTTATTATCAGTTGTATTAGCTCTCTAGGGCTACTGCAACAAAGCACCACAGACTGGGTAGCTTGAAGTCACAGAAATTTATTCCCTCAGTCTTGGAGGCTGGACATCCAAAATCAAGGTGTAGGCAGGCTTGGTTCCTTCCAGAAGCTCTGAGGGAGAATCTGTTCCATGCTGCTCTGTTAGCTTCTGACAGTGCCTGACAATCTTTGGTTCCTTGGCTTGTAGACACATCACTGTAATATATGTCTCCATCTTCACATGGTGTTCTCTCTGTTTCCTGGTGTGTTTCTATGTCCAAATTTCCTTCTTCTTATAAGGACACCAGTCATTGGATTAGGATTCCTTTTAATATAGTATGACCTCTTCTTATCTTGATGACATCTGTAAAGACTGTTTCTAAATAAGGCCACATTCACAGGTTCTAGGGGTTAGGACTTGAACATATTGTTTCAGGGGACACAAGTTAACCCAAGGGCATCAGCCATTTGTTATGTCCAGCCATCTTTTTAAGGAACCAGAAAAGTTTTAAAGCTTCTTGTTATTGCTATGTGTCAGCTCCCTGTAATCTCCCATCCAGCTGTGAGTCCAGACAGGTGCTGAAAAAGCCAGGACAAAAATGGAGGGAAGGTTAATTTCTGTCCTCTCCAGACACCCACCTTCCTTGGGTAAGCAGGGAGAGGCAAGCTCTGTGGGGGTGGCCCTAGGGAAGTGCAGGAGGGGACAGATAAGGAAGGGATGGAAGCCACAGGTGTTGGTGAGAGTAGGGCTGAGGGCTTCCTGCAGCTGCTCAGCCACCTGGCTGGACAGCTGTTCTCCCTATCTGGGAGCTATGTAAGGCAAGGACTGCTTGACTTATCACAGCCTTGCTTAGAGTTACAGGATGCCAAAATGCCTGGTCAAACCTGTCAATTCAGTTTAGCAACTGTTCTGGGGGCTGGGGAGAGTGGGATTGGAGGTATGGAATCACCAAACTGGTTGTTTATAGTGACTGCCCTCTTTAGACAAGAATTGACCCAAGTGTACCAAATGTTACTGATTCAGCTGGGATGGTTTAGTGCAGGGGTCACTTACAACAGCTTGCAGCCCAAATCTGGCCTGCTGCCTGCTTTGTACAGGGAGCTAAGAAAGGTTTTTTTACACATAAACATTTGCAATTATTTGATCATAGGGAACGCTAACTTTGAACCCCAAATAAGCAAAGTGTTATCCCCCACAAATGAATTTCACGCTTCTTATTATTAGATCTGTATTATAAAAAAAAATACTCAATGATTATTATCATATTTTGAATTTCATCAATAAAAATTTTGTGGAAATTGGTTTTCTATCTTGTTAGGTAAGTACCTAAATTATAGCTTTAATTTTACTTCTTGGCTTGCAAAGTTTACAGTTTAATCCCTGGTCTAGTCAGGTAGCCTCAAACACCAACAACACACACCAGAGAACACTGAAAAGCTCTTAGAAACACAGATTGCTGGGCCCCACCCCTGCGGTTTGTGATTCAGTAAGTCTGGGGTAGGGCCCAGGAATGTGCATTTCTAGCAAGTTTCTAGATGCTGTGGATGCTGCTGGTTGGGAGCCACCTTTGAGAACTTCTGGTTTAGTCAATCAATCAGTTAACAAACGTTGCTCTAAGAAGCAGCATCTCGTAGTGTTCATGAGACTAGGTGCGAGAAATCAGAACTGCATCATTGCTCGATTCTGCCACCAACTAACTCTGTGATCTTGGGCATGTTATTTATGTTTGCTGAGCCTTCGTTTCTTCGTTTGTAAAATGGGGATAATGCAAGTTGCCCGCCTCACGAGGGTTGTAAAGATTTAAATGAAATCAAGCTTGTAAAGCTGTCCACACACATTGGCTAGTTTTCAAACCTCTGCCCTCAGATAAACTTACAATTTGGGGCTATGGAAATGAGACTAACTTTAGTGAACAGTACTGAGTGCTGAGGGCTGTGAACAGGAAACTCAGAGGAACAGTGCTGAATAACTTCCTGTAGGAAGTGAGGGATGAGTTGAGCATATGAGAGGGATGGGAAAGCAAGTGGGACAATTTATGGGACTTGGAGATGGAAATGAGATTGGCAGGCTTTTTGGACAGAGAGGAATTCAGACTACCCGGTGGGTAGGAAGAGCTGCCAAGTAGTATGGGAGGCAGAGGAATTGTGCCAGCTTCTGGAGGTCCAGTGAGTTTCACAGTGCAGATGCAGTTCGTGTGGGCAAGACTTTGGAGTCCTAAAAACTGCTCTTGGGATTTCATTAAAACTTGGGAGGTTGGGGAAGCTGAAATGCCCTGTCTGTTTTTCAAACCCCCGCTCCACTTCTTGGGGCTGCTCAGTGGGCGGGCCTCATCCCCATGTCTCCGTTCTGTTTACCCCACATGCATTCCTGTTGTTTGGTTAGAGCTGCTGCCTGGCAGAGAAGCTTGGGAAGCTTTGCTCTGTCTTCTAAGAAACAGGAAGTCATTATTTGCCCAAAGCAAACAAACTCACAAACTGCAGGGTTCATGTTCAGTCCAAAGTTGGAGTCCCAGGAGGTGAGCGTGTGGGCCGAGGATGTGGGGATCTGAGCAAAGAATCCTTTCCCTTCCCCTCCTCCCCTGGCCAAATCAACAACTGCCATCTTTTCATAGTCGTGACTTGCAGGAAGCCTGAGCTAAGTAATCCACACACAGTGTATAGATGCTGAGCTGCGCTTTCTTCCCTAGACAGCATCCATTCCCGAGTGAGGCTTTTCTTCCCATGACATCAGCATAACCATTTCCATTATTCCTGGAATTGGAGGACAATTAACCTTCCACATGCCCTGTTTCTTTCCTCTAGGAAAAGAGAAGAAGGGAATGAGCATTTATTGGAAACCCACTGTGTGCCCTGCCCTGTGCTTGGTACCAACCTTGCCTAGGCTACTTCACTGAAATCTTGCAACAACCCTGTCAAACAGGCACTATTGTTTGCAATTTACAGATGAGAAAAAACCAAGGCTCTGAAAGAATGGGTCATTTTCCCAATGTCACTGAGTAGAGCTGCCATTTGAATTCATGTCTGGCCAATTCAGCATGCAGTCAATGCCATGGGGTTCCCCGTTACTTTTAGAATCCCTGCTAATGCCCTCTGTCCTCCCTAATCTCCTTTAAAAAGTGCTGTTTTTAAAAAGTCCCATTTCTTAAAAAATGGGACTTAACAGCTTTTCGGCAGCATTTGTACTTCATGAGGCCAATGAAATAGACCCTGCCTTACTTAGGTGGGGCTTGCAGGAGAAATTTTGAGAGAATGGTGGCCCTTGAAGAACATGTCATAGGAAAAGGATTTTTTAAAGGACACAGCCAACCAGATTCACTATTTACCTTATTCAGGCAGAGCAGAGGGAGGTAGTAGGTAGAGAGCAACTGTGGGAGGACATCCCCAATCTCCTGGTGGTGTGGAGAAGGCCTGTACCTAACCTGGGCTTGTATAAACCATGTATTCAAAGCATGACTTTTTAAAATGTATAGAGCATGGCGGCCGCTGGAGCCAGAATGCTTGGGTTCAAATCTTGGATTTGCAATTCACTCGCTGTGTGCCTTTTCAGCACCTCAGTTTCTTCATCTGTAAAATGGGGTAGAAATAGTTCCTACTTCACAGGGGGGTAAAATGCTTACAAAAAGGGCCTGGAATATGTGACCATGGGACTCAGGAGCTGCTGGAATGCAGGAAGAGGGTAGCCTCCCCTCCCAGCCTGGGAGTGAGGGGCGCCTGCCCAAACCTGAAGCTCTACTGGCTCCCTGCCCTGAACCCATCCCAAGACCCACACAGATCAAATGGGCGTGATCTCAGTAAGGCCAAATCTTTCTTCTTGACAGATCTTTGGCCTATTGCAGCAAAACCTCTCAGGCCAAACCCTTGAAATATTTAAGTATGTTTGTTCTAAACAATTAATTATTAATGAGTCATAGTCTTCAATATTATATCAGTTTCTCCATCCAGGCTTTAAGATGAAAAGCAGGAACTGCAACCAAGATTGGAAAATGAAAAGGAGACAAAAAGATCTCTTTTGTGCTCATCTTCTCCAACTTCATAGCAACCCCCTCCCCACCTGGCTTCTCATGTTCTCTGTGGTTTGCCCCACCTGGCTCAGTTTCTTCTGCTACAGGGAGGGCCCAGCTGATGGGTGGAGTGTTCTGAACTGGGAGCTGTGGTTGGCATGAGTACCTGAGAGACTGAGGAGGGACTCTTTGAGATATCACTTCCTTACCTCTACCTGAAGAATTCTTCAATTAACAAGACAATATTTATAATTATATAACAAGCTGAGTCTTCATAATGCTCATTAGTGATCAGTAACAATAATAATAATAATAATAATGTCAATGATGATTGCAATTTTTCATGCTTACTACATCCCAGGCATGCTGCTAAGCATGTAAGTGTGATGTTATCAGTGAGGTCTTTCTATTGCAAGTGATGGAGGGCCCAGATACAGCAGATGCTGCTGGTGCCCACCATACCCACTTGGCCCCATCATTTCTGTGTCTACCTACTCAACTTCCAGCTGCCAGTTCCTGCAACTCTTTGAGGGCCTTTTCTGGAAGCAGAAGCCCACTGCCTGTGTGCGGGTCTGGCCAGAGTGCTAGGGAGGTAATGCTCTTCACCCTACCCTGGAGCAGCCCTCAACTAATGACAGGTGGAACCCAGTGGGTCAGTACCCCTTCCCTTGGCCTCAAGTGGGACAACTCCAGGGTGGTGTGATTTGCAGTTTCCCAGAGCTCCTCCCCAGAATTATGCTCCAGTTTCCCCCAGTGGCACTGGTGGAATAAGGGACAATGCACTGGCTTCCTTCCCTCCCCTGGCTCTTGCCCCGCTCTTCCTCCTCCTGTGTTTACTGGGGTCATCTCCCAAATAAACTACTTGCAGTTGAGTTTTTGCCTTAGGGTCAGTTTCTGGGGTAAATAAACAAAAACTCCCAAATTGAACGATCTTAAGGTTAAAAAAAGGAATGTATTAGCTCATGTAATAGAAAGTTCAGCTTCAGGATTGGCTCAGTTCAGGGTTCAAATGCTGTTCACTCCACCACCCCCGTTCTCCTCCTCTGGTTTTGTATCCTCCAGTTTTCTAGAAGCTCTCCAGGCAGCTTCAGGGCCACATCATCACAATGCCCAAATTGGGGGCAGAGCAAGGCCAACTCCTTGATATAAAATCCTGGAGAGAATTGAGTACTATTGGTCTGGATTGGCCAGACATGAGCCATGGGCCACTCTTAAAGCAGTCCTGGTGGCCAGGTAGGTGGCATGTGGAGGTTGCCCATCCTGAGTCAGGTGTTCTGCCCCTGGGAAGTCTGAGGCTGAGGGTTGGGGAGGGGCGATTCCTCAGGGAAGAAAGGGAGAGCAGTTACTCCGGAGGGACCTGGCTGGCAAAAACAGCAGGTGCCACCCATATTCATGCACTGTGCATTTCTTCATCTGTAAGTTGACTTTCTCTGCACTCACAGGTGAGTCTACCGAGGCTTGGGACAGTTATTTGTCTAAGACCATTCAACTGAAAAGGGGCAGAGTGACCTGGGCCCCCTGATGCAGCTGTTCCCAACACTCTTTCTCTGGTACCTATATTGACTTAAATGCATTTTAACGTAAAACTCGTGAACATGCATTTATTTCCCACCCTTTTGATTCAGGATCAAACCTTGTTTTTCAGTGTGGACTCTACTTATTCCAGATCCCCCCATCCTTCTGGTATAAACTATTCTTGAAATATCTTGTCTATGATTTCTAATGTCAGTGTCTTTAGATGGAGAACTTAAAATGCTTGGTAAACAATCTGAGTCTGGAATTCTTTTAGATGTTCACATGCCTCTCCTCAATCTTTTACATTTGTCTCCCTCCATTGCTATCTAATTTGACAGTAATCTTTTTTGGAAACTTGCCTTCATTGAGCTTTTCCAAAGCAATCAACTTAATTTTCATGGAAACAAAAAGTTCTCTCTCTCTGTCTCTCTTTTTTTGTATTTTACCAGTTTACAGGATAGTTAATTAAATTACTTGATCACAATGACACACACAGCTGGCATCGGTAGGTTTGGGAACACACATAGCTGACTTGGTTGGCATGCAGCTCAGCTGGCAGAAGACTGTCCGAGCTTCCCAGAGGGATGAACTGCAGCTGAGAAGCTCCGCCTGCTGTGGCAGCAGAGGAGAGCCTGGATGGAGAGGAAGGGGCTTGTTAGCCAACTAAGCCAGTTGCTTGGGGGAAGCTGTCTGGGAGGATTTTCCCTGGGATATGAAAGGTGTTCCTAAGTAGTGCCTGCTAGGGGCTGCCATGGGTGTTAGCTATAGAGCATCCCTTCTGTGCAAGCGTTCCTGCCTAGTGCTCTGAGGATGCGCTGGAAGGGAGAGCACCACATGCCTTGATTATCCCTAAGGCTGCAGAAATGACTTGTCTCTCATTTGATTGACAGCTTCAGTGTCAGGCAAGAACTGAGGTTGGGAAGGTTCTGTGACCTTGTGACTTTTCTGGTGGTCTCAGAGTAGGTATGCACTTGATGTCCTTTTATGTGTATTGGTGAATAAGGGGCATTTATTTAAGGTCATCACTGCCTATGTATGCTTTTGTGTAAATTAGAAAAAGCTATTCTCTTTGGATGGACGAGTTAGAAAAAGGTGCTCTCTCTGGACACATAAGCCCTCTTTTCCAGGCTAACACAGCTTCTTGGCAGAGCAAGCGGCTTGGCTGGTGGAGCATGAACTCAATTGCCACCTTCCTCATCTCCTCATCCAGGTGCCTTTGGGCAGTGCACAAGCCGTACAAAGGCCGGCCTTTGTAATGTTTTAATCTCTTATGAGTCCCTGGAGTTCTAGGCTGAGGGACAGGGTGCCGTAGTGCAAGTGTGGAGGTGGCATCTCTACCAGCAGCAGCAGCTGCTGCTGCAGCCCTGGGAATTTGCTAGAAATGTAAATTCATGGATGCTGCCCTATAACTGCTGAATCAGAATCCCTGGGGATGGGATCCAGGCATGTGTGTTTTAGGGTACCCCCTAGGTGAGTCCCATGCTTGCCAAGGTTGAGAAACACTGCAGTCCCTGACTAAAACTGCGAGCACAGTGGAGCCTTCCCAGTTGGTGGGTTTGGGTTCATCTCAGCCTCGTTCCCCTGGCCCCGGGAGCCCCCACTTGTCCTGGACATGACTTGTGAATATCACCACTGGGCTCGCCTCAGCAAGCACTTCTCATGACATTTTTACTTTGTGGGAATGAGAAAAACTATTCAGAGCAGAGGAGTCTGGCTAACCCTAGGCAGAGCAGGGCCTCATGATCTAGGGGGTTGAGTGACCCTCAGAATTGGGTGGAGAGGACACAGGAGTCTGAGTGAGAGTGTTTAGGAATGCGGGGAAGCAAATTCTCACACTGTGGTCTAGTGCATCCTGCTGCTGGTGTCCTTGAACCAAAGTGGGGGCTTGGGGGATGCTCAGTCCTTGCTTCCCCAAAGAAAACAGCTTCTTTATTCTCTAGGACCAGACTGATGTCCTTGTGAGCCCAAGACCATCTCTCCCACACCTCTCGGAGGAATGGAATATTCCTCCGAGCAGCACAGATAAAACATATTTTGTCAATGCTCTCTCTGTCCTGGTCATTTTCAACTGTCTTCGTCTTGTAGGCATTTTATTTCTTTCAAGTTTGAGCCTCTCTGGAGGCTGCTTCATCTTTCTGCTTCCTTCTTTCTAAAATGGCGTGGAGGTGGGGAATGGAATCGTGGTCATTCATCTGCCCAGTGTCTTAAAGATGATGATGAGGGCATTATGCAGGCAGAATAATGCCTCCCAGAGGCAGAGAGACCATGGGTGGAGTTTAGACCACCAGAAATCTGTGTTAAAAACTCAGTGAGGTCTAGTGCACACTTTAGTATTTAAAGCAATAGGATTTAGAAGCACAAAAAGCAAAGCAAAGCAAAACAAAACTCTTTAAATGTGAAAAGAGGAAGAATTGGGCCAGCTTTCTTCTCCTTTCAAGCTCCTGTGAAAAGAACTTTGAAAGGAGTTGATTACATTGCAGAAATTGAGAGAATTTCCCCACCCTCCCAAAGTGCTGGGCTCAGCCCACATACCCCTAGAAGGTGCTGAGACTCCAGTACCCACAAGAGAGCACTGAATCCTGTGCTGGACAGAGCGTTTTGTTATTAGAGAGCCCTGGATTCAACAAGGACCACTATTTGCATACTTGCTGTGTGACCTTGACTGAGTTTCTTAACTTCTCTGAGCCTACAGTCAAATTTGACAAGTTACTACATGGTAATATCAAGTAGGTACATGGTACAGAGGCAGTGTAAGAATTAAATAAGAGGATGGATCTGAGGTACTAGCACAAAGTAGGCATTCAAATGTTAGCTCCTTTCCTCCACTAATCACTTGTCTACACAACATTCCTTCTGTTATGTTATGTTATGTTACATTATATGTTATGTTATGTTACTCTGTGGGGAGGTCTAGTGAGTGATGGTTAAGAGTTGGTGCTTGCAGTGAATAAGGCTCCCCATTTTTCCAGCAGTGTGAACGAGGGTGAGTTACTTAGTTTCTCTAACCCTCAGTTTCTTCCTTTGTAAGAGTAGAGGTCATCTTAGCACTTATCTTGAACAATTGTTGAGATGATAAGAATGTGTACAGAACTGCTTAGAACAGTGACTGGCACATAGTTATATATGAAAGCTACTAAGATAATGATTGTATGTAAGTATGGAATGCTTCAGTTGTCATGCATGGAGAGGCTGTTCCAGGTCCTTTGTTAGGTGCCAAGGACACAAAGAACCAAGGAGCCACAGTTTGGGGCTATGAGGATCATGCAGTCTGGTTGCAGAGACAGAAAGTTAGGCAGGTGTTTCTTTCATCTTGCAGCAAGTGAATGATGACAGCTGCAGGCCAGGCCAGAACACCCAGGAGAGTGCGCAGCGGTGGGAGGCAGGGAGACAATGGAGGGATGTGGTGGGAATGATGGTCCAGGCAAGGTCGGTGCAGAGGCGCAGGGTGGGAGGCTGGGGTGAGCAAAGCAAGTTGCAGGCGTTGGAGGCTGGGAACACAGTTGGAGACCCTGGAGCCTGTCCAGAGCTGAGGCAGAAGACGCAAGGGAGAAGGTGAGCTGGAGTATCAACTTCACCCAGCAACCATTTTTGTCTATATCCTGAGCCCCTACAGCAGTGTCTGGCACTTGGAAAACAATAAATAATTGGTTGACTAAAGGAAAGTGAAAGAAGAAGTTACAATGGAGGCAAGAAGAGATAATAACCCCAGTAACACCTCTGAGGGAGCCAGAGAGGGGAGGCCCTGAGTGATGGGTGGAGGTGGTGCCCAGCCTCCCCTCTGACAGGAGGCGGGAGATGAGGGTATGTGGAAACACACTTGTAGGGCGGTGGTGAGGATGGAGGAGGAGGAGTTGTTGAGAGTCTGCCTCAGCCCTTGGCGAGCTGAGAGGTGGAGCCACCGCCCTGCCGGCTATGAAGGATGGCAATGGAGGGGAGCACCCTGGGGGAACACCTCTATTTTGAGTTGGCAGTGATGAGGAATGGGAAGAGAGCTCCCAGGGACTGGGGGGCATGACTGAAGGTCCAGAACAGGTGGATGCTGGAGGTGGTGGTGAGGGCACCATGGGCGCCACGGTGGCACTTTTCTCTCGCATACCTCACCTGGCTGGTGTGGGTGCAGGGAAGGGGACTAGGGGTCCATCAGAGCTTACTGTGGCACCAGACCAGTGTGATGGAGCAAAGCAATGGGCCATGGGGCCTCGGCTAGGGAGGGAAAGGCAGAGAGAAAGGACCCAGCCACTTCCGAGAGGAAGGAGGTCAGGAGGCTAGGAGGCTGAGGCCAGAGCAGCAATAATGGGGGGTCTATTTCCTCTCACAGATGGAGGTTTCTTGCCTTTGCTGGAATTCTTCCCCTACCACCATCTCTGTATGTACAATTTTCTTATCCTGCAAGGCTTCACTCAAATGTCATTTGAACTTCTCGGAGTTAAAATTGCTCCCTCTGTTGAACTCCTATCTTCCTTAGGGCTGTAATTATTTGCCCATCTCATTCTCAACTTTCTCATGAGAATGTATGCTCCTGAGGACCGCTTCAGGTTTCAACTCCACCGCCCCCACGGATGCTGCTGAACTGCTTCCTGTGCAAGGTAAGCATTTGTGACGTGAAACCATCACTTCTAACAGAATCAATTCTATGTCTGATTGATGTTCCCTTAGAATTAAAAAAATAATTCCATCTGTAGATTCTCTTTCTGTAGAAAGGCAGTGTTGCATGAGAGAAAACATACATTTTGAATCAGGGAAATGCGGCTTTCCTTATTGGGATAATGCATTGATGTCCTAGTGACTAGAAATGCTATGTAAAATGTGCATATCGTAACAGATCACAAAAAGATACCCCTTGCTTTGGGATGGCCACAGACACCACAAAGACAAAAAATTTGCGAGTGGATTTCAGTCCCCACATGCCCTGC
Source organism: Mandrillus leucophaeus (assembly GCF_000951045.1). Taxonomy (NCBI): domain Eukaryota; kingdom Metazoa; phylum Chordata; class Mammalia; order Primates; family Cercopithecidae; genus Mandrillus; species Mandrillus leucophaeus. Next base: position 1,113,001 of record NW_012104288.1, read on the forward strand.
GGCCAGACACCTTTATGCAGAGCACATCTGTAAACTGTGGCATTGGTAAAATGCCTGGCATACAGTAGGTATTAAATAAAAGTAGCAATTATATTGATAGTTATTATTAGTACACTCTTATTATTATTATGTACAGTACCCACCTGGCATTGTATGCAGACAGATCCTTGGATTAATATTCCTCTGCAGTTGGAGTTTTTCTATTTTAAAGATTTAAATCATAGGCACACAGTAGCACAGTCTATCTTGAAGAAAAACGAAAGGCTGCAGTAAATGATGCTATTAGAATTATACTTTCCTCATTAGAGAAGTAATATGACCCTGCTTTGGGGCTCCAAGGGCTCACTGACGCTGAAAGTTAAAAGACAGGGTCTAGACCATCTAGACCAGAACCCCAGAGTAAAAGGAGTGATTGTAGGAAGTCATATAAATGGATTTGATCTCTTGTTAGTGGTCTATATTCTCTCGGTAGGGCTAGAGAAGTCAACTTATTATCAATAAAAAAGAATAAACACTTTATAGGAAGCTATTTTCTCTGTCACAAAATGTTTTATATGCCTGTCAATAATTGTAACTGTTAAATATGACATATTGATGAATATAGTGGGACAAAAGGATGCTTTTTTCTGATTAGGGTGGAAAGATTTTATAGTCTTTATTTTATGGATGGAAGTAATCCAACTCACAAACTTCAGCTCTCTATAATCTTCTATGGGAAGGCAATAAAAGAAAAAGAAAATTCTGAAAGGAGCTCTTTCAGTTAAGAGCCCAAGCCTGTGGACATTACCCTTCTCAGAACTGGCTCCTACGGCTGCCTGGTGGACCTCAGAACCATTGCAGCCCTTGGTTCTTTGTCAGACCTGCGGGTAGGGTACACATAGTGACTGTGTGGTTGAGGGGCCCATCCTCCTGGGCACCGGCATGTGTCTCTTACTGTCTCATGGAGATAAACTTGGCTGTCTACATTGACCAGAAGTGGCCGTTGGAATATCTATGGGTGAACAGAGAAAGCCAGAGACTCCTGGATTTGATTGTTAGAAAGGCAGAGAGAACCAGATGTGGTTCTCTCTCTACAGAAAAGTTGCAAGAACAGTGCAACCAAACAACCATTGATCCTTCTGGTGGATCCACCGGCTATTACTATTTTGCCACATTTATTTTCTCTCTCTGTAAATGTCCTTATACACATACTTATATACATTTTTATTATTATTTGCTAAGCCATTTGAGAACAAGTTGCAGACATCGCAACCTTTACTCCCCAATACTCAACATGTATCTCCTAAGAACAAGGGTGTTCTCTTAGAAAATCACGATGCAATCATCGAGTTCTTGACATTGTACATGGATGCAATAATATGATCTATCTTGCAGTCCTTTTTAGTCTCCTTTAATCCAGAACAGTTTCCCAGTCTGGCTTTGTTTTTGGCAAAGTTGACATTTCTGAAGGGTAGAGATGTTGTTTTGTAGAAGCCTTTCAGGTTGGGTTTGCCTGGTATTTCCTCACGATTTGATTCAGGTTGTGCATGTTTTGGCAGGAATATCACAGAAGTGCTGTTCTATCCTCTTCACTACATCATATTAGGAAGCACGTGATGGCAGTTTGTCCCATTAGTGATGATATTAAGTTTGATCTTACGGTTTAAGTGGTATTTACCAGATTGCTTCACTGCAATGTACCTGGTCCCCCTTTGGAATTAATAAATAATTTGCAGGGAGACAGTAAACGGGTTTTAAACTAAAAACACTTTCACAGTTGAATAGTGTTGATCACACTTTAGAAACTCAAGCCCATTGCTGCTGTTGGCAAGAGGAAGTTATAAAAATAAAAGTCTTCTCTCTCTTCAAAACTAGAAAAAGAAAAGTACTTTCAGGAGAAGGAAAAAGCTTTTCCCTTTTTAAATTTGGAAGGCAGAAAACACGAGAGGGCTACAGGCAAAAAAATGGGAACTGAATTAAAACACTTCTGACTTCTGGCGCTCACCCAGAGTAAATGAACAGTGTGCATGCACTCTGAAAAGATAGAAAATGCCATATATATATTTATATTTGATGTGATGGGTGCAGAGTGGTGGTTGCTCCCAGCCAGGTCATTTCAATAACAACAGGAGACTACAGTTCCTGCTGAATGGCATCTTTCAGGCTGAAGAGCTTCCGCAGTCTCTCCACTTCCATACTGATTAGAAGTGCTTGAGATACATCATAACAGTGTCAGTGCAGTGTTTATGGGGGAAATTGTCGCTGTCTCTCGCTTGTGGAAGGTGACATAATGGGATTTCTTCCCTTTGTCCTGGTGACAGGATGATGAGCACTGTCTGGGCTCCAGTTCGGCGGGCTTTGCCATTCAGGCATCCAGCGCAGCTGACAAGCCCGAGGATCGATGGAGAAGGTGAGTCCTGTCACTTGGGGGGAAGGGGGAGGTTCCGCAGACGGTGGGGAGCCAGTGGGTGCCCCCAAACTTCTGTGAAATGCTGGTCGACTGAACGAAAGTAGGCGGGGCTAGACGCCAAAGTTGGGGGAAGGGAAGCGGCTCCAGTCTGCTTCCTGGGAGGTTTCTGAGGCACTGGGCCCAGAAGACTTAGGGGATTGGTACCCAAGGTGCCTTTTTCAGGGTAGGTGTCTAGGTACAGACTCAAAGCATCTTTGCCTCTTATCACTTCCTCCCCTACTCCCCAACCCCAAGTCACTGACATGATTTGTCTGTGTATTAATATTGTGTCTTGCTCCAGAAAGGTTTTAAGAAGTCTTGGTGTGATGTATTATTAATAACGTTGAGCTGCACATTTCAGTTGACACAAATTAAACAATATGTACTGGAGTGAGGGGTATGTGGAGGGAGGGAGAGAGAGAGAGAGAGATCCCTTCATTCACCTTGTCATTTTACCCAAGTGAACTAGACCATCTCTACTAGTACCACAGGAGAAGGGATGACATAGCAGTAAAACAAACTGGAATAAAATTTGTTCATCACGAGTGCTTAGATCCTGGTTATTTCAGGAATTTTAGAAGATGTTTTTGTGATTGCCAATCTCTGCCTTGATTATTCTGATCACGGCAGAAGCTTCTGAATGGTCTCCCTGGCTAGACTTACACTTTCTATTCCACTTTCTAACTTGCTGCCAGAGTGAGATTTCAAGCACACAGACCCGGACAGATAAGTCCTCACATGAACATTTCATGACAGCCTATTACTGTCTAAAGACAAAACTCCTTGTGACAATTTGTAGTAATAATAATACTATCAGCATAAGACTAGCATCATTATTATGATCCTACATTTGTTGAGCCCATGCTATGTGCCAGGTACTGTGCTAAGTGCACGTATTACTTAATAAATCACTTATAACAACCATATGAAGTAGTTACTATTAGGTATTGCCATTTAACATATGAGAAACTGAGGCTCAGGAAGTTAAGTGACTTGCCCAAGGTCACGCAGCTAGCAGGTTGCTGAGCAATGTCTGGATGAGTTTAATTCCAGAGTCTACACTGATCTCCTTAAGTCACGCTTTGCCATCTGGAGGTCGAGTGTCTCCTGGCACTTGCACAGAGCAATGCTGATAAGAGCTAATATTTAGTGGGCATTGAATATGGATGAGGCACTGTTTTTGCACTGATTTGACACTGATATACATAATCAAACCTTGCAACAACCTGGTGTTTGAGGGAAGTGCTGTTATGATCATCTTTCCATTTTACAGATGAGGAAACCAAGGCACACACTGTCCTGCAGGTGATAAGTGGCAGTCCAGGCTTCAAACCCAGGCAGTCTAGAATCAGAGACTGCCCTCCTCATCACCCACCATGCTGTTTCTAGTACCTGGCTTCAGGTGTCCAGAGCCAGGTGTCTACACATACTGGTGTCTTTCAAGGGATGCCCCTCTTAACAAAAATAAAGTGACATTTGAAAACCTATAAACTGGCAGGGCCCTCCAGCTGTCATCTGGTTCTGTCCCCTGAGCCAAACAAAGTTTACCCCTGGTTTTTGGAAAACAGCTAACAGGCTCTGTGGGTGTTAAGCATCCCTGGGGATGGGGATTCTGCACCTCTCTTGGTTGCCTACCCCAGTGTTTTATCACCTCAGGATGCCACCAGCCAGATGCCTTCAAGGTATCTCAGCTGGAAAAATGACTATGAATAAAATAAATGAAGCTTTCAGTGATGGAAGCTCCTGATGGAGCTGACAATGGGGTATTTCCCAGCATCTGTCGCCTGCCACTTGGAGATCATCTTTTTATTGCCCAAAGATGTTGCTACTGTTTTGTCACTGGCCACTAACAGGCCGGCCGCTCAGGTACTGGAGTCCAGAGCTGCCTCATTATTCAGTGCCGTCAATGTCACACCCCAGACTGCAATACATTATCATTCAAATGAGCCAGCCACAATGGAAGAAAAAAATATGCAAGCTGATTTTTCTCC
>NW_012104288.1:1117469-1126503 GCF_000951045.1 Mandrillus leucophaeus
TCCTCCCCTACTCCCCAACCCCAAGTCACTGACATGATTTGTCTGTGTATTAATATTGTGTCTTGCTCCAGAAAGGTTTTAAGAAGTCTTGGTGTGATGTATTATTAATAACGTTGAGCTGCACATTTCAGTTGACACAAATTAAACAATATGTACTGGAGTGAGGGGTATGTGGAGGGAGGGAGAGAGAGAGAGAGAGATCCCTTCATTCACCTTGTCATTTTACCCAAGTGAACTAGACCATCTCTACTAGTACCACAGGAGAAGGGATGACATAGCAGTAAAACAAACTGGAATAAAATTTGTTCATCACGAGTGCTTAGATCCTGGTTATTTCAGGAATTTTAGAAGATGTTTTTGTGATTGCCAATCTCTGCCTTGATTATTCTGATCACGGCAGAAGCTTCTGAATGGTCTCCCTGGCTAGACTTACACTTTCTATTCCACTTTCTAACTTGCTGCCAGAGTGAGATTTCAAGCACACAGACCCGGACAGATAAGTCCTCACATGAACATTTCATGACAGCCTATTACTGTCTAAAGACAAAACTCCTTGTGACAATTTGTAGTAATAATAATACTATCAGCATAAGACTAGCATCATTATTATGATCCTACATTTGTTGAGCCCATGCTATGTGCCAGGTACTGTGCTAAGTGCACGTATTACTTAATAAATCACTTATAACAACCATATGAAGTAGTTACTATTAGGTATTGCCATTTAACATATGAGAAACTGAGGCTCAGGAAGTTAAGTGACTTGCCCAAGGTCACGCAGCTAGCAGGTTGCTGAGCAATGTCTGGATGAGTTTAATTCCAGAGTCTACACTGATCTCCTTAAGTCACGCTTTGCCATCTGGAGGTCGAGTGTCTCCTGGCACTTGCACAGAGCAATGCTGATAAGAGCTAATATTTAGTGGGCATTGAATATGGATGAGGCACTGTTTTTGCACTGATTTGACACTGATATACATAATCAAACCTTGCAACAACCTGGTGTTTGAGGGAAGTGCTGTTATGATCATCTTTCCATTTTACAGATGAGGAAACCAAGGCACACACTGTCCTGCAGGTGATAAGTGGCAGTCCAGGCTTCAAACCCAGGCAGTCTAGAATCAGAGACTGCCCTCCTCATCACCCACCATGCTGTTTCTAGTACCTGGCTTCAGGTGTCCAGAGCCAGGTGTCTACACATACTGGTGTCTTTCAAGGGATGCCCCTCTTAACAAAAATAAAGTGACATTTGAAAACCTATAAACTGGCAGGGCCCTCCAGCTGTCATCTGGTTCTGTCCCCTGAGCCAAACAAAGTTTACCCCTGGTTTTTGGAAAACAGCTAACAGGCTCTGTGGGTGTTAAGCATCCCTGGGGATGGGGATTCTGCACCTCTCTTGGTTGCCTACCCCAGTGTTTTATCACCTCAGGATGCCACCAGCCAGATGCCTTCAAGGTATCTCAGCTGGAAAAATGACTATGAATAAAATAAATGAAGCTTTCAGTGATGGAAGCTCCTGATGGAGCTGACAATGGGGTATTTCCCAGCATCTGTCGCCTGCCACTTGGAGATCATCTTTTTATTGCCCAAAGATGTTGCTACTGTTTTGTCACTGGCCACTAACTGGCCGGCCGCTCAGGTACTGGAGTCCAGAGCTGCCTCATTATTCAGTGCCGTCAATGTCACACCCCAGACTGCAATACATTATCATTCAAATGAGCCAGCCACAATGGAAGAAAAAAATATGCAAGCTGATTTTTCTCCAACGTCCTTTTCCCAGCACTCCCTAATTACAGCCCGCAGTTGACTGGGACAGTTGAACATGGAGGCTGATGGGGCCAGCCATGGTGTTGCCATCTAAGCAAAACACAAACAATACATAAACTCGCTGTATGCATTAGGTAAGCAGGATTTTATTCACAGCTCAGTGATATAACAATGCTTTGAATTTATCAGTCAATCGTCTGTTATAGAATCTCTCTTTTTGGTTCCATATTTTTGGTTCTTTCTGTCTTTTAAAAAATCTGATACGTTAGTGACCTTGGCTTATCCCTCCTTCCTGTTTGCCTTGTCTTTCAAAGTGGTTTCATGATGGTTTTTTCCCTATCAAATGCTCAATATTTTTCCAAGGATGAATGAGCTTCCCTGCTGTATTCTCTGTGTGTTCATTCATTCATTCATTCATTCATTCATTCATTCATTCATTCAGACAATATTTATTGAACATCTACTAAGTGCTAGAACACTGTGCTGGGTGCTGGGGATATAAAACAGACATTAGCCCTGCTTACATAGCTTTAACGACTAGAGACAGAATTGGGTATTTAACAAACACTCACATAAATATGCTTTTGCAAATTATGATAAGTGCACTAAAGAAAAAGAAGAGAAAGGTCATATTCTTGCATGCAGTCTAAGTACTTAAGAGGAATGCTGGTCCTCAACACTAATAATGGACACAAAAGATACCTAGTATTCTTCTCCAAGTAATATTTTTCTTAGGGTACACTCCTCATACCTTAAAAAATGTATTAACTTTCAAAGTGGTCTATGTTTTTCTGAAGGAGAATTGGATTATTCATGAAGTTCTTTGACCTCCACAATAATCTCATCAGTTTTCTCTAACCCATTTCATCAGCTTTGATTACTGCTGTGTGATGTTCTGTGTCTCATCGGTGATATTTAGAGCTTGGGGTAGTCGAATGTTCAGCATGAGGAATATAGCCTTCCTGTACTCTCATTTGGCAATTTTTTCTTTTCATTTTCTCTATGTTCCAGACACTGCCCAATTCAGCTTTCTGTCCTCATTACCTGACACACAAAGTTTACCATCAATGAGCTCAGATAATCTTTAATACATTGTGGTAAGTGCTATTGTTTATTCACTAGACAAATATTTATTCAGCATCTGCTTCATGGTCTTGCTGGGCCCTGAAGATCTAGGGGTGAAACAGGTTGAGTCTCTCCTCTCCCAGACTTTAAGGTGCACTGAAAGGTATCATGCAATTACACGAAGGCAAGAAACGTGCTATGATGGGAGAGGCCAGGGGATAGAATGGGGGCACTTGGACTTGGGGCGGGGGACCAGGGAAAAGTTGTGAAGAAGATGACATCTTAGCTAAATGAAGAGTATGGCCAGGACTAAGGGTGGGGGAGGAAAAGAGCATCAGATCTGGAAGTAAGAGAGAAAACCGGATGCATTTTAAGAATTGAAAATTCTGTGGTTGAAGAATGAGTTGTTGTAACAGATGAGGCTGAAGAGGTAGGGAGGGGTTGGGAATGACTTTCGAGGCCCTGGTAAGGGATCTGATGGTGGAAGGGAGCAGAGAGATCAGGTTTGCTTGTAAGACTGTGTCCTGGGGCTAAGCTGGAGGTGCCAAGAGCTGTTGGGGACCTGTTACAGGAGTCCACTTAGAAGTGGCACAGTGGGGATGGAAGGGCATGGACTTAGAGACATTTGTGAGATGGAGTCAACCAGACTGAGGGTCTTCTGTAAAATGTGAGAGATGAGGGTGAAGGAAGAGGCCACTGAGGAGGCAGGAAGGGGACAGAGACAAGGACGTCATCTTTGGACCATGCCTTGCTTTTGTCACTTCTTCTTTTTTCTTTTTCTTTCTTTTTTTTTTTTTTTTAGACAAGGTCTAGTTTTATCGCCCAGGCTGGAGTGCAGTGGCGGGATCTCTGCTCACTGCAACCTCTGCTTCCCAGGCTTGAGCGATCATCCCACCTCACCCTCCCTAGTTGCTCAGACTACAGGCATGCACAACCACACCCAGCTAATTTTTGTAGTTTTTGCAGAGATGGGGTTTTGCCATGTGCCCAGGCTGGTCTCGAGTTCATGAGCTGAAGCCTTCTGCCTGCCTTGGCCTCCCAAAGTGCTGGGATTATAGGCGTGAGCCACTGTGCCCAGCCACTTTTTCCACTTCTTACAGGAGCACATGCAAAGCTGAGCTGCTGTTTTGCTGTTTTCCTTTTCGAATCTTCACAGTGTTCTGCAGCATAATTGTACCGTAATTCATACAACTAGTCTCTTGTTGATGGAAAATTAGGTTGGTTCATTTTTTACTATTATAAACCATGCCACTGGGAATCTATGGCCTCAGGGGAATTTCTAATAGTGGAATTTCTGGGTCAGAGGGGTTAAGAGACTTGCCAATGTCTCCCAGCCAGTGAGTGGCAGAGCTGCTATTCCAATTCTATTGGAAGGACTAGGTCCATGGTCTTTCGACTCTGCTGTGCTGTGCCCTCCCAGGCTAAGCAACTGGGACCTTTGAATCTCAATGTTCTTCTCTTGTGGTGGGAGGACCAACTGGCAGCAGGGGTTGGGAAGTCACTTGGAGAACTTCTTAAACATGCACCTTTGGAATCAGAATCTCTGGAGGCGAGCTTGGAAACTGGCATCTTAAATTATGTCCCTGACACTTAAGCAGCCAGTTGATCTTGATCCTGAGTCCTATACTGAAACCACTGGCCTCTTCTCAGAGATCTCCAGCTTTAAAATCTCAGGATTGAGAATAGTCAGTCCAAAAACAGCACTGCCCTCTGTGTCAGTTCCTCCAGAAAGTCAGAGGAGAAGGTAGGAATGAGGAGCCCTCTCCCATGGCATCCTGTGACACCACGCTGGATAAAGAAGCTCAAGTGCCCAAATGTCCCCCATCTCATGGGCCAGAAGGTAGGAAGTTATGCTGTGGGCTGCCATCCTACTCTATCCCATCCCTCTGCCCGCTGGTAAGGCAGTGTGCTCATGCCTGGGCCAAATTCTTATCTGTGATTAACAGATCAGCAGTGGGCCTATTCAATGGCGTATCTAGCGCACACCAAGGTCCCTTTGACCAGGAAACACTTCACAGCAAGTAGAAAGAGTCCAAAGAAAAAGGTATTTCCTTCCCCTCAGCCTGGGAAGTCACTGCCTGGGTTGTCCCATCCCACACTGTTTACCTCTGGGTTTACAGTCTACCAGCTCCATGGTGGAATCACCTGGGGCCGACTGGAAAAGTCCAGATGCTGAACCCCCACCCAGAGATTCTGATTGAATTGCTCTGTGGGGGGCCCAGGGCAAAGTTCCCTCAAGTGACTCTAATGTTCAGCCAGCTTTGGGAACCATTGTGCTAGGTCTTGTGTCCCCTCTCTTGGGGCAAGGTGGGCTATAGCTTCCCTGGCTTCTGTGGGACTGGCCCGGCCTAGCACTGATGTGGGCATGGCCATGGCCCATGGGTTGCCTCCTGGGCAGCCAGACAACAGAATGGGGCCAGCTCTGAGACTCTGGCTGCTCACAGAGCCTGTTCTGGAAGAGGTATATCCATGCAGACCAGGGTGGCCCCCAGCTCCCTCAGTTCCCACACCACCTGCCAACACAGCTTGCACGCAGCTTGGCCTCTATACTCACAGGCAACAACCCTTTTTCCTTTTCTGAAATTAGAAAATGTGTAACAAGCACTTGCATCAGTTCCTGTTGGCTACGGAGCAGTGTGATGCACCAGCAGTGTTGCTCATGATTTATGACTAAAAAAATTATTAGGTGAAAAAGTAGCTTTGTCCCCAGAGGGCTCTGTGAAGTGGCACTATTAATTTGGAAACATTAGCCACCATGTTCTGGGCACCCCTACCTTGACTTTGTGTCATAGCTGATGACAGAAATAACAATCAATCTCTGAGTATGTGCCACCATGACCACCTCTCTCATCTCTCTAGACCTCTGTGTTTATCCACCTACAAAATAAAGAGTTGTGCTTTTTTGAGATTTTTCTGCTGTTGGTATCTTGTGCATCTCTGAAGGGTAATTAAGTCAACACTGATGATCCTTGGACTGCCCTTCTCATTGGAAGAATATTAGTCACAAATAGTGTAAGAACTCAGGAAACATTGAAGCTGAAAGTCAGAAATACTGCCTTCTACTAGAAACATACTCAACTTGATCTTTTTGCCATCCCCAGTATGCCAAACAGAGGATGTGAGGGAAGATGCCTTTAAATGTGCATTTCTGGCCGGACGCGGTGGTTCACACCTGTAATCCCAGCACTTTGGGAGGCCGAGGTGGGTGAATCACTTGAGGTTAGGAGTTTGAGACAAGCCTGGCCAACGTGATGAAATCCTGTCTCTACTAAAAATAGAAAAAATTAGCCAGGTGCGGTGGCACGGCCTGTAATCCCAGCTACTCTGGAGGCTGCGGCAGGAGAATCACTTGAACCTGGGAGGTGGAGGCTGCAGAGAGCCGAGATTGTGCCACTGCACTGCAGCCTGGGTGACAGAGCGAGACTCCATTTCAAAAATAAGTAAATAAATGAAAATAAAAATAAATGTGCATTTTCACTACTCCGGAATGAGGAGATTTTGCAGAGGAACAACTGCTCCAAAGCCCCAGCTGTCCAGGGGATACAGTGTTCTAAGAGGGGCTCCATGGAGCAGAGGAGTCAGCCTCTACGTGTGGTAGCTATGGGCTCTGACTGAGAAAGAGGCTGAGGGGAGGCCTCTAGAGGAAAGGGAGAGTGCTCAACTGGTTGGGACATTCGTGTTCCGTAGCCCTTGAATAGATTTTTGTCATGGGCTGGCTGGCTCTCTGCCCTCTCAAAACCCTGAGTGACAGCTGAGCTGGAAACTCCACACCTGTACACTCAGCTAGCTCCAGGCTGCTCTGGGGCTGATCCTGGCCTTAGAGGGGTGGGTGAGTAGCTCTCAGCAGATCAGCACTGAGTCTGGCTGTGGGTCCACTCTGGCCTTTTCTCCTGGCTTTGGCTCTGATCTCAATTAATGTGCTCTAAGCTGCATTTAATAGAGAACCTCACTGATATTGATTCTAATAAAGAATACATACATATGATCTTACATAACTTGAAGATCCAGTCGGTAGATACCAGACTTGGCTGTTTGTTAGAGTAAAGACATCATGAAGGACCCATACTCTTTGTGCTTCGTCCCTCTGCCATCTTTGATATTAACTTCTTCATCTGGCTGGTAGCAAGATAGTTGTTGCTGTTCCACACATCACATGTGGATGTGATGATATCCAAAGGAAGAAGGAGACTGTCTCTTTCTCTGGCTTTCTTCTAAGAGGGAGGAAATTTCCTCTCACGTCTCATAGGCTCTGGTTCAGTCACATGCCCGTTGGGATTGCCTGATTGACTTAGATTAATAATCTATGGTAGAATGGATTGGAGGAGTCAACCTAATGTTTACCATTATTTCTAGTGTATCTGTTTTCTTGCTTGATAGTGTGAACTGTTTTTTTTGTTTTGTTTTGTTTTGTTTTTTTGGTGGGGTGGGGGTTTGGTCATCTTCCTCTTTAACTATTTCTCTTTAACTATTTGCCAATTATCTGTCTTTACCTTCCAGTTCCATTGCAAGCTCCCTCTGAATTTATTGCAGGTGGACACGCCAAATCTAGACTCTATGGAGTACAGGAATGACAACAATCACATCTTGTCCATTGTTCCTCTTGGCCTGATCCATCTACCTCCAATTCAGACAGTCTTTTCTCCTGACCTATGCTCACTGACTTCAGGGAAGACGGAACTGAGCTGTGCTCAGTGGTAGAATTGTGAACAGCATACGGGAGAGAGCCTCAAAACCTAACCTGGGAGTTTGCCAGCAGGCAGCCCTGTAGTTAGAGGAAGTTGTATTCTTCTATGTATACACATGCATGCATGCAGATACATGTGTGAGCATGTACACAGTGATTATGGGCTGTGGTGGGCACCCAATTGGACCCAACTGGACCTGTGTACACACCTATCTTCGTATGTCATGCCTGGCTTTGTTGGTCTCCCAGATTTCCAGGCAACACTTGCTACATTCTGCAAAGGTTATGGGGTTGCTCCTTTCAGAAATGAAATTGCCTTCCAGATGCTTCTTTCACTTATTTTTTTCCCCCACTTGACAGAGCTGCCTAAACTTCCCATTCAGGGGCTCTAAAGAGAAGTGTATCATTTCATGCTCCCTTGTTTAGCTTTTCCAAATCTAAAGCCAAAGCTGGCACAGCTACTGATTAACAGAAATCAAAAGCAAAGGCTGGGCTTTTGATGGGAAAAATGCTACATTAGAGAGGGCTGGTTGTTTTACAATTGCAGGGTAAGGTCCATAATATTACCGACCACTGAATGGCCATTAGATTGCAAATTACTGGTCACTTTGCTGGACGGCTCAGTCATCCTGTAATCATGATCATAATATCCCCCTGTAATGGTCAAGCCCAGGCACCTACCAGGAGTCTGGTTGCTGAGGCGCCAAATTGCTGGGCTGTGTACAGTAATGATTATCGCAGCAGGAAGGAAGAAAAGCTGCCCCGAAGTCCTGGGTGTGTGGCATTCTGTCCTAGTTCCCCATTAGAAAGCAGAAGGGCTGATCAGAATTACTCTAATGTTCCCTCTCTCCAGCGTTCCACTCATTGGGGTCTAACTCTGTGTGGCTATCAGGTTCACACAGTGTCTTGAGCCAGCTGAGTTGTGAGCTGCGGGCTGAGAAGTAGAAAAGGAAGGTTATTCTTTTATTCCCAGCCTTTTGCTGTGGTGAATTGTGCCTGTGTGTGTATGTGTGTGCACACCCACATGTGTGTCTCTGGTGATGAGCATTGGCCATGAAACACACAGAATGTTTCTTAGTTATTAAGATGCATGTGCATGTGTATGACAGAACATACAGGGGAGCCTGTAACTTTTCTATATTTTTAACTTGGGTCCTGGCTTCATATCTCACATGTGTGTTAATGTACCCTTTTGTGTACAAATACGAAAAAGAAAAAGAAGAGGCAAAGCTGGTGGAGGTATGAGCTCTTAGCTCAACACTTGGCTGACCTAAGGGTCCTACAGGAAGCAGACGGCAGCTCCACGGAGCAGCTGGGGAGAGTTAGAGCTCCTGACAGAGGCACGGACAGGGTCAAGGGCAAACAACAGGGGCTGGTGACAGGAAGAGGCCTCAGTCACCTCTAGGCCTAGAAGTCAAGGCGAGGGAACTGAGGCTGAAAAAAAGGCTTCTGGGGGAAATAGGGAACCTGACTTCACTGTCCTTTTGCCCTTGTTTCTCTTATTATTGCCTTCTGTTGGCC
>NW_012104288.1:1126553-1183046 GCF_000951045.1 Mandrillus leucophaeus
TGGGATTGCCTGATTGACTTAGATTAATAATCTATGGTAGAATGGATTGGAGGAGTCAACCTAATGTTTACCATTATTTCTAGTGTATCTGTTTTCTTGCTTGATAGTGTGAACTGTTTTTTTTGTTTTGTTTTGTTTTGTTTTTTTGGTGGGGTGGGGGTTTGGTCATCTTCCTCTTTAACTATTTCTCTTTAACTATTTGCCAATTATCTGTCTTTACCTTCCAGTTCCATTGCAAGCTCCCTCTGAATTTATTGCAGGTGGACACGCCAAATCTAGACTCTATGGAGTACAGGAATGACAACAATCACATCTTGTCCATTGTTCCTCTTGGCCTGATCCATCTACCTCCAATTCAGACAGTCTTTTCTCCTGACCTATGCTCACTGACTTCAGGGAAGACGGAACTGAGCTGTGCTCAGTGGTAGAATTGTGAACAGCATACGGGAGAGAGCCTCAAAACCTAACCTGGGAGTTTGCCAGCAGGCAGCCCTGTAGTTAGAGGAAGTTGTATTCTTCTATGTATACACATGCATGCATGCAGATACATGTGTGAGCATGTACACAGTGATTATGGGCTGTGGTGGGCACCCAATTGGACCCAACTGGACCTGTGTACACACCTATCTTCGTATGTCATGCCTGGCTTTGTTGGTCTCCCAGATTTCCAGGCAACACTTGCTACATTCTGCAAAGGTTATGGGGTTGCTCCTTTCAGAAATGAAATTGCCTTCCAGATGCTTCTTTCACTTATTTTTTTCCCCCACTTGACAGAGCTGCCTAAACTTCCCATTCAGGGGCTCTAAAGAGAAGTGTATCATTTCATGCTCCCTTGTTTAGCTTTTCCAAATCTAAAGCCAAAGCTGGCACAGCTACTGATTAACAGAAATCAAAAGCAAAGGCTGGGCTTTTGATGGGAAAAATGCTACATTAGAGAGGGCTGGTTGTTTTACAATTGCAGGGTAAGGTCCATAATATTACCGACCACTGAATGGCCATTAGATTGCAAATTACTGGTCACTTTGCTGGACGGCTCAGTCATCCTGTAATCATGATCATAATATCCCCCTGTAATGGTCAAGCCCAGGCACCTACCAGGAGTCTGGTTGCTGAGGCGCCAAATTGCTGGGCTGTGTACAGTAATGATTATCGCAGCAGGAAGGAAGAAAAGCTGCCCCGAAGTCCTGGGTGTGTGGCATTCTGTCCTAGTTCCCCATTAGAAAGCAGAAGGGCTGATCAGAATTACTCTAATGTTCCCTCTCTCCAGCGTTCCACTCATTGGGGTCTAACTCTGTGTGGCTATCAGGTTCACACAGTGTCTTGAGCCAGCTGAGTTGTGAGCTGCGGGCTGAGAAGTAGAAAAGGAAGGTTATTCTTTTATTCCCAGCCTTTTGCTGTGGTGAATTGTGCCTGTGTGTGTATGTGTGTGCACACCCACATGTGTGTCTCTGGTGATGAGCATTGGCCATGAAACACACAGAATGTTTCTTAGTTATTAAGATGCATGTGCATGTGTATGACAGAACATACAGGGGAGCCTGTAACTTTTCTATATTTTTAACTTGGGTCCTGGCTTCATATCTCACATGTGTGTTAATGTACCCTTTTGTGTACAAATACGAAAAAGAAAAAGAAGAGGCAAAGCTGGTGGAGGTATGAGCTCTTAGCTCAACACTTGGCTGACCTAAGGGTCCTACAGGAAGCAGACGGCAGCTCCACGGAGCAGCTGGGGAGAGTTAGAGCTCCTGACAGAGGCACGGACAGGGTCAAGGGCAAACAACAGGGGCTGGTGACAGGAAGAGGCCTCAGTCACCTCTAGGCCTAGAAGTCAAGGCGAGGGAACTGAGGCTGAAAAAAAGGCTTCTGGGGGAAATAGGGAACCTGACTTCACTGTCCTTTTGCCCTTGTTTCTCTTATTATTGCCTTCTGTTGGCCCAACCCAACCAGAAGCCAGAGGGCAAGGGAGCCCCTAGGTACTTTCTACAAAGAGGGAGCAGGTGAGGAAGGTGCCGGGGGATGTAAAGAGGGATGTGGACATAGACAGCACTCAGCCCAGCATGTATTTGTTAATGGGGTGTCTGGCCATTGACTGGCAGGAAGGGACTCTTGGGCCCTCCCTGGACTGCGTTTCTAAGGTCTGCTGTCTGGGAGTTACTGTGGCAGGCTATAGACGTGCCCTGCCTACTGTGCCTGCATGCTTGGTCCACGGGGACAGTGATTCCTCAGCATCCACCCAGCTTCAGTTCCCGCCCAGCACTTTGGCTGCCATGCCTGTGGCTTCTGGGTTCCAAGAAATGATATGAGATGTCTCCCTGGCAGTGAGTGCCTTGAGCCAGACCTGGGATTAGAGGGAGGAGGTGCTTTGGATAGGAGCTGGGGTGCACAGTGGGTGAGTGGAGGAGTCTCCCACAGGCTCAGAACCTGGACACAAGCCTTCCCCATGGCTTGCATGGAGGCTCCAGACAGGCCCTCATCTGTGTTTCACTTCTCTCTCTAATTTGGTAGACATCGTGTCCTGCATAATTTTGTAAGGAACTGCATACTCCTCGCCAACCCTCCTTGCCAGCACAGGGGAATGCTAGCTGAGAAGGGAGTGTAAGGTTGGCATGACTTCAGTTCCCCCAGAAAAATACCATTCCCTGCCCTGAGAACCTGTTTGCCAAAAGCTTTTAGCAAGGCTGAACTAGCGACAGGAAAGGACTCAGATGGCTTTCTGTATAAATAAAAAAAGTAAGGAAAATAGCAACTGCTAATAGTGTGCTTACTCCACCCTAGGTGAGCTCAAAATGCTTTACCTATGTTATTTTGTTTGATCCTCATGACAACCCTATGAACCAGGTACTAAAGCTATCCCCACTTTTCAGATGAGGAAACTGAGGCACAGAGAGATTAAATTACTTGCCCGGTGTCACACAGGTAGTAAGCAGTGGAGCTAGGATTCAAACTTGGGCAGGCCAGCTGCAGAATTATGCTCTGTCCCCTTTTCCTTCTTGGCTAACTTCTCCTCAGTAGATGCCAAGAGACAGGATGTTCCTAAATATGAACGGAGTGTAGAGCTGGAAAGAGCTTTGAGATTCATTTAGTCCTGTCTTTGTGTTCTTACAGAGGGGGAAACTGAGGGCTCCAGGGGTTCAGTGATCAGGTCTCCAGATCCCTGCTCTAGAAACACTGGGCAGCTGAAAGGTGGCCAGCTGTGCCTGGTGATATTCTGGCAATTTTCCTAGCTTTGTTTACCAAGTAAATTTCTTTGAAGCAAAGTTCCTTTTATCCAAGAGGCAATGTGACCTCCAATCTTGTTTTCATAAAACATCTCTGACGTTAGCCACATGAGGCAAAAGCCCTGGAGGTGTTTGTGTTGCCCTTGTGCTCCCTGAATCTGATGCTGTCTCTGTTTCTACTGTGAATAACAGTCAAGCATCAGGCCGTGGGGAGCCCAGGGGCCAGGTGAGCTGGACATGCTGGGGCACAGATAAAAGGAGATCGTTCATCAATTTCCAGGGGGTTCAGGGGCACCTGAAGCATCTTTGTCTACAGAGGTCCTCGGCCCACCCTGCCAAGCAGCTGTCACAAAGAACAGAGTGTTTTGGGCCATGTGACCATGGGGGAGGGTGCCCAGGCCTCCGAGGAGGCTGCCAGCTTCTGAGCTGTTGATTCCATGACTCTGGGATCCAGCGCTACAGAGAAAGGGCAGCATTCTTCCTACAGAGGCTTGGTCCAAATGGCCCCATGGCTTTCTTTTCTCCGGGATCAGCAAGGCTACTGTTGAGAGGGACAATCGAGGTTGTTGTCCTGGCCTGGCCCAGAGACACTGCTGCCAGATGCAGAGCTGGCTCCCTGGGGCCATCCTTGCCACACCTGCCCTCCAGATCATTGGGTGCTCATGGGCCAGCACTATATGGGGGCTCTGTGCCTTCTCACCTCCTGGCAGCTGAGGCCTGGAAGGGCAGATATCCCCTGGTCTAACCCAGACAGCCCAGGGGCTAGTGAAGAAGACCCCCACTTCTCCCATGTGCCCACTGTATTTTAGTTCTCCTCTTGGATACATTAGAATTAAGACAAAGGTATTCTATGCCTAAAGGAGAAATTTTGTGCTACATTGGAAGATGGTCATTTACCCTTGTTTTCCAAATAGTGCACTCTCAAAAGGGTAAGTGTGTCATCCTTGTAGTATAAGTGACAAAGCAGATAGAGTTTGGTCTCTTAGGGGAGGGAGCTGCTATCTTTCCATTTTATGGATGCTCTTTTTTTAGCCTTGCTCATGCCTGTTTTGAGAAGACTAACCATGGCCTGGACAACATCTACTATTGGTATAGGGACAAATGCTTTTTCAAGTTACAGGTAGTGAGTGAGAGATCTCAGGCCTGGGTTTGGTAACTGAGGGAGAAATAGAGAAGAGGTATCAGCAACTGCTTTGGTACAAGGCAGTTTAGTGTTTGATCAAGGGATCCAAGAATTCCTAAATCCTGTCCCAGAATGGCCACTGTGCCCTCAAATGATTTTCTGTATCATCTGTATAGGTCAGGGTTGAGCAGGAAACAGATGGCACAGTCAAACTGAGTAATCGGAGGAGATTTTTGCAAAGGTATGACTTATAAAAGTGTGGGTAGGATTTAGGGAAATGAGCAAAAGACAGTGCAGTATCCTAAGCTAACAACAGTGGGGCACCATTGCCACTTCTAGGCCTGCAGGGCCCAGGGGTGATGTAGTTCCTGCATGCCGGAGAGAGAGATGCAGCTCTGGAAGACAGCCTGCCGACAGCAGCCATGGCCTGTGGAGGAGGACAGCACCCAATCAACCATGATCTGGCCAGGAGGCATCCAGAGTAATCAACCTCATTCTCCTCCCATGCTGCCATTGGCCAGTGCCTGTCATGGGCCAAACCCAACCAGAGCCAGAGAGAGAGTGAGCATGTCGACGTAGCCCAAAGTGTCACCTTCCTGAGGCACAAAGCAAGGTGGACAAGGGTGGAGAGCACATTTAGAGGGGTGGGTGGGGTAAAGAGAATGTATCCAGCGCATCTTCATGTCACTTGAATCCCATCGTATTTCTAACTCCCAGCAAATATTAATATAAACACCCCAAATAGCATGCATATTTGTAGTTTGTGCCACCCCTTCTCCATAATTTTGACTTCTTATTCTCACATTATTTGTCTAGTAATGATTTTCATAAACATTATTTACATTTCACCATTGTATTAAACACACGAAAAGGTTGTTATATCTCTCAGAAGTATTGGACTTTAGTGCCTAATTCAGTGGCTCACAGCTGGGAACAATATGTCCCCCCTCTGCAGGGAACATTTCTCAATGTTTGGAGACATTTTTGGGAAGAGTGCTACTCACTTGGTAAATAGAGGCCAGGCTGGTATCCTACAATGCACAGCATAGCCCCCAAATGACAGAATTACCTCGTGCAGATGTTAAAGTGCTGAGGTTGAGAAACACTGCTTTTAGTGGAGAAAGGTTTGGGCTCTGCTAAAGGGAATCAGAGAACAGGTGAAAGGAGAGATGGACTTCTGTGTTTTTTTGTTTTATTTGGGCACGGGGAGCCTATCTCAGAGGAAGTTTCCATATTGTGTCTTTGGGGAGGATGGTCCCCTTTTGGGGCCCAGCTGGGCTGTTTGGGCTCACTCCCTGGGCATCCTGGGTATCAGCTGGACTGCAGGATCGAGCATCTGAAAAGCCAGACTGGGAGCTCTCGCAGGGAACATCTCGGGCCATGTAGATGACATTCTCAGCTTGCCTGCCCTTTGTGGCTGCTGGAAGTGGTACAGCACACTCTAAAGAACTATTTCAAGATGGTTCAGCCAGACCCACAAGGTCTGGCAGAGTTCTTGCCTTTCCCAGGCTTTGGGGTTCTCTGCATTTCAGCTCAGAGCTCTTAGAATGTTAATAAGTAGGGACTTACAAAAAGTCCTGAAATAGTTCTCAGGACACGAAGAAAATGTCCTAGCTCAGAAAGTAAATGAGTGCAGTCAGCTGTCCTTTGTTAACTTGCTGATTAAACCTAGTCTTTGTTTCTTTTTTCTATTTTTTCCTATACCCATTGCGAGGTCATTTTCCTGCCTATTTGGGCCTGTGTTAGAGCAGAGCAGAGGGCAGGCAGAGGAGAAAACTCCACATCAGCCTCCTTTGGCAAGTGATTTTAAAAGACATGATGAAAAGATGTAGAAGTAATGACTACAATTACCTGTAAAAATCAGGATTATCCTGATTTTTGGCTGTTACCCTCACCATTCCTCTCTCCATCACTTGGCTGTGTTATTACTTGAATGACGTTAATACTTATTATATTTAATTTATTTTTTAAGCAAACAATTCATTTACATTGTTTAAAACCAAAATAACAAAGGATTTAGATTAAGCTTGTCCAACCTGTGGCCCTCAAGGCTGTATGTGGCCCAACATAAATTCATAAACTTTCTAAAAACATTATGAGATTTTTTTGCAATTCTTTTTAGCTCATCAGCTATCATTAGTGTATTTTATGTGTGGCCCAAGACAATTCTTCTTCTTCCAATGTGTCCCAGGGAAGCCAAAAGATTGGACATCCCTGATTTAGATAAAGGAGAAAAACTCTGTCCTCCCACCTCAGCCTTCCCCTGTTAAAAGGCAATACCCACCCAGAGAGATAGTCTATGGCTATACAAACAAGTATGTACATGCGTGTTTCTTTTATTTTTTCATCCTATACAAATAGTAATATATTTGCTTTTTTTACTTACGAATATGTCTTAGAAATCCTTTCACGTCAGTAAAGAACTTTCTTTTTTCTAAATGGATCTATGGTATCATCTGGTTATACCTTAATATATTTGGCCAAAAGTGACTTGTTTTTAAAAAGGCTTCTGAGTCTATTTCAAAGCAGAAAGAATGCTCAACTAAAAACCCAAAACAAACAAACAAAAAACTTATTTAGAAGTTTAGGCATGAGAGACTACTTTCTTCTACCGTTTTGTAAAGCTTTCATTTTCTCACCTTACTGAAATTTTTAGATTTTTTTCTGCACTTGCTCCTTAACATTAAAGCCTCTATGAAATAGTTGTTCAGCACCATAGAATGTCCCAAAGGTTTGGATACTGCTTGTGACTTAAACGATGTCTATTTTATTATATTAGTAAATGTTTATTATCTTTTCTTATGAAAATCCAGCCTGAGCCAGTTGAATGATAGTGACTCCAGAAAAGCCTGTTTGGGCCTGGGACAAGACATTGAGCCTCCCTGTTCCCAGTTTTTCCATTTTTAAAAACTGGATAATATCCTGGAGACTTAGCAGCTTTAAAGCTTTATGCTGGGCGGGACCAGCTCAGCTTCAGAAATAAGAGCCTACCTATCTGTGCTGTTTTTCCATGGTACATCCAGGATGTGTGTGAAAGATGAACACATTTTAAGTAAAGAAAGAGCTCGCTGCATTTGGAAGCCAAAGAGAGGGCAGGCAGAAGAGTCGTGGGGGTGTGCAGCGTTCTGGGGCTCCAGGGCTTTGAAATGCTTTCCAGTGTTGTCACTTGAATGTCGAACACGTTATTCTCAGTGGACACTAAAGAGAAGTACAGGTACAGTGGGCTCCAGGGGGATTCATTATTCAAGGCACAAAATTTCCTTCTCCGGCCTGCAACACATTATAATTCAAATGAGCCCAGCACAATAGAAGAAAAATATGCAAGCAGATTTCTCTCTGTCGTGTTTTTTCCCTCCTCTCTGAAGCCCTGTAATTACAGCAGGCAGGTGGAGCATCTGGGGTGTGGGGGAGTCCACTGTGTTTTTACCTTCCCAGGAACGCGACTTGCCTACCGCATCAATATATTTTATTTTTAATTAAGTGCTTATTGCAAAATCGGAGTCCTTGCACGAAAGCCTAATTCAAAACTTTTTTTTCCTGTCGTTCTCTGAGATGTCGCTGTTATTACTGTCTCAAATTTCCTTTTAAATTTTGCTCTTCGAGTAAATTAGTGCTGGCCTTTCCTGAGCTCTGCAGCTCTAAGGTGGCCCGACTGCGGGGCCTCCACCTCCTTGTCCCCAGTCCCGGGTCGGTTTCTCCGGGCGCACCCAGCAGCGCCACGAGCCGGGTAGATCCCCTGGCTCCCTCTCCCCGGCCAGCGCGGACATGCGGGCGGGCGGGCTGTGCTCCCCAGAGACCGCCCATCCCTCGGTGGGGGCGGTGGAACCGCAGAGGCCACCGGATACAGCGACCTCAGGCCTCGCAGCGCCCATGGCGGGCCCTGCGGCCCGGGTACCGGGAACCGCCGGGGCTTGGAGGGCTCTGGAGCGGGAGCCCCAGTCTAGAAGAGGTGGCGGGATCTGAGGGGCCGTGGTCGCTGCACTTTGTCCGAGACCCGTAGACTGGCCATTAAGAGACCGGAAGGGTGCAGGGAGCTCCAGTGGGGCCGATGGGCCGGGGCTGGGGACCGGCTGGCGCGGGGTTCGGACGTTCTCGTCTGTCTCCGACGCCTGCCTCCTAGGAGGCAGAACGCGGCTGCCCCGGGCCTCAGCCGAGCCCGGCTTTCCTAAGCCGGGAAGTCGCGGGTCCCTGGGCCTGGAGGGAACTGTCGTCCCGGGACGACCCCGCCCCTGAGATCCCCGCCCCACATCCGGGTGGCCTGGGGGCACCTGGGGTTCCCGAGATGAGAACCGGTGCTCTGGGGGCGACAGGCTTCGGCTGGATCCCTGCGAGCCGGCGGCCCAGGCGGGTGACCCCCCCCGGATTCCAGAGGGAGCAACCCCAGTCCCCCGCTCCGGGAACCGGGCACTCGATGAAAATGGCTTCCCAGCCACCCGCCAGCTCTGCCCATGCCCGCGCCTAGCGGGATGGCTCCCACCTCGGCGCAGCCCCCCTGGGTGCTGGCTGCACATCTGCTTCCGAGCCACCTAGGGGCAACTTGAGGCAAGGTCAGGGTGGCCCCAGGACGGTGGAGGGAGACTGAGGCAGCAGCCAATGGGCTGGAAGGTCCAGCAGCATTTGCAGAGAATGGGCCACCTTAGGTTACTATGAATCTCCACCAAGCGCAGGAGGGTCAAACGGGTGTTTTCAGGAAGACCAAAAGGAGGAACGAATACCCACATGTGGCCAAAAGAGGGGCTGAGACTGGACGTGGGGGCCTTGCCTGTCCCATGAGGCTTCCTCAGGCACCGGCTGCCTCTGTCCATACCTCCACTTTCCTGGGTGTCGTCTTCAGGGCATGGACCAGTACTGCGGTCTGGGACACAGAGAAGAGACCCAGGTCCCTGTAAAGATGGGGACTGATTGCTAAATGGGCCTTGGGAAAGGGCAGGCCTCCACGGGACCAGTGGGGGCTCATAGGGGAAGACCTGGTTTCCCGCGCTGGCCAGCGCTTTCTCAGGACAGTGTGGGTTGGTGCTGTGACTACATCCGGACCCGGCCACTCTTAACCATCCAGGAACTAGAACCAGGGCTCTGTGATATTTCCTCTTTTACAACGTCTATTCTATTTTTCTTTCTCATTACAAAAGCAGTACATGTTTATCATAGAATTAATGAAAAATGCAAACACACAAAAAGAAAACAAAAACCATATATTCTCATTAAACAAACATATTCTTATTAGCTGGAGGCAAACATATTCTCATTAGCTGGAGGCACACCTTTCTTATATATCCTGAGTACAAACACAGTCATTCTGTGGGATAACTGGCTTTTTCTTTTTCTAAACAATACACTGTGAATATATTTCCATGTGAACATCCTTTTAATGAATATAGTTTGATAAATATACTCTAAACGATTCTACAGAACTTTCATTGTAGGGATGTGGTGTGATATTTTCAACTATTCTCTTACAGGGCTTCTAGGATGTTGCCAGTTTTGTTTTTTCCTTTTTTTTTTCCACTTCTGTCCACACTATTCCAGAGTCATTCTCTTGCTAGGTCACTATGCATGTCCTTAATTATTTCCTTAAAATCTATTCCTCAAAATGACTGGGCCAACTGTTCTGCATTTTTAAAGTTTCACTGCATTTTGTCAAACCGACCTTTAGAAATGTTACGTCAATTCATACTCCCACCTGCAGAAAATGCAGAAGTCTGTTGCCAGAATTCCATCCTTACCAATCATGAATATTAGTCTTCTTTTTTATTCTTTTCTCTTTGTCTATTTTTAAATTGGAGTATTCATCTTTTTCTTGCTGATTTGTAAGAACATTGTGTATGTTCAGTCTATTAATTCTTTCTCATGCGTTTTGCAATCTTTTCCAATTTGTCAATTGCTTTTTACCTTTCAATTTACATTTTAAAATGTTGGGCAGTCCATCACAAAGCTTATCCACCATGATCAAGTGGGCTTCATCCCTGAGATGCAAGGCTGGTTCAACATATGCAAATCAATAAACATAATCCATCACATAAACAGAACCAATGACAAAAACCACATGATTATCTCAATAGATGCAGAAAAGGCCTTCAATAAAATTCAACACCCTTTCATGCTAAAATCTCTCAATAAACTAGGTATCGATGGAACATATCTCAAAATAATAAGAGCTATTTATGACAAACCCACAGCCAATATCATACTGAATGGGCAAAAGCTGGAAGCATTCCCTTTGAAAACTGTCACAAGACAAGGATTCCCTTTCTCACCATTCCTATTCAACATTGTATTGGAAGTTCTGGCCAGGGCAATTAGGCAAGAGAAAGAAATAAAGGGTATTCAGACAGGAAGAGAGGAAGTCAAATTGTCTCCATTTGCAGATGACATGACTGCATATTTAGAAAACCTCATTGTCTCAGCTCAAAATATCCTTAAGCTGATAAGCAACTTCAGCAAAGTCTCACGATACAAAATCGATGTGCAAAAATCACAAGCATTCCTATACACCAATAATAGACCAACAGAGAGCCAAATCATGAGTGAACTCCCATTCACAATAGCTACAAGGAGAATAAGACACCTAGGAATACAACCTACAAGGGATGTGAAGGACCTCTTCAAGGAGGACTACAAACCACTGCTCAAGGAAATAAGAGAGGACAGAAACAAATGGAAAAACATTTCATGCTCATGGATAGAAAGAATCAATATCATGAAAACGGCCATACTGCCCAAAGTAATTTATAGATTGAATGCTATCCCCATCAAACTACCATTGACTTCCTTCACAGAATTAGAAAAAACTACTTTAAATTTCATGTGGAACCAAAAAAGAACTCACATAGCCAAGACAATCCTAAGCAAAAGGAGTAAAGCTGGAGGCATCACACTACCTGACTTCAAACTATACTGCAAGGCTACAGTAACCAAAACATCATGGTACTGGTACCAAAACAGATATATAGACCAATGGAACAGAAGAGAGGCCTCAGAAATAATGCCACACATCTACAACCATCTGATCTTCAACAAACTTGATGAAAACAAGAAATGGGGAAAGATTCTCTATCATAAATGGTGCTGGGAAAACTGGCTAGCCATATGCAGAAAACTGAAACCTGATGCCTTCCTTTCACCTTATACAAAAATTAACTGAAGATGGATTAAAGACTTAAACGTAAGACCTAAAACCATAAAAACCCTAGAAGAAAACCTAGGCAATACCATTCAACACATAGGCATGGGTAAAGACTTGGTGACTAAAACAACAAAAGCAATGGCAACAAAAGCCAAAATTGACAAATGGCATCTAATTAAATTAAAGAGCTTCTGCACAGCAAAAGTAACTATCATCAGAGTGAACAGGCAGCCTACAGAATGGGAGAAAATTTTTGCAATCTATCCATCTGACAAAGGGCTTATATCCAGAATCTACAAGGAACTTAAACAAATTTACAGGAAAAAAACAAACGACCCCATCAAAAAGTGGGCAAAGGATATGAACAGACATTTCTCAAAAGAAGACAGTTATGTGGCCAGCAAACATGAAAAAAAAAGCTCATCTCACTGGTCATTAGAGAAATGCAATGAGATATTTCTCACAATGAGATACCATCTCATGCCAGTTAGAATGGTGATCATTAAAAAGTCAGGAAACGACAGATGCTGGAGAGAATGTGGAGAAATAGGAATGCTTTTACACTGTTGATGGGAGTGTAAATTAGTTCAACCATCGTGGAAGACAGTGTGGCGATTCCTCAAGGACCTAGAACTAGAAATACCATTTGACCCAGCAATCCCATTACTGGGTATATACTCAAAGGAGTATAAATCATTCTACTATAAAGTCACATGCACACATATGTTTATTGCAGCACTACTCACAATAGCAAAGACTTGAAACCAACTCAAATTTCCATCAATGAAAGACTGGATAAAGAAAATGTGGCACATATATACATGGAATACTATATAGCCATAAAAAAGGATGAGTTCATGTCCTTTGCAGGGACATGGATGAAGCTAGAAACCATCATTCTCAGCAAACTAACACAGGAACAGAAAACCAAACATCGCATTTTCTCACTCATAAGTGGGAGGTGAACAGTGAGAACACATGGACACAGGGAGGGGAGCATCATGCACCAGGGCCTCTGTTGAGGGGTGGGTGGAAGGAGAGGGAGAGCATTAGAAGAAATACCTAATGTAGATGATGGGTTGATGGGTGCAACAAACCACCATGGCACGTGTATACCTGTGTAACAAACCTGCACGTTCTGCATATGTATCCCAGGATTTAAAGTATAACAATAAAAAAATGTGCAGTCAAAATTTGTAATATTTTAACTTACAGCTTCTGCCTTTGGTGTCATTCTCTAAAGTCCTCCACTACCTCAGGATTTTCTACTTACCTGTACATTTTTCTAGTACTTTCAATGTTTCATTTAAGTTTTTTTTTTCGTTTGTTTTGTTTTGTTTTTTAAGAGTCTCATTCTGTCTCCCAGGCTGGAGTGCAGTGGCACAATCTCGGTTCACTGTAACTTCCACCTCCTGGGCTCTAGCGATTCTCCTGTCTCAGCCTCCTGAGTGGCTGGGATTACAGGCACACGCCACCACGCCCAGCTGATTTTTATATTTTTAGTAGAGACAGGGTTTCACCATGTTGACCAGGCTGGTCTCGAACTCCTGGCCCCAAGTTATCCACCCACCTAGGCCTTCCAAAGTGCTAGGATTACAGGCATGAGACACTGTGCCCAGCTTGTTTCATTTAAAGTTTTAATTCATATGGAATTAATTTTGGTATCTGACAGAAATAGGAATCTAAGTTTACTTCCTGCCCCACTCTCTTTCCCTCGTTGTTAGTCCTGAATCCATCTGACTCTACTCTATATGCTATGGCCAAGCCCCAGACAAGCAGAGCCAGATGGGAAGGTTTAGTGTGGGAGACTCTGGCCCTAAGAAGCACTGAGAGAGTGGGATCAGGAAACCTTTATAAACAGGAACAGGATCTGTTTTATGGTCACCTACGTTGGAATCACATAAATCTGGATGAAGACAGTCTCTGTCACTTCTACTCCGTGGAATGTGGGACAAATAAATAAGTTACTGAACTTATTTAAACCTCAGTTTTGCATCTGTGAAATGGGTACAATGATAACCCCTACCTCTCAAAATGGTGGTGAGGATAATGTGATAATACCAATGTGAACTGCTTCAGGGCATAGCAAAGCATTCAATATTAGTAGCAGCGGGTAAAGAGAAATGGAGAATGACTGCAACAGCGAGTGATATAGAGAGATTAAAAAACACAGACATTATCAACAATTAGACACACAAAGGTGATACTTCCCTGTGCTGTAGTTCTATTTTGAGTCCCAGAAAGTTTATTATACCAATTAGGAGGGTTTCCTGTGAAAAGAAAGGCTTATAGTCCTAGAGCCTGGATCTACTGGAGCCTGGACTTAAAGTAGAGGCACACAATTCAAAGGAATCCAGTGGCATTTCTGTTCTCCAACCTGTTCCAAGTCTTTCTGATGAACCTGCCTGTGTCAAAGTGAATCAGCTGAGCAAGCTGGCATTTGGAGAGCTCACAGGACGGAGAGCACTAGGGGCTTGTGCTTTAAGTGGACAGCCATCTCCCTCCTGGCTCGCCCCCAGCTGAGGATTGCTGCAAAGGGAAATAGTCACTGGATGTGAGCCAGGGGCAGCAGTCAGCTTAACCAAAAGAATCAATGGACACTGTGTTTTCCCTCTGCAAATGAGGAAAATGACATGGTGAGAAGGCATATGCCTTGTCCAGAATCACAAATTCCAGGGGCAGAAAAAGCAAAGAGAAACACTGCCTCAGAAGGAGCCATTTCCCATCCCGAGGAAGCCCAGAGCTGGGACTTGGTTAACAAAGGGAACAGAAATGGGAACGCTGCCCTCGGGCTCCCGGGGAGTGGAGGCCCAGCATATTTTTATGAAGCATGGACAATGAGTAGCCATTCAAAAGGCCGATGCTGCCTCTTCTTAGAAAAGGGCAAATATTTTAGGAATCCCTTCAAGCAAACGCTGGATTGCTTTTTAGGGGAGTGGGACTTGGCTGGGTAGTCAGTATCAAGGGCTTTAAGCTTTGATTCTGAGTTTTGCTCCTATAGAGCAGTGGTTCTCAATTATGGCTGCACATTGGAATTAGATG
Organism: Mandrillus leucophaeus; assembly: GCF_000951045.1. Classification (NCBI taxonomy): domain Eukaryota; kingdom Metazoa; phylum Chordata; class Mammalia; order Primates; family Cercopithecidae; genus Mandrillus; species Mandrillus leucophaeus. Next base: position 1,141,060 of record NW_012104288.1, read on the forward strand.
AGCTCTTAATCCAGGAGGTTGGATTAAATTAGCCTTTAGTAGGGCCTTGACGTCAGCATTGTGAAAAGCTCCTTAGAGAATCCTAATATGCCGATTAGGGTTGAGAAGAAGCTTCCTGTTGCATTGCTCTTCCCAGCTGCATCTGACTTCCCAGCTGGTAAGAACTAGGTTACAGGGCCAAACCATGCTAGCAAAATGTTTCTCATACTTCAAGGAATTGTCTGGGGACCGTGTTAAAGTGCAGGTTCTGATTCCATAGGTCTGGGGCAGGGCCCGAGATTCTATATATTTTACAACCTTCCAGGTGATGGTGATGTTGCTGGTGTCAGGACCACACTTTGAGTAGGAAGAGTCTAGAAGTGGTCGTCATACTTCAGTGAGCATAACATTCCCCAATGCGTTCCAGGGGCAGGCTCCAGGAATCTGTGTTTTTAACAAGTCCTCTGGTGAATTGATGTATTTGGTAGTTCAAGGCCACACTTGGAGAATGGGGTCAGCCTGCCTACGGTTTTCTCAGGCATTTGTCGTTTTAGCATATCCTGGGCAAATACTTGGCTGGAAGACCACACAGTCAATTGGCCTGGAGCTGAAATGAGCAGAAAGCCCATGATGCCTGGCTCCCAGGCCTGAATCCCAGCCTGCTGATTCTGGTATCCCTTAACGTTCAGGCAAAATCCCATGACCATAGGAGATCTACAAGTCCTTGCATTTTCTTGGGGTAAAGGAACCATCTGTTTAGGTTTGGGGTTTGTCTGTGAAGTCATTTACCCTGTTCCCTCTTGGAACTGTGACTAATGCATCAAGAGTCAGAGCAGAGATCCTGGGAGAATGAAATGCAAAGTACTTTCGAGAGCCCTCCACCCAAGGAAAACCCTCACGCAAGAAGGTAAATAAAAGATGCTGTAAAGAAAAGTCACTGCTATATGTGATTTTAAGGACATCAAATAAGAAGCCTCCACCAAATTAATGTGGCTTTTCTATTTCGATAACATGGCCTGTGAGGTAGGATAAAGCCAGGACCTGAAATGACAGCCTGAAAGAGAATGGACAAATCAGGCACATACTCTCATTTGGTTACTGTTAAACCACTGTTTTTCAAGAACAAGTTATTCAACTTGTAGATGATTCCGGCCTTTGGTTCTTCTGTCTTTTCTCTCTTTGGTTTGGCCATTTCACTGTTTATTAGCAGCTCCACCAAGGGTGGGAAACAGAAATGGACCTCAAATGAGGCAGGATAACATCTGTGAGGAGGTCTGCTTAGAAGCTTGATGAGGAGGAACAGTGATTTTAATTGTAATTGCAGAAATTATAGAGTTCACTTCACTGTGCTGTCTAGGCCCACTTTTGTATGGCAAATCCCAGCCTTATAACAAGAACAGACCACCCTCCCTACCCATAGTTCAACAATTGACAGCAATGATTCAGTAGAAAAATTGTTAACTTTAAAAATGCTTTATTCTTTCACTCAAGTATGCTTATTGCTTTATATGCTTCTTATTCGCATGGTCATCTTGTAAACCTGGTTGTGAAATGGGGACAGAAATTTATCACCACATGTACCTAGGGACATGGGCAGGTGTGACTTCCATGTTTATGGAAGTTTTTGTGGTCTACTCTTCTAGCTGGTTATAATATACAACAAAACACATCTCCTGTTCCTGTCACTTGGTATAATAAATATGTTGGTGAAATTTCTTACAGAGTTTGATTACTCAGTCAAAACCTAACTATCTTGTTGGGAGAAGAACAATCATTTCAGTGACACTGTTCTATTCTTTGGATGAATTGAATAGTTACTAATCCAGCCACAGAAGAAAGACACAGGTAATTGCAATTGAGCAAACATACAGAACCCTACAGAAAAAGACTCATGAGAAGTGTAGAATTTCCCATCAAACATCCATCCATCTCTATTCTCTCCATTCCTTGGAATAGTCATTGTAGCCGTAGGAAATAACTCTAGGGACCAGGTCTACACTAGGGGGAAAAATGTCATTCCTCATTCAAGTACTCTGGAAATGAGTTCAAAAAGACACAGTCTACCCTTGGTCATTGTGAGGTCAAAAACTCTAGTAGCCAATTTGAATTTTCTTTTAAGAAAATGTAACACACCACCTACTACCCCACTTCTTACTGTGTAACACCACTAGAGTTCTTTAGATTGTCCGAGGGTAGACAGGGATGTTGATTGGTCAATGTTTTAAATGCAACTTGTTTAAATTAACAGCAACTATTTTCTCTCATTTGTCTACATCACCAATACCATGAGGCCTCATCCGGGGCCACTACTGAAAATCAGGAGTTAGAATGAAACTGATGGTCATAGTTGTGGTGTGGTCAGGATCCCTTAGTCTGGTCGCTGCATGAAGCTCCATGCCTCTTGCTCACTGTTGTATCTTGGGTGCGTAGTACAGTGCTTGGTTATATGTAGGCATGTGAATTGGTGGTCTGGGTTTAAACCACGTTAGGCAACCAAATGCTTTTCAATATATGAAATTTTTAGAGCTGGAAATACCTTTGAGAGAATAGAGGTCACTATGCATTTTCTGTCTGGCAGCAATTCTCCCAATTTTCCTTCCACACAGAATTGTGATTTTGTTCTGTTTTCTTCCTCTTTTGTACTTCCAGGAGAGGCTGAAACACCACCTCTTGAGGGTCGCCTTTCCAGTGATTTATTCAGATTTTGGCACATGTGACTCAATTATGGCCAATACTATGTGAAGGGACGTCTTCTGAGGAGCCTCCCTCCTTTTCTTCTGGATGCTTTGTGTCTGAATGTGACGCCTGGAGATGCAACAGCAGTCTCACTACCAACACGAGGATGAAGCTGATACCCAGGTATGGCAAGAGAGAGAGAGAAAGCTAGAAAGAACCCAGGTTCTTGATGGCATTATTGAGCCCCCCAATCAGTCAATCCCTAAGCTTCCCTGCTGCTCAACTTTCTGTTACACAGGATAGGACATTTCCTAAATGTTTAAACCAGTTTGAATCAGGGTTTCTGTTGCCTCATGGCCCAAAGCATCTGAAGTGATGGAGAGAATTTTAAGTCCAATTTCTCATTTCACAGCAGATGTAACAGAGTGTGCTCAATGTTATGTTGCAGGTGACAGCAGAACACAGGCATAGAGAGGTTGAATCCTCTGCTTTAGAGCCATTTTTAATCAGATGCTGCCCCTCTTACAATTTACTTATAAAGTAAAGGTGGTTTAAAAGTGTATCTCTGAAGTCACTGTCCTTGTATTTGACAAAATTTCCTGGCCAGGTTTAAAGTCTAGAATTCCAGTCCAAATTTTCCTCACTTGGACATGCTGAATCAAACTGGCCACCACAGAGACAAAGAGTATGCTTGTTGACTTTGAAAAACTAAAAACGCTTTGTTCCTAATGACTAGGGAGCAGTGACCTGGGAGACTTGATCTGTTTGGTAACTGTGGGCAGGGATATACATTAGGAAGGTTAGTTTGTCCTTTCTGTTTCCAGGGGCATTTCTTCTATCAGATCATTCTCTCAGCTGCAAGGCCTTCTGTTCCCCTCTAATGCTACTTCCAATCTGTCCATGCTGCAGGGTCCAGATTATACTGTACTGCCTCTACCAAGTCTTCCCAGATCACTTTAGCATGCACTAGTAACTCATTTTCAGAACTCACTCATTTCCTGAACTCCTTACTCATTCATTAAACATGTCATGTTACAGAATATTTCTCTTCTGGTATTTCACTCATTTTGCTCCTAAATTTTATCTTGAGGAAGCAGATCAGAAAAAAAGAAAGGACACAGATTTTAAGGGCACATTGACTTGACTTGAAGTGAATTCTGCTCTAGGGCCCCTGCCTTGCAGAACTCTAGGGGCCAGTTAGATAACATGCAGCCCTGACTGGCTCCACCACTCTGGAGCAACCTTCTACGACCACCTCAAATCCATTGTGAAATGCAATTGGGGTGTACTGTATTAGTTTCTATTGCTGTTGCAACAAACGACCACAAACTCAGTGGCTGAAAATAACACAAATGTATAGCTACTACGGTTTAATATCCCCTCCAAAACTTAGGTTGAAATTTAGTTGTCATTGTAACAATGTTGAGACATGGTCTTATAGGAGGTGATTAGGTCATGAGGGCTCTGCCCTCATGAACGGATCAAGGCTGTTAATCACAGGAGTGTGTTAGTTATCACAGGAGTGGGCTCCTCAGAAAAGAATGAAGTCCTGGTTCCCTTCCTCTGTCTCTGTCTCTTGCATATTCTCTTGCCATGTAATGCCTTCTGCATGTTATGACGCAGCAAGAAGCCTCTCACTAGATGTAGCCCCTTGATCTTGCACTTCCCAGCCTCCAGATCCATGAGATAAATGCATTTCTGTTATTTATAAATTACCTAGCGTGTGGTATTCTGTTACAGCAGCAGAAAATGGACCAAGATACCTTACAGTTCTGGAGGTCAGAAGTTCACAGTGGGTTAGCAGGGCAGGGTGTCTTCAGGAGGCTTGGGGTAGAGGGGGAGGAATCTGTTGTCTTGCCTTTTCCAGCTTCTAGAGGGTGCGTACATTCCTTGACTCATGACCTGACATCATTCCAATTTCTGTTTCCATTGTTACATCTCTGTCATTCTCACTCTTACCTTCCTATCTACCCCTTATTAAAGACCATGGGAATTACACTGGGCCCACCCAGATAGTTGATAATAACATCCCTACCGCAAGACTTTTAGTCACCTCTCCAAAGCCCCTTTTGCATTTGAGGTAACCTATTCACAGGCTTCAGAATTTTTGAAGGAGGGGAGGCATCATTCTGCCTGCTATATACATAGTCTTTGGATCTCAGTTTCCACATCTGTAGAATGGAGAACTACTGTCTTCCCCACAGGGCTATTGAGATGATTGAATGAGGTAATTTCTGCTTATGAATTCCCAGCTCTGTGCTTGGCACCGTGGAGGCAGGCAATTCTGATCCATGTTCTCTTCCGAGTGGGTTGTCAGCTGGAGGCCTTCTACTTCTTTCTAATCTGTGAGCTTCTTGCTAGTGCTGCATCCCCAGGAGGAAATCAGTAAATGCAAGAAATAATTACCTTGATTCATGACACTGCCTTGCACATAGTAACTACCCTAAAATAATTCGTGGAATTGTTTATTTTGGTGTTAATGGATGGGGAGCATCTGATTAAATGTTATTATTTATTAGATCCAAAATATAAATTTGGATTCTTCTGTTGCACTTTTACCTAATTACTCTAAACACCAGTGGGAGAGAGGAATTAGTTCACAATACAACGTAAAGAAAAAAATATCTTGCTGTCACTGACTTCTCTCCTTGGTCTGGAAACTTCCTGAGTTCATAGGGTGCCACTGACTGCTCTCTCTGCAACTGAAAAATCTCTCAAAGGGCCCTGTCCAGTTAGGTCACACAAAGCCAGGCTGATTATTTAGAGAGCACACAATGCTCCCTCACATGGGGCACAGAGAGGAAGGAATTTTTTTTTTTTAAGCCAATTCCAGTCCCTGGAGCTGCAAACTGCCCTCGGGGCAAAGAAGCCTGCAGCATAATTGGGAGGAGTCTGGCAGGAAGGAAGCCAAGGTAGGTTAAGCTGCATTTCTGTCTATAGCCAGGGTCTCCATGCCACTTTTTAAACATCCCCCTCTGGGACAAACCTGTATGTCAAGTAAACAATTAAATAATACGCAAGGGCCAAATCAGGAAAACTGCAGCTTCAGCCTTAGAAAACAATGCCGAGAAACACTAGCCTGTCTGCCGCTGCTAAGTCAAAGAGACGGGTTCCCATGATTCTATAAGAGAACTGGGTCAGGGAGGAGATACCGTCTGTTTAGAATATGCTTCAGGCCCCTAAACTTGGTTGGTTTATGCTTTTTCAGGTTAATAAAGTGGAAAATGACTTTACCTCATCCCTCTATCAAAGCATAGTGCGGCTGCCCCGGGGATCCCTAATATAGTCGGAGATGATGTGTTTGGAAAACGGGGTGAGAGAGGGTCCAAAGACGAGACCCCAAAACTGTGAGGGGAAGGTCGTGTGAGGAGGACAGATCATTAGATGGGACACCTCTGCCCTCAGAGCTGGAGGGGGCTGTGAGAAGAGGAGTCTGGATGCCGCCATCTCTGAAGGGTCTTGCTAGGCTCCCACTCCATCATGTCTTGGCCAGCCAAGGCCAAGTGGTGTGTAAACTTAGGATAGTCACAGAATCCTGAACTACTAGCACATGGGGGTTGAACTTGTCTGAGGATCTTTTTGAGGAAAAGGGGGAAGCATTATTCATGCAATGTGTGACCAGAGTATAGAATTCACGATCCCAGCAGATGGCATGGATGGACACTGAATAGTTCGAATGTCTCATCTCTCTGGACAGAGCAGGCTGGTGGGATCTGGGGAGTTGGGCTGGCCAAGGAGGCATATTTCAGAGTCCAGAGCAAATCCCAGCAGTAATGCCTGGGAACAAAGCCAACTGGTACCCAGGGCAAGCAGCCCAGATCTGGGGTGAGGCTACCAACGTTGTACCAGGCAAGAGAAGAAGGGTGAGCAGGGGAATATTCAAGAGCATCCGGGACTGCAGGGAGCTAATGAGCACGGGAGTGCAGAACTGAGGTCAGAAGGCGTGGCCGATGGAAACTCCCAGCGGCCATGTGCAGGGGCTCCGTGGATGGCTGCTGGCTCTTGGGGCTTAAGCATGCAGCTCAGGACTGGCAGCTCAAAAATGTCTTGAGCAGATTGGCCCCTCAGATAAAGTGGGACACACAGTCTTTAAGAAAGACTTAGGAAGGGCATTCAGGCTAAGCAGTGAGCTGTACTTTGGGACTCTTTTGCCATAGAACAGAGGGCAGCCTCCGGGTCGGGCCATGTGTCATAATTCCTGTGTTGGACCAGCCCCATCCTAATGCTGGCATTTAGGTATTTACTTCCACCTACACTCTCCTTGGGTAGGGCAGCAGCAGAAATAACTGGTTTTGAGGCCTCCACCTTGCAGGGTCCACTTTTCCACTACTAACGCTATCTCTCAGGGCATCCCAAATTCATGGGAATCCCATTCTGAGAAGCCCTAGTATAGGTCTGGACACTGGATAAGAACCAAGAGCGGTGTGGTGCTTATACACTGTGACAGAATAGGCCTGCCTGATTTAGCAAATAAAACCACAAGATGCTCCGTTAAATCTGAATTTCCAAAAAGCAGAGTAAAATTTTTAGTACATGTCTATCCCCAGCACTGCATGGGGCATACTTATATTGCAAATGATTTGTTCTTTGTAATGAAATTCAAGTTTAACTGGGAATCCTGTATTTTGCGGGCCACCCTATCACAGAAGCCCATATGGAACCAGCTGGTTTGAGACAAGCGCGGCTTCTGGGCCAAAACAAAACAGGCAGGTGTTTGCTCAACCTCTGCTAACGGTCTATTTTTAAGGCTAGATGCCGAGTTAGGAGAAGAAGCTGATGAATTGAATAAAATGCTACAGGCCATCAAATATCCTTTGAATTTTATCTAGTAAGTCACCCATAAAGTGCCACCCACCAGGGAGCTTCATGCCATTTCATAAATACATATGAGAGCTGCTGTGGAGAGAGATGGAGCCCAATGCAGGCACTGGACACACCATCCCACAGCTTCCCCATGGCTTTCAGAAAGCTTGCAGATATTTCTCTTTTCTGTTCTGAACTCTCCACAGAGAAATCCGTCAAGGGAGAAAGCAATGACTTTGCTCTCACTGGGCCAGAAATTCCACGACTGAAATGACCCAGGGGTAGCAGGCGGGTTTGACAATCTGTCAGTTTCTGGATAGTGTTACTCGTCAATCATTCATTTTTGCTAAATTGCAGAAACTCTTTTCTTTAAATCAAACTTTATTTGCTCATGATGCAGTTTAAGCCCAGTTTTTGGCGTGTGTCCAGGGAACTGGGTACCACCCTGTCCACTTGGTCATGGGGAAACCGTTAAGTCAGCCTTCAGTCTGGATATCTCTGCTAGAGGCTTTAGTTAATTTTTCTTCCCATCTGAGACTTAACCGCTGGAATTGTTCCACGTATGAAGATAAGAAAACAACTGAAACTTGATTTTGCTCTATGGAGATAAAAACAAGGTAACATTTTATTCAAGAAGAATGTGTGTAATAACAGTAATCTGAAAATAATGATATCTATAAGGTCTTTGGCAAAGCCACCCAGGAAAAGAAAAACAATAGATGTGAAAGCTTCAGTGAGTCATAACACCACCTTTCAGCATCAAAAACCCCGGGAATCAGATTCAGATAAACTGGTTTCATCAGCTCTAGACTCAGCTGTATGCGTCCCTTTTTATTCCTTGTGCCAATTGCACATTCTCCAGATAATGGCAAGGTATTGGCTCTCCTTCAAAACACTCAGTTGTGCAGCAGAGGAATGAAAAGGATTCCTTGTAAGCTTCTTCATGTCTAAACACAAAAATAGCTCTCTTCCTGGGCCTGCCCAGTGGGCTTCCTTTCCCTCTGGACATCTACAGAGAACTGGGGGCTGGACCAGTGTTCATCAAAGGTGGTCTGTGGACCACCTGTATTCGAATTGTTTAAAATGCAGATTTCTGGGACTCATGAGAGACCTAGTGAATTTGATCTCCTAGGTAGAGCCAAGAACTGTGCATTTTTAATGGCTCCACACCCCAAGGATTCTGAGGCATCCTAGGTTGTAGGGGTCACTGGGTTTATCCAGCCACACAGCCCTCACCTTATCCTGCTGCCTGCATTGTCACTTGGCTTCCTACATTTGAGCGTCTCTTCTTGCCAATGCAATTCTAAGCACAAAGTACGCATTTGAAATTCTATCTTTGTCCCTGTTAGTGCCTAGTTCACTGTAGTTGTTAAAAAATTTTTTTATTGAATGAAGGACCTGAAATAATTTATCTTTGCTTACAGTTTGTTCAAAGAAACACTTTTGCCTATAGAAGATTGGATCATGAATTTGCCAATTTGATTTCAAAACAAACCGATCTCTCTCTACATAGATGTGTCTGTGTGTATGAGTGAATATTGCTCTTCTAAACAAATGTTTTGAGTCAAAGGTCCAACTTTGTCCGGAATAGGACAACAGGGGATACATTGTTGGGGAAAAAAATGTATAACTCAAAAGGAGTAAGCAGTCTTTGCCTTATCTGAGAACCACTGTCAGAAAAGCTCTGTGGAGATTTTAGGGTAAGGGGTGTCCTAGGGGAATAGGTGAGTGTGTGTGTGGTGTGGTTGAGGGAGTACTAAAAGTCCCATCTGACTAGTTGCACCTGACTCTTTGGTCTGTCTCCATGTGTGCAAATAGAGTCACTTTTCTTCAAGTCAAGAGCACAGCTCAGCGTATTAGAGTGTCTAATCCCAGAGATTGGGAAAGATATGTTTTGCGGGAGTTAGAGAGCCTGGGGCTGCAGCAGTGCTGGCGGCAGGTCTGGATGGGGAGTGAAGACTGTGCTGGGCTCCTGGTGGGGAGGAGAAAAGATCCCTGGAGAGGGCAGTGGGTGCAGGGCACGTAGAGCCAGCGCCTCGTCTTTCCCAGTCTTGTTCAGAGTTGCCCCGAGGCAAAACCCAGGATGAGGCTGTACAACACATGTGAAGACAGGAGCGTCAGGAATGAGAGGGAGGGAAATGGAAGTTAGAGAACAACTCCAGACTCTCTGAGATGGATATAACCTCACTTGGCTAGACCTGCCTTTGGGATCTGGAATCTGATCTGCAACCTCCCGAACATCTTGTTTGAGGAGTCCTAGGGTAGGGATGCACACTCCCTCACAGTCACGGCAGGGATGAGAAAATACATTCACAGACTGAGCTGTGATCCATCTGCTGGTGATTTCTGCCCTTAGCTCATACCCTTCTCTCTCCTTCCTTTTCTGGACTCACTTCCTGACAGACATTCATGTATTTGAAGAAAGCTCTTTGTCCTCTCTAAGCTTCCTCTTCTGTAGGTTGAATTTCCCTAGCTACTTCCACTTCTCCTATGATGTGCTTCCCTGCCGCTCTTTTTTCAATGCATGGACTTTCTAACCCCAGGCTGCCTCTGTCTTCCAGTGGGGCCCTCACTGTTTCTGTCAGCAGCACCTGCAATTTCTCAGTCAGCCAGACTTGAACAGTTGAACTCAGTCTTGCCTCCTCCTACTCTCTTATCCTGAAGCTGTTGGGAATTGTGTGTGCATATGCATGTGTGTGTACCCGTGTGTGTGCACAATTCTCCATAGGAGTTTTACACATTTCTGACTGTTTTTGCCCTGGAGAAGTCCTCAAGGCAAAAAGCAGAAATGTAGCTGGTCTAAGCTTGAGGTGGGTCATGCCTGTGGCTGGACTCTCTCAAGGAGAGCCTGCAAGCACGTGAAACTGCCCATCACAGCCGAGGCTGAAGCCAGAGGAGAGCTGAGGCCAGGGTATGTGGAGTACCAAAAGTGGCTGCTATACAGAGCCCCACACCTGCTTAAAGCCTTACCAGGATGTGTTTTCCATTGTTCTCAGGATGAGTTGTGTGTCTTATTTTTGCAGACGAGGCCTTTCCTGATTGATACAGTTTGGCATTTGTCCCTTCCAAATCTCATGTTGAAATATGACTCCTAATGTTGGAGGTGGGGCCTGGTGGGAGGTAATGGGATCACGGGGGTAGACCCCTCGTGGATGGCTTAGCACAGTCCTTGCAATAGTGAGTTCTCATGAGATCTGCTTGTTTAAAAGTGTGTGACATCTCCCTCTTCTCTCTCTTGCTCCTGCTCTTGTCATATGACACACCTGCTCCCCCTTCACCTTCTACTGTGATTGTAAGCTTCCTGAGGCCCTCACCAGAAGCACATCAAAAGCAGACGCTGGCAGCATGCTTCTTGTGCTGTCTGCAAAACTGTGAGCCAATTAAACCTTGTTTCTTTATAATTTACTCAGCCTCAGGTAATTCTTTATAGCAATACAAGAATGGCCCAATACACTGACCTGGCTGCATGCACCTCTCATCTCTTCTCTTCCACCCTTGAAGGACACTATGCCACAGACATTCTGAGCAATAATCCAGCCATGCTGAATGCTTAATATTTCTTCTGACAGAACTTAATGCACTAAGATGTTTGGTTCAGCCCTGTTGGCAATGGGACCCATCAGAGCTTGTGGAAGCAAGTGGGCAAGGGTTACTTGACCAGATTGATACTTCAGAAAGATCTAGGCAGTCTGAGGTTGGAGGATGAATGAAAAGGAAGTAGAGTGCTAGAAGAAATTCACTATGGTTGGACTTTATCCTGAGGGCAATGAGGGTGCTGTGGGTGGGTTTTAAGTAGGGTGGTGAAATGATCACGCTGGCATATGAGGTGACTTGCTGCAGGGTAAGGCATGGATTTAGGGGTGACTTATTTGATATAGAGATATGGGAAGAGGCAAGGATGATGTCCCAGTTTCTAACCTGGGCAAACGAGTGAATCATGTTGCCATTCACTGATGTGGAGATCAAGGGATGACGATCAGGTGGGGAGGGAGATGATGACTTAGTTTTGAATATTATGAGTTTTAGGTACTTTTGGAACATACAAATAGAGTTGTCTAAAAGTCTGCCCAAGAGAGAAAACTGGACTTGAGTGATAGATATAGGAGTCCTTAAAGGAGATAAGTGGCCAAGTCCAGAGAGTGTTTATTGAGAGGAAGACCTTGGACTGAACCCCAAGGTACACCAGGTTTCAGAAACGAGATACCCATAAGAAGACTGAGAAGGAGAGAAAGGTCAGAGGTAGGGAGGATAGGCAGGGTTTGGTGTCATGGAAACCAAGGGAAGAAGCTTTTTCAAGGCACAGGCTGACAGTGTCAAATGATGCTGCAAGTTCGTGTGAGATGAGGATGGAGAAGAGTTTGTTGGTTTTAGTAACAAGCAGGTGGATGGTGATATGGGTGACAGGGGCTTCTGTGGAGTGATGAGGTCAGAAGTTGGTTGCAATGGGCTGAAGAGTGTGTTGCAGTTGGAGACATGGAGATAAAGGGTGCAGACACATTGTATTTTTGATGGTTTGGTTATGCAGGAGAGGAGAGGCCAGTAGCTTGAGTGGAAGGTGGGTTTGGGTGATGGTTAAAAAATAATATTGTGAGACACTAAGGCTGGATTACAGGCTCACACCTGTAATCCCAGCACTTTGGAAGGCTGAGGTGCGTGGATCACCTGAGGTCAGGAGTTCGAGACCAGCCTGGCCAATATGGTGAAATCCCATCTCTACTAAAAGTACAAAAATTAGCTTGGTGTGGTGGCTCACACCTGTAATCCCAGCTACTCGGGAGGATGAGGAGGAGAATCGCTTGAACCCAGGAGGTGGAGGTTGCAGTGAGCCAAGACCACACCTCTGTACTCCAGCCTGGGTGACAGAGTGCAACTCTGTCTCAAAATAATAGTAATAATAATAATATTGTGAGACACTAAAATAGGTTTAAAAGTTAATATGGAGGATCCAGTAGAGAGGGCAATGTTGACACTACAGGGGAGGGAGAGAATGATACACACAGCAGAGAGGTGTCTGAAGAGGTGGTAGAAAGGAGGGATGGGATGCAGAGGAGCCTTATACAGGAGTAGGGAGAGCCCCGTCACAATGACAGGAGGGGAGGAAACAGGGCCAGTGAAGATGCAGGAAGGTAGTGACGAGAATCGGAAGGGGTTCCCCCCAGTGATTTAGTTTACTTTGAGAATAAGGGAACAAGGTCAGCTGATGAGGTTGAGGGGGCAGAGGTAGCAACCTAGGTTTCAGGAGAGTAGAAAAGGTTTAAATAGCTGCATGGGGAGCCAGAGAGCTGCTGAGGGAAGCTATGGGTTTCCTGGAAGTCCCAGAAGGCTCAGTTGACTTTAGGTGACCTTTCCATGGTCTCCAAGTAATCTCTGTCCTTCTCACACTCTCATGTGACTCACATTACCTGTACCTCCCTCAGGACACTTACCACTTTCTAACTCTTTATCCACTTGTTTGTGAGCATCTTGGCTCTCCTCTAGACTGTCCTACGCTTCACAAAGGCAGACTTTGTCTTTATATGACTAACAGCCCTGTGATATTGCGTTGCGTGTAGAAAGGGTTCAACAAACATTTCCGGAATAATTAAGTGAGTGCAGCCTGACCCCGTGGGAGGTAGCAGGACACTTACTCTGTGCCAATGTTTATTTAGAAAGCAGGGATATGTCTAGTGTGCTCTGAGAGCAAGACATGTTATTTTGTAGCTGGAAATATAGATGTAGGGGTCATTAGGGTTTATAAATGGCCAAGTCCGGAGAAATTTAACTCTGGTGTTCTATTCTTGTTTAGATGCTCTGCAGTTCCTCACACCCAGCTATTGAATTCAAGCAATCCTGGAGCAGCATCCTCAGCCCTATCAGACCCAGCACTCTCTTTCACTAAAATAGATCTGGCAACTTCCATCACTTTCTTTAGATAAAATTCATTAATAATCTAACCCAACTTTACATATAATTTAAAAATTTAATGTAATGTCCTAACTGTAATAAAGAGGAGAAGTAAAAGGAGAGTAAATTATAATCAAAGAATACTTTTTTCAATGCTTGGGACTGTGGAACCTAGAAGAGAGCTTCTCAAACTTTTAAGTGCATATGACTCATTTGGAGATCTTATTAAAATGCAGATTCATATTCAGTGGATCTGTGTGGGGCCTGAGATTCTTCCTTCTAACAAGATCCCAGTCAATGCAGATGCTACTAGTCTGTGGACTTCTCCTCTAGTAGCAAGGAACTAGGGCTCATGAAGAAGCCCTCGAAACTTTCCTCTTCCAATAGTGAATGCACCTGGATTTAGGAGAAGTAAAACAACATTCAGTCAAATATTGATGACATTTTTTTTTAGTGTTGGCATGTATGAAATAAGACATATATATATCATCATTATGAATGTGACAGTTTCAAAGACAGCTTTATTCAGGTGTGTCCTATTGGTGACTCAAATACTATGATGTGACTTTTGGAAATGGTGACTAACCCTGGGGAAGATTTTAAATTAAACAAGGTAAATATTTCCCCAATTTCCACTGCAATTTCATGATTGGATAATTCAGCATATATTGAATTATACAAAAAATATTTTGTGTTTATATGCTAAACATAGGCTCTAGTCTCAGAGAAATATAAATAGATTTTTCACCTATATGTATGTCAGGTGGGACTTCAAAGTCATGCAGGACATTGAACAATTCTTGGTTGGGACCACCTCTGTGAGGCATTGCAGAATGTCTGCAGCTGTGCCCTTGCCCAATAAAATGACCAGTACTTCCCAATCATTGGAACAACCAAAAATATCTCCTGAAGTTTTCATGGTGCCCCGCCCTTGCGAACCAGCAACCTAGAGGAACTGAGGAAGAAGAGCAACTGTAGGTGGAAACTTCTGGAAGCACACGCATCAGAACCCACTGCTGTAAGCAGAAGGTGCATTTTCCTGGGAAGGAGACACAACCAGATTGCTTCCACTAAGCCGACTTTGCAAATCTGTAACTGCTGAGTGGACACAAGTGTCTGGTTATCACGAAGCCATGCTGTATCACAAAGAAGATCGAAGCTACACAATTTCCCAAGGCAAGACATGATCAAGATGCTGCCTAAGATGGAAGAATACATTTTTCTAGGTGCAAATTAGTGCCAGTGATGTTTCTGCTAAAACTCTCAAGTGAGCCCAAGGTTGTGACCTTGTCATGCTTGTGTATTCTGGAGAAGAGCAAGAAGTAGGTGAAGTAGGGCCTGGCCCCTCCTGGATGCCAGCAACTTCTCCAGCTCCATCTGATGCCAAGCCTCTTTGCGCTTACTCTGTGCATTTGTTTTTGATTTTCCTTTTGTGGTCTAGAAATTCTTTCAGGTCTCAAGGCTCTCTTATATACTGCTTTTTGTGCCTAGGATGTTCTTCAACTTTCTTATCTATCTCTAGCTACCTTGCAGACTAGTTTAAGTGACTTTTCCTCAAGAAAGCCTTCCGGACCGCCAAGACAAGATCACAGACAGTATCTTCTTTTAAGCTTCCATGTCAACCTGAACTTATGCTTTATACCATCAACCACAATGTTAACTAAGTAATAATTGGTACCTAAAGTCTGCTTTTGCTTGTAGATATGAACTCCCTGAGGATAGAGACCGTGTCTATCTGGTTGACCAGTTCCACTTGCCACCAAGCAGACGCTCAATACTTTTTTTGACAAATGCATGAATGCCAAAGTGAAGGTATTTTACTTATTTTTATAAATAATAAAGAGTGTTCAGACCAGGAGTCTACAGGATTAAATTAAACTAAGAAGTACAGTGAGGCACAAGTGAGTTCTGAAGGAAAGAGAAAGCCCTGGAATGTGGAGAAGTTGACTGGCAAGCATACATACAGCTGGCTTGTCTTGCTGCAATTCCATTGGGTGCAGTTTGGGTATACTGCATGCTGAGGGTCTGTATATCAGCTGCCTCTCAGATCAGAGACTGGAAATGTGCAGGCAGAGTGAGGTGACTCCCGAGGACCAGATGCAGGATCCTGGTGGGCACAGGTCAGTATATCTGCTGGGGAGTCAGGAGAAAAACACAATTTCATCCTGTTGGGAAAGGCATTTGTAGTAAGGCAGGACCCTGGCTTGCTTTCCAGTGTCTGTTGTTTCTGGACTTTGGAGAAGTTTGTTAATTCCCCTCTGCAACTGCCTCATCTATAAATGGGAACATTACCTATCTCAGAGACTGGCTAGCAGGATTTAAACACGGGGCCCATGCAAAGTCCTTTGTATGTTGTCAGGTACTATATTAGTTATACTCAGCTGTGTGAGTGGCTGTTACTTACTTACATCCTAAGCAGGTTTCCCGAAGCTGTCTGGAACACCCGCACTGAAGACAGCCTGCCCAGGATGCTGGTGTTCAGCAACGACACCCTGCCACACTCCGTGCATTTTCCCAAGTACCCACTGCATTCCAGGAACTCTTCTAGGCCTTGAGAATGCAGGGTGAACAAAGGAAAGCAGGCTGACCGGAGTCAGGTATGGGGTTAGAGAGGGATGGAGATGGGGCTGTGCTATGTCAGCTGGAGCAACCAGGGAGGTTGTGGCAACTGAGTGGCGATCTGAACAAAGTGAATGAAGGGCCAGGTGCGGTGGCTCACGCCTGTAATCCCAGCACTTTGGGAGGTGGAGGCAGGAGGATCACTTGAGCCCAGGAGCTTGAGATTTTGGGCAACATACTGAGACTCTGTCTCTCCAAAAGATTTTTTTAAAAAGTTAGCTGGGCATGATGGTGCACACCTGTAGTCCTAGCTACTTGAGAAACTGAGTCAGGAATATCCCTTGAGTCCTGGAGTTCAAGGTGATAGTGAGTTATGATCTTGTGATTACATTTCAGCCTGGTTGACAGAGTGAGTCCCTGACTGTAAAATTAAAAAAATTAAATTAAATTAAATTTAAAAAGTGAGTGAAGGAACCATGCAAAAAATTTCCAGGATCTGTCCGAGGTTATTATTTTATTTAACCCTTTTACTAATCCTCCTTTTACTAATAAGGCGGGTATTTTACAGAGGAGGAAATGGAAGCGCCAAGCTGACCCAGCCTAGGAGGACAGGGCGGGGTCCATGCTCTTCCCATGCTGTACTCCATCCCATCCGCTCACGACTTCCTCCCTTCTCAGCCTCAGGTGTCTTACTCTGTCCACCTTATTCTCTTCCCATCAGCTTTATGTGATCCTTTCTTCATCTTTTTCTTTATTTCTCTTAAAAAATGAACAAAGAGAAGGAGTAAAATAACCTGGTAACTTGATGGACACATATTCTCACCGAGGATGTTAATTTTAAACTCTAAACCCATCCCATATGCATCCGCTTCGCTCCATCTCCCCGCCACCTCCGAATCCAGGTTATCACCACCTCTTGCCAGCAGAGGCTCCTAACTGCTCTCTCTGCTTCCAGTTCACTCTCTGTGCAGCAGCAAGGGTGATCTTTTAAAAATGTAAATTGGATCATGTCACTCTGTGCTTAAAATCCTCCAGTGGCTTCCCACTTGCACTCAGAATAAAATTTAAACTTCTCATCCTGACCTCCAACCTGGCACGATCCAGCCCCTGCCTACCTCTCCAACCTCACCTTGTCCCACCTTCCCCCGGTGCACTCTGTTCCTGCCACTCAGATCTCATTTCAGTTCCTCAAACATGTCATGCTCTTCCCCAACTCTGTATCTAACTAACTTTTCCTCATTATTGAGTCTTCAAATTAAATGTCACTTATGCAGAGAGGCTTTCCCTACTCACCCACCTTATATTAGGTCTCTCTTGTTATTCTCTTTCAGCCTCCAGAGCCTCTGGTAGACTAGGAAGCTACGAGGGCAGAGGCTGGCAGTGGCAGGCAGGCTAACAAAGGACTCAAAGATTCCACCTCTGGGTTTTCATGCACGTGTGTGGTCCCCTCTCCTTCTGTGCCATCTGAATCCAGTGATTTGCTTTGAATCAATAGACTGCAAAGGTGATGGGATGTCACTTCTGCAGTTAAGTTTTAAAAGATAGTGACCATGTCTCACCAGCAGACTCTTTCTACTACATTCTTTGGCATTCACACTTTGATGAAGCAAGATTCGTACTGGAGAGATCTCTGTGGCAGGGAACCGGGGCTGGCCCCTGGTCAACGTCTATCAGGGGAGTTCAGGCCTGAGTCCACCAGCCCTTGAGAAACTGAGGCCTTTGCACAGAACTTGGAAGCAGATCCTTCCCCAGAGGAGTCTTGAGAGGAGGCCGCAGAACGTGGGCTGGCCTTAGACTGCAGCCTTGTGAGAGACCGAAACACAGAGGGTCCAGCTAAGCCGTATGTGATTTCTGACCCACAGAAGCTGTGAGACAATCCATGCTGTTTTAAGCTGCTAAACTGGGGTGATTTGTTACACAACAATAGATAACTAGCACACTGAGCATTCATTTGTAAATACTTGTTGAATGAATAAAGGAATGAATGGCTTAGTTGTGCCCTGAACCTCCTGAACAGGGATGGGGAAACGGTTGTCCAAAAGTGCCAAGATCTAGCCTGTAATCACCATAGCTCTCTGCTCTCACAGGTCTTCTCACACAGACTGCACAGCAAACCCAAACAGAAGGCCTGTTGGCTTCCTGAACAGTTAGTTTCAAACAAATGGTGTTACCTTTGACTTAGCTTTCTGAAAACTACCTCTTCTGCCTGTTAGGATTCAGTGGTCTCCTAATGAGATGGATTTCAAAACCCAACATGCATCTTTTCCGACAATATGTGCCTTCTCCAAAGGGAGAAACAACCCCACTCTTTTTCCTGGTTATCAATGATGCCATACTCATGTGGCAAAGCCTACAAAATGAACAATTCATGGTCTATGAGTACGCTTCATGAATATACAGGATGCCATATAAAAAATAACATAAATGTTTCCTAATAGAATTAATATACTTTTGAAGCAGTTCAGCTTGAGGCAATTATTGCACTTCCTGGGAGATACAAATTACTTTGCCCTCAGCCTCATGCCAAATAACCCCCCTAAGACACACACTAATTACACAGAAATACATTGCCTGCCATAGCTCATTGACTAATTGACAATCAGTTTAAAACTTCAGCAAAATATCTTAAAACTTAGGCTTTGCATTTAGCAAGGAAACCAATTTTGTTTATCTCCTCATTTTGGTCTGCCTCATTGGCAAAGTTGTAGTATGGTTGGTAAGTAATGACTGAGTAGGCTTATTATAATGATCAATGGTAAAAGAAGGGCATTCCATCATACTGTATAGCATTTCCATCTCTCATTTCTGTGATTCTATTAAGAACAATTACCAATAATATATCCGTTAATGTGATACAAAAATAGAATGCAACCGTGTATGTAATAGTTATTGCTAATGTGGTCTGCTAAGCTCAGTGTACAATTGTCACTGACTCATGCACTATTAAGATGTGGCCTTTCCAAGCTCTACGCCCTTTACATTCTGATCTAAGCACATGCACCCACTGAGTTCATGCAGTAACTACACACATTCCTTCCGCCTCAAAAGTAAGTCATGGACAAAAGTCAGATCCTTGGGAATCATTCTTTACTTTATCTTCTCTATTTACAAATCACTGTTGGAGACCTAACTTCTTCATGAAGCTATGTGAGCTTACGTCTGCCTAAATGTTGTTTCTAATCACCTTCATTATTCCAGGAGTTGACGTACTATAAACCTTTGCTCTGGAGTTTCTGAAATAGTCCAATCTTAGAGGGGAAGTGCACCCAAATACCAGACAACTGATTTACAATTAATTGTCTGGGAGATGACCGATTCACTCATTGGAGATTGCTGTTCTAGGTGCTGCAGAACAAATCTGTAGGAGTTTACAGTTATAGACGGTGCAATCACTGTGGCATTGCTGGACTGGCATTTCTCTTAGGATTGCATCTGGTTGCAGTAATGGAATGTCCAACCAGGAGTGACTTGAACAATTTGGGATATATTTTTCTCATAGAATAAGACTTCCAATGGCAAGAAACCAGGGGCTGGGGTTGTGGCTCAGTGAAGATATCAAAGCACCAGCTCCTTTTGCTTTTCTACTCTTCCATCCTTTGCATATGGACTGGTTGCCCCATGCTCTGGAAATGACTGCTGTAGAGAAGTGGGGCAGAGTCTGCACCAGCTGCCTTGAACATGTCTACCGGGAAAGCACAAGCTCTGCCCCAAACCCTCATCAGACTTCACCTTAGGTCTCATTAGCTAAAACTGTGTCCCACTGGCTGCATTTGGCTACAGAGGAGGCCTGGAAACAATATTTAGCTTGGGCCCAGGGCTGTCCTAATAAACAAGGTTTCATTAGCAATGGGTAAACAAAACTGGAGTGGGCCATGAATGGGCCTGTCATTGCTGGGGAAGGTCTGATAGAAGAGGGGGTATCTAGCTGTAGTGTGAGGGATGGGTAAAATTGAGGTAAGAAACAGAAGAGGAAAAGTGGTCCTTGGTGGAGTTAGACTGAGATTAACTCTGGGAAAAGAAAGAATAGAGCATGTCTAGGAGACTGTGAGAACATTGCTCCAGGAAAATTTTGTTCAGAGAAGATGGATAAAGGTCAGATGTGTCTATAAATCAAACAGCTGATTTATAGTTGACCCTGTGAGGTGTGTCCAGTTCCTGAGGCAGGCAGTCCCCTGTCCTCCCCTACTCTTAACACACGCACCTCACTCTCACTCCCAGGGCCATCATGGGCAGGCTTAAATCGACTTTCTAACCAAAGGGAATAAAATCTTAAGGGATTCTATGCCCTGCATTTTTGCCTTTTCCCCGAGCCAGAGATTCTCAATATTGGCTATACGTTGGAGTAGCATGGGGGAAGTTTTAAGCACTTTAATGCCAAGGTCACATCCCAGAACAATTAAAGTGAACTCTAGGAGTAGGGTAAATGTGTGCTGGAAAAAGTTTAATAACCACCTCTCTGGAAAACAAGCATTCATGTATGTATGTATGTACAGAAATTTATTATAATTTTACTGATGAAAAGGATGTATGGTATACAACTTACAAATAATAAGGAAATATACAATACTCTTCATTACAGAATGCTCTCCTGCAATTGATTCTCAGGTAATGCTTTCCTGCATTTTTGCTGAACTCTTTTGTCTGTAGTTAACCTATGGCTGCAATTCAACCATGATTTGACAAAATCATTCTACAAATAAATGCTTGACTACCGTCCAAATTCAGTCACTGACCCATGAGTGTAATTTCAACATGAATGTTGGTTGGTATTTTCATTTACATTAACAGATAACATGAAAGTATAACAATGAAGATAAATGTTGGAATTTTACTCGTTCATTAATGACATGAGAGACTTCTTTGCTGATGAGGTAATAGTTTTCAACACTGGGAGAATATTTTCTCGATTTTCTGTGCTATTTATAATGTAATGGTTACAGACATGATGTACATTAAGTTTAATTTGCATTATTCACATTTTCTTAAGTATAGACCAGGGCTTGGCAAAGTGTTTCAGTAAAGGGTCAGATAGTAAATATTTTATGTTTTGTGGACCACAAATGATGTCTTCCTCCTCCTCCTTCAAAAAAATAATCCTTTAAAACTGTACAAACTTGTAGGACACACAGAAAGAGACTTCAGGCTAGATTTGACCTGTGGGCTGTAATTTGCCAACCTCTTATGTAAACAATCAACAACACAATAAATCAAGCCCTGATTTATAGTGTTTGCTAATTTCTGTCGATGTGATGGCACTGAACATGGAATTGGGAAGAGATGCATAACAACACGTCTTACATTCAGATGTGGTAAGCAACCTCAAAAGCATAGGAGTAGTAAAATTATTATAAAATGATAAGTTTTGAGTATTTATTACCTTTATTTTCAATGATTTATTTAATTATAAGCTTATGTCTTCTGATCTTTAATAATGACTGTGTTTAACAATTGACTCTGAAAATTCCTGAACATTTAACAGCCATCTTTTCAGAGCTGGGAAGAACTGGCTCTAGCACACCACTGGGTGGACCCAGGCATCATGATTTTTTTAAAGCTCCCCAGAGATTTCCAAGGAACAACCACTGCTGTCAGTACATCTGGCCCCTTAAAGACTGGAGTAGAATGTCCGGGGGTGTGGTTTGTTGGTTTCTTCCCAATCTGTCAATCACATTTTCCAAAGTCTGATTAATCCATTCCAAGTTCCTCTCTCTTTCTATCTCTGGAATAAACTCCTGACATTGTCCCACCAGCCTCCCCAAGCTTCTGTGGTTTCCCGCTCTAATTTACCACCCTTGCTACTTTTCAGTCTGAGCAGACCAGTCTCGGTCTTGAATATTTACTTGCAACTCTTGGGCTGAATTCTGCAGCTTTCCTCCTGGAACTAGTGCCTGACACACAGTTTAGTGCACAATAGATATGAAAACCCAGGTTCTATCATGGCTCCATGAGCAGGAGAGGCCAGGTCATGAAGGGCTTTTGTGTGACTCATCGGCCTGTTGTATCTTTTTTTTTTTTTTTTTTTAAAAGACAGAGTCTTGCTCTGTTGCCCAGGAGTGCAGTGATATGATTTTGGCTCACTGCAACCTCCGCCTCCTGGGTTCAAGCAATTCTCTTGTCTCAGCCTCCTGAGTAGCTAAGACTACAGGTGCCGGCCATCACGCCTGGTTAGTTTTTTATTTTTAGTAGAGATGGGGTTTCACCATTTTGGTCAGGCGGGTCTTGAACTCCTGACCTCAGGTGATCCACCTGCCTCGGCCTCCAAAAGTGCTGGGATTACAGGCACGAGAAGCCGTGCCCGGGCTGGCCTGTTGTATCTTAGGCCCATCACAGCCTTCCCCCTGCCCTGGTCCTCAGGCATCCCTGCAGGCTTCTGCTTAGCTGGCTTCTGAGTCACGTGGTCTGTGAAGACTGGAGAGCTGTAGGAGAAAAGAAGCCCAGAGAGTCCTCACCTTCTCTTTCTGCTTTGGCAGCATCACCAGCTGTGGCTGGGTCTTTTTTTCTGGACTCCAACTCCTGCTGAGAGGCCCCTGCTCTGATTTTGGCTCCCCGGCACAGCCCTGGCTCCTGGGCTCTGGTGACATCGCCTCTTCCCTTTGACCCCCGGGCCTCAGTCCTGGCTTGCTGCTGGTGCTGATCTTTGCATTGCCTTACCATTGCCCTTGTCATTTCACCTCTTTCTCCACCCTTGCAACAACTCCCCTGTATTAAATTTCCCCTTAGCTCTTTTGTTAATGGAGCCCTGGCAGATTTAGCCTGAAATGCTGCTCTGAGGAGTCTGGGTTTCATGCTTTCTGGTAGTTGGTTTGACATCAGTAGAGGCTTTTGAGAAGAAACGTGGTATGATCAAGTGGAACAAATGGGTGTTCTATATT
The DNA here is from genome assembly GCF_000951045.1 of Mandrillus leucophaeus. Taxonomy (NCBI): domain Eukaryota; kingdom Metazoa; phylum Chordata; class Mammalia; order Primates; family Cercopithecidae; genus Mandrillus; species Mandrillus leucophaeus. Next base: position 1,163,832 of record NW_012104288.1, read on the forward strand.
GGGGGTTTCATGGATGTCCTAGAAAATTTATAAATAGCCTTTAAGTGTCTATGAACATGCCACAATTGTCTGAAATTTTGTGCATATGTGCATAAGTGACTTTTGTGTGTGTGTGCGGGGAGAGAGCCTATAGCTTTCATCAGATTCTCTGTGGGATTTCAGAATATCCTAAGAACTACTGAACTAGAAGTAGGATCAGTTAGCAATGTAAATCACTCAATGCATCAGAGTCCGAGCAGGAAACAGAACTCACTGGAGATGGTTCTGCTGGAGACTTTAAAGAAGGGGCTACTTCAGAAGTGTGGGCAGAAGTAGGCGGACAAACAAGAGATGGGAGGCACCCCAAGTTTAGCACCAGTGGGGAGCTGGTAACCCCGAGGACTGAAGAGCCAAGGGGAGGAAACTGAGGGACTGGGGCCCATGACAGTTGGAGCCCTGGAGGAAGAGCCTCTCGGTGGAAGCAGGGGTGCTGGAGGGACAGTCTTCTTCTGAGATGGAGAGTCCAAGCAGGGGACAAGGACACAGTGTAGCCTCTCTCTTCCCACTTGACTGGCCATTAGTGCCTCCCCTCATCTCTAACACAATTGGAAGCCAGCAGTCATGGGTGTTTGGGTGATGTGGTCTGTGGGGTCAAAGTGGGGGAGAAAATGCAGTAAATGGGTACATTGGGACACAGCAGGGTAGATGGAGAAAAACCAACATTCACAGAACAAACACATTCACAGAAAATACGTTACTTAGGACTTCCAGCATTGTGCAAGAAGGAAATTGACAGAAGTCATGTTTGGTAGTTGCTGGCATCATTCCTCACTTTCTGACTTCTGGATTCTGCTTTTCATCAATCCCTTCTGCATTAACTTGCCCAGCCTAGTAAAGTCATGTAACGAGAAGCAAAATTCAGAGGATTCCTTTGTTGTTGTTGCTAACTTTTTCCTTCCACTGCTACTTACAAGCTCTCTGACCTTGGAAGTCACAAAAATGTCTTGGAGCCTCATTTATCAAGTATGGAAGAGGTTGGGTTTGATGTTTTGCATTGTGCCTTCTAGCTTGAAGGTTTTATGATGCTTTAAGAGGGTCTTTGGCTTCCTCTTTATGAAAGGCATGCAGTGTTTTGGCCCCTTCCAAAGGGGTGAGCCGCCTTCCCTTGCCCGTTGTCGCCTGCAATGGTCTCAAGGCTGGAAGAGAGCACAGCAGCAGTACTCCAGTCCTCCAAGGAACAGACCACAGCAGGTTATTAGCATTTTATCGACTTTGGCCCTGCTGTTGATTGTCAGGATCTGTAGTGAAATGCTTTAATATACATTTGAGTCTAAGTGTTACCCAGGCTGAAGAAGCACTAATTTTGAAGATATGTTAGCCTGTGTTCTAGAGAGACCTAATATAAAGAAACACACCCAGCAACTCTGCTTACTCGGCTGGTGGAGGGAATTGAGGAGTGTTGCTGAAGGGAACTCACTTTTGTATGCATTTCAGAGATTTAATTTTATTAGCCAATGCAAATGATCTGTTCCACAAATGTAAAACAAAAGGACAAGAAAATGATCCCTGTGTCAACATCAGGATGTCTGACTTAAAATCCCATTCAAATAACTCCCTAAAAATGATCAGACACTGAATACATTATTTTTCTGACTTTGACAAAACTAGTCTGCACAAAGAAGCAGCCCCATGAGGCTATGGATAAACCAACCACCTTAAAACTTCAGCATTTTCATGTCAGTCACAGATTTTCTTAAGGGCCAAGTCACTGTTTAAGGACTAATATGTTTGGAGAGGGAAAAAAAACCACACTGTGTTATTAGGCAGAATCCTCTTTACATACAGGGATCGGATCAGTTTGCCCTGATTGTGTTGCCTGCTTTATTGTCCTACTTCAAACACGGGGCCTTGGGCATCATCTCGAGGAAGGGCTGATTGAACTGTCGGCCTGACACTTGTCAGCTGTGGATAATACGGGCTTCAGTCCGTCATGCTCACACATAAATGAACCATGACAGAGATAGACTGTTGAATAGAAAAAGCAGTTTTACTGTGGATAACCTTTCTTGAATAAATGCAACAAATAATAAAGTCTGAAAAGGGGGAACATGTACCTTAGGAAAGCAGTGGCGTTCAGAACCAAACAGTTATTATCTTTTTGGGCCATCAAAAATTGCCCATTTATCCAAGTACGTTATTGAGGGAAAAGCTAAAAGTGCTGTGATTATCATAAAAATGATGGCAGTTGAATCTATGCAGTCTTCAATATTATATCACATAACAAAACCTAGTTACAGCTCACCAGGATTGAAAAAGGAGGCATTGTTTGTGTACCAAATGGAATCCACAATTGTTCTTAGAAAATGGTGGCACACATCTTAATTAAAAGAGCAGAAAAAGAATCTAAAGCTCTTTCTTTATGTCTTTAAAACATTTCTCCTTTTTTATTAAAAGAAAAAAAAAAACCCAGAACTCCCAGTAGAAACTGTGGAAACTCTACATTTCAATCAAGACAGTCAAAAGAATGATTTGAATTTACAGGCCTGTAATTGGAACAAATTGGAAACAAAAGAAGAGCTCGTTTAAGCCACGTGATGTGGCCACAGTGCTGCCATGTACAGTATGTTAGAAAAAAAAAAAATCATGTTTCTTTAAAGCAAAGCTAACTCCACTGCAGGCGCTGAGCAATTTGCATAAATGTCTCTACCATGATTTTTTTTTATTTATGGGTCCTAAGTTTCTAATTAAATACTAATTAATACTATCACCAGAATTGTCTCCCATCCCCAGCTCTTCATAGCTTTGTCACTTTGATTAATGCACAGTCATTTATTAACTTATTTAACAAGCCGGGGTGCCTCATGACAAACTAGATTAAATTATCCTCATAACAGTCTCATTACTGGAAAAAGGGAGTTTTAAACTTAATAAAAATTATCCTCAATAATGTTAAAGCTTTTTCACCGTACCCTTAAAAGATAGAAATAGGTTTCTTGTTTGATTTATAATATATGGAGTTGTATAAAGCATCCATTAATAAAATTTATAAGTTCATTTAAGCTTGCACATTACAGTAGTGCTGTAGCCTTGGGTGCTTATTATTTAACTTTTGCTGTAGTTATGAAGATAATTAATGTCCTGACCAGACAGGGACTAAAATACCCACCAGAACAAGATAATTAGAGACATAAATAATGTTTAGGTTCTTGTGTGCTGCTCTTAAAATTAATTGTTTTGTTTTCCATCCAAACTTGATAAAGAAGAAAATAAGAGTTTACCAAGGAACTGTACGATGACGGTGAGATGTTTGTTTCGGTGGACTGGCAAATGCTAGCAAGTCTGGCAGCTTCTGGGCTGGAGGAGGGAGCAGATGTGGCAGGGGATTTGGCTCCTTCTGGGAAACTGTTCGGCCCTCATTGCTCTCTGTCGCCCTCTGGTGGCCAGGTCCTGGTGACACGCACACCTTGCAGCCAGGCCTGTTTGTCAGTGGGAGGCGGAGGGGTGAGGCAGAAGTGGGAGCTGGAGGAAGTCTCTTCATTTAAGGGCTGGGATAAGCATCTCCTCTCAGTCAGACTCCAGGAGAAGGGGGGCCCCAGAGGGAGCTCAGCATGCCTATGGCAGCAAGTCTTTCGTGCTGACAAAGCAGAATGCAGGAAGCTGTGGCTCAGGCCCTGCCGCTCTCAAAATAAATAGGCACAAACGCTTTAAAACATGCGTGGAGCACTGACCCTCCGTGAGGCTGTGTGCTAAAATAAGTGTTCAGCATGTTTGGAGGGCAGATTCTCTTTTCATTTTCAGTTTCTTGCTAAAATAGCACCCTTGTTAAAGGCCTACGTGACCCGGTAGGAAGGGCAGGGAAAGGTATCTGCTGACGGAGGGTCTGCTGTCTAAACTTCCTTCTGGCCTGGGCCGTGCTGAGTCTTTGAGTGGGGCTGTGGGAAAGGCGCAGTAGCTCCCTGGTCACAGATAGGGAGCTGCCACCCTGTGTAGAAAACACTTCACCACTGACAAGGCACCTTGGCGTGTATCCTGCAGTCTTCGCCCCTCCAGAGCCCTGTGAGACCAGAGGGAGGGACTGTTACTATGGTTGCTGAGGGTCACGTGCTGATTTCAAGCTCTAAACCGGCCGGCTGGTGACTTCCTTCCCGGGAAGAGCATCTGGCTCCTTTTCTTTCGGTATCTGAAGTCCTTTCTGCTTTTCCGCACCTCACCCCCAGTTCTTCTCTCTCACACCCTCCTTCTCCCGCTCACCTTTTCTTTTCATCCTTGATTCAGAGCAGAGATAACAATAACTCTACTTGTTCTCATACCAAAATAGCTCACTTGTCAAAGCTGCAGGGAGACTGGTGCCCGGAAATTCTGTGAGCGGAAGAATGGCTCGGAGAATTTTCTCTGAGTTTAGATTAGAACGCTTCATGGTCAGAGTCCTCTCCCATTCACTTCCATCCCTGGGAGGTAAGAAGACAGCAAATGTCTTTATGATTTATAACTCTTGTTTAGCATTGATTAAGAGCGCCATCTTTGCAAGTCTATTAGTAGAGACCTATTAGTGGAGGGTGGCTTTGGCCAAAAATAGATCAACATTAGGCCAAACCTTAGCTCCCTGATTCCCTCAGTTTCCTCCAGGCAACTTCATTTGAATTCAGGATACTAAGTTCCCAGGCTTGCCCAGGATTCTGCTTGGGCAAGGAGGCCAAATTAAATGAAGCAGGGCCTCTAGGAGCCAAGACAGGGGATGTCCTAGATTAAAATAAAAGCACAGGAAGAGAAGAGCTCTTGGTCGGTGAAGGAAGATGAAGGCCCAGGTGATCTTATTCCTGTCTGGTCCTTCCACTGGAGTTCCCACCGGCTTCATCATGATGGCCTCAGGAGTGGAGGGGCAGAGGGGAATGGTGGCAAGATGGATGCGGGCCACAGATTAGGGATGCGTAGTTGGGAAGAACACAGGAGAAGAAGAGAGGTTTTTCAGTGGTGCTCAAACTTTAATGGGCAAAATATTGTTTAAATGCAGAGTCTCTTGCTCCAGTTTCAGAGTTGCTAATTCTCTTAGACTGAGATGTCGCCAGAAATCTGCATTGATAACAGGGCTTTAGTGACTTTGATTCAGGGGTCAGTCCGTGACCAGTCGTTAAGAAACACTGGATGAGGAAGGGAGAAAGAGAAGATGAAAGAACTGTAGGAAGTGAGGGAATTTTGCCTAAATCATCTTTACCTCCTGAGAAAGTGCCATAGCTGTCTTCTCTCTGTCTCGGTGTCTCTCTCTCTCTCTCTCTATGTGTGTGTGTGTGTGTGAGACAGAGAGAGAGAGAGAGAGAGAGAGAGAGAGAGAGAGAGAGAGAGATGCCCTCCATGTCCAGAGATGAAGGTAGGTCAAACACATCTGGGCTCTTCCAGCACCTCTCCTTGTGCTTACCCTGGAGGCCTTGCTCAAATCCAGTCTACGTTGTGTCCACTGGAGGCTGCTGTGTAAGCTCTGTCACTCTCCTCACCCCTTTCCTTTGACAGTAGCATCCTTCTGTGAGGCGACATCTGAAGGAAAAGGGGCTACAGCTGTGCCCTGAGCCAGAGTTGCTGCAAGTATTAAAGAGAAGATTGAAAGAGCCCTATTTCTCACCTCCATACAACCTTCTGGAATAGTTAAGGTGTCAAAATGGCCTTAATTAAACTGCCTCAGGCACATCCTGAGGGCCAGTCTATTGCTTGGGCCACCATGGGCAGACAGAGGTGCTGTGACGGTAAGTCACCCTCACACAGCTTCAGAACTAAATGTGCCCCAGCTGGGACGTCCTGACCTGTCACGGCTCTCTCTATTGTGCTCTTCATGCCTTGGTAACCACGTAGGCAGAGTGATGTGGATGCTACATGTGTGCACAGATCAATGCATTCATGGTCACAGGCTAATGCCAGGCACTGTGCTGGGTGCTGGCAATAGATGAAGATGAAAGAAGTTTTCTTGCAGACCAGCTTGACTGTTGACCCTTGAAGGCTCTCAGTGGCATTGTCCTGAGCTGAAAGAGTATATCCAGAGGTTACGTGGGACTGAGTGTGTCGTCTAACACCACTTAGCCACCTGACAGAGAACAGGACACTCATGACTAGACGGGCTCAGGGATGGCTTTGTGGGGTGGATGTGACAGAGGGAGAAGAGTGATAGGGTTTAGGGCTATGGTCCCTAAACTGGAGTGCACACACCCTCAGGGGCTGTATAAAATGCTCCAATGGGAATGGGCAGAAATTACTGAAATACTTGTTATATTGGCCTTCTAAAATCATGTCATTTGTGCCTTTCCATTTTTGTGATACACTTTAAAATGAAGAAAATGTCAGCCCAGTAGTAAAATGTACGCGATTTATGAACATATTGGGGCTATGTGCTCGATTCTTGTCTTGCTTCGTTGCCGGCTGTGCACTACGAAGCAGGTTCATAGTCTGTTGGTTTAGGAAGGGGGCTGTTGTCAAAAATGGGGCTGAAGTGCTGGGCCCTGGAGTGTAGGTGGGAGGGGGAAGGAAGCAAAACCAAAAGGAGGATGAGAGAATGAGGAAATGGGAAGAGCAGGGATGGACGGGCTCAGGGAGATTGAAAGTCAGGGGCCGTGGGTTGAAGGGAACCAGGATCCCAGGAGAGGAGGCTGTGGTGAGGCATCAAGATACAGGTTGAAAATATCTCAGGTGGGACCACTCTAGGCCACTGGCAGGTTAGGGGTGTCACCAGGTGAGGGAGGGAAAGAAAGGGACAGCAAATGTATTGGATGTGCTGCCCACAGGGAGGGACATTGAAGTGTCCATGCCGATGGCAAGATCTAGGACAGAAAAGAAGATGGTAAGTTCCCAAGATGTGAGTGGAAGGTTCAGGTGGTGTTGGGCAACCAGGTGGCTAAGGGAGAGAGAGAGAGAGGGATTTACATACAGGTAGAAGGACACAAAGCCCTTTTCAGTCCCCAGGAGGATGGGGCCATGAAGCACTCCCTACCTGGGGTAGGCTGGGCAGCACCGGGGAGAGCCGCAGTCCCTGCGGACACAGGTAGAGGAAGGAGTGCTCCGCCCTCCCCACGAGCTTGGGTGCATTGCTTACCCTGGAACCAAGGTCCCAGAGGGCACTGGAAGAGCCTTTGGATGTGAGGGATGCAGCAGGAGTGGGTGTCTCGGGGGTCAGAGCAGCTGGCGGGAGCCTGTGGGAGGGGAGGGGACAGCAGAGGGCTACTCATGCCGCCTGCGCCTCCAGTGTGCGCTGCCTCCACACACACTGCTTGGGATTTGTGGAATCGATTTTCTGAGCATCACCAGCTTTTTAACATTATTATTATTGTAAGGAATGTACAAATGTCTTTTCATTCAAAAACACAAAATACGTTATCAGTAGGCATGGACAATGACAACTGCAAACCATCAACCATCCTATACCTTGTCAAATGGAACCCTTTACTGAAACCTGCAACCTGTTCTTTAGTCTCTTTTTTGAAGTGATTTCTCTGAGATTATTGGTGAGAAACACAACTCTGAGCTTCCTGTAACAGTTCCTGAGTAGTGATAAAGCACTATTTAAGGAGTTAGAACTCACCGCCTCCCATGCCACCTCCACCCACTCTGCCTGTGCCAGGGTCCTTTCCTTTAGGATCTTCCTGACACCTTCTTCTCTGAAACAGGTGTTCTCTGTTTCGGGCAGAGAAGCAGCAGCCCTTCCTATACCATAATAGTGACAATTACGCCTGTCCGCCTCCCCACCATCCCTCTCCCCCGTGCAGCCAAAGATCTCCCAGCAGGGCTTCACAACTAACTTCTGAGGGGCTTCGCACAATGTTCTCGGCTGTCAGGGATCCTCCTAACTTCTGCTCTTGTGAAGGTCACTGCAGGCATTTTGAAAGTTTTATAAAACAATTTCTGTATCAGTTTTTTGATCTTTATTAGTTGCAATTCATGAGTCCCAAACTGGAACACACCGAAACCAAGCCCAGCCACCTCTTAGAAAGAAGCCTCCTTCACAAGCAGCTGGAACCACCTTGAGTGTCTCTGGGGCTGCTTCTTTTTATTCACTCGGCCTCACCTGTCCCACAAGCCCTTGGCATGGCTGTTCCATCTGAAATTTTTGCTATGTGTTCATTCATACTCACTAGTATTGACCTTTCTTGAATGTGTTTTTCCATCTGAGACTCATCACCTTTTTTTCAAAGGTGTGGTGGCATCATCTTTGGTCACAATGACTTCTACTTTTTCAAGGCTGAACATCTTCAAGATTTGGAGTGAGCCCCTCCTCTTCAAACACCTGCAAACACATTTAAAAATAAGGTAGTTTCAGGGTATGGTTTTTCTTTAATCTACCAAATTTATTCATAATACATTATGCAGGTGTTTTGATGACAATCCAGAAACCTCTTTAGATACCATATTTCTCTGAAATGTGAGAATGGAAGATCATTGCTATTCCAGGACAAGTCTTGTGCGTAGAGCTTTTTATTGCTTTAATTTGCATTATTTCATTTACTCCTCAGAACTCTGTCAGTTAGCAACAGCTTGATCATGCAGATGAGTTAACGGAACCCAGAGGAAACTCGCCCAAAGTTACACAGTTAACAGTTGGTGGAGCCAGGACTAGATGCTGGGCCTTGACTGTCAGTCCAGTATTCTGTCTACTAGATCGTTCTGTCTTTCACATCATTCTAATCTGAGGACAGGTAGACAGGAAGATCATTCCTGACCAGGAGCATGATGCTTAGACCTAAAAGGGACCCTGTTCTGTATCTAAGTCAACCCCCGTCCTCCTAAATATTCAGTGGATGTATCTAACTAAGAAAATGCAAACTATAGGACTGTATACCTATAAATGTTATCCCTGGAAAGAAAAGTAACATTTGGTAAATGTACAAAAAAAATGGAAAAAATTTGCATGTTATCCTTGTGCAGGGGCCATGCTAATCTTCTCTGTACTGTTCCAGTTTGAGTCTATGTGCTGTTAAGCAATCTCTAGAATATTTTAAAATGAATCTACTACAATAGAAAAGATCAAAGGGTGTCACATAGTAAGCACTGTTTTGTAAAACGTTTGTATAAGTTGCATACGTGTGTATAAGTGTGAATCAGGACGTAAAGTTTCCTTCTGACTGTGGGTTGTGCCAGCAAATGTTGGGAGCCACCGGTATGGTGGAAAGAGCCTTGAAAGTGGGTTCAAATACTTAGTTCCAGTCTCTGCTCTGCCAGCAACTACCTGTGTGAGTGCGGCCAAGGACGTTATCCCCTCAGGCCCTCCATTTCCTTATTTTTCAAATGAGCAGGTTGGACTAGATTATTTTTGAGTTCCATTCCTCTCAGATTCTATCAGTCTGGGGGTTCTTTCATGGCATCACTGAAACACAGAAGCCTTCTAAATGGGGAGGATGGGTGGAAAGAGGGGACAGGCTCAGAACAGCAAGCAGGAGCCAGGTGCAGCCACGTGACTTTGCCGAAAGCAGTTGCTGCCAGTGCTCATGCTCACTGCCTGTCATCATGTTGGTGGCACCCCTAGATCCTGCTGCCATAAGGGTGTGAATGATGACCACGGTTAAATCCAAATTGGAGCTTGTGGATGGCAGTGGAGGTGAGGACTGCCAAACGCATGCACCTGGTCCCAGGCTTGGCACTGCGAGGGCTCAGAAGCAGTTCTTAATGACAAGCATGATAAATACTCAAAGTGGGAAGCAAAGGAAAGGCAACTTAAATAGAACAAGTTGAAATTTAGGAGCCGTATTCCCTCTACAATCTAAGTAGCCCTGGAGTAATAAAGACCTTCTTTGGAAAAAAAAAAATAAGGGAGGAGAGCAATTTCAGCAGATATGCAATGAGAAATTTCTACTGTAACTCCTCTTCTGTTGTAGACTAGCACTTAGTTTTCTGTAAAGAGCAGGGACCTGTTCTCACTTTTCACTCATTTGATGGGTAAGATACAAAGTTAATTTCATGGTGGTAAAACACCCAAGAGGTTGCTTGCTTTCCGTTAATATAGAAGACATCTTTGACATTAACACATAGGAGATTATATACATATATACACACACACACGAGAGCTGATAAATGCATTTAATGCATAAATTATTTATTGGTCTTGGGACGGCATACAACATGACAAGAAATGAGATATATCTGTGTGATATGCTTGCACATGTAGAAATTGAAGTGTTTTTTTTCCTCAGGTAGAAACATAATTCCAGAAAACATTCTGACTTTGAAGAACAAAAGTACAAAGATGTTCCAACAGTTGAATGTTACACTTTTGCAAAATTTCTTATTATTCATTGCATTTGGAAACAGGGCATGGAGAAGAAAATCATCTTTCTCAGCCTAAATCTCTTTAGCATGCTCCAGTTTCATGTCACCGGCTAGGTAAGATTTAATAAGATGTGTCTGTTGGCCTGTACAAGACCTGGCTGACAAGAGCCTTGTGTGTCATGATGCAGATCAGAAGTGGGCTTGGTTGTTGTTCAGCACTGTGTATTTTTAAAGAAATAAATTAATAATTTAACGCCTTTTAGAACTTGTGGAGGGCACCAGACTGACAGCTTGGGGTTGGGGCCTGTCTACTGCCCAGAAGCATCATGAGTGCAAGTCTGGAAATGTCCCCACCCAGCCCACAGGAGAGCCTCCCCCAGTCTTCCTTCCATAAGACCCAAGAGAAAATGTAGCATGGTGGTTGGGTCCCAGCATGACCTGGGGTGTGCAGGAGGCACTGCTGGACAGAGTGGGGAGAAAACGCGCTTATCAGCCCCTCCTTTTGGGTAGGTGGCTGGGGAGATTTAAGAGGTGAGTACCTTTCTGGTCATGACCCATCACTGCTGGAACTAACTAAACCCAGGAACCTCATGTAGGAAGTTGGTGTGGCCACTTTTTCAGTTACTCTATCTACTTTCAAACTACAAAAACAAAAAAATCCAAAACCAAAACAAAAAAAATAACTCAGTACGAAGTCTCAACAGAAAACAAGAAAAACTCCACAGTCTGTGCTAACCAAGTGGCTGTTATTTTTGGCTGTGGCTAGGCTGGTGAGATGCTCTTTGGCCGTCTGTCACTATGCACAGCAGTCTGACTGGAATTTTAGTGAGCCAGGAAAGGGATGGCTATATTTGGCCTCTGGAAGGGAAGTTGCTGAGATGGAGACCATGCTTTGGGTCATAGGATTTGAGCCAGCAGGAGGGGAAGCAACTTGCCCCGTTTCCCATTTTCAGCTGAGGAAGCGGGTGGGACAACACAGCCGAAACCTTTGTCAGGAAGAGGTCTCTAGGTGAACACACCACACTGTTCCCAGAGGAGCTTGTTCCAGCCCAAGGAGACCGGCCTTGGCCTGACTGGTCAGGTGAGTGTGGGCTCAGCTATAGTGCCTGTGAAGCAGGATTATTGCCTCTGTTAGTCTTCATTTAGTCCTTGGCACTGGATCTAGGCCTTCTCCTGGTATTATATTCATGGAAGCATCTAGGACTTGTTTACTAGTTACTATTCATGTGCCCCTATGTTTGCTCCTGGAATGTCAGCATTTTGGTTTACTTTTAGGACCCACAGAGCTTCTACATACAAGGACATTTCAAAATTTTTAAAAATCAGACATTGGACTAGCTTGCCTTCCCCGTTTAAGCTCTAGGTTATGTGTGTGTATATATATATGCACACGCACACACATATATATACACACACACATACACATACACTATATATATGTACACATATATATACACACACACACATAACCTAGAGCTTAAATGGGGAAGGAAACCTATATGTATTATGTATACACACATAACCTAGAGCTTAAACGGGAAGGCAACCTATATAATAAATTATTAAATCTTCAATTATATTATAAAAAGAATGACATTCAAGTCATGATAGAAAAACAAGATTATTGTTTATAGAGATATCACTAAAATATGCATTTTGTAAGGCTCATTGATTTATTTCCAATTCGAGAAGCAACATAGACATACAAAATGGTTCATTAGATATTCATTATACCTCCTTGGCTGCTTTTATTAGAAGTACCCATGATGCCAATGGCAAGGTTGATATTTTCAGGGGTAGAATCAATGCTTGAAACTCATCAATATCTTATAAGCAGTTTTGGTTTAAGGTATTTTGATGATTTCATTGAAATGTTTTACCCCATTAAAAAGCTATAACTTAAACTGTGGTGCAGGGCAGGCGCACATTAGATGATAAATGGCTTTGTGTAAGAGATTTCAGATTTGTCAAATCTGCATTAAAGAACTATATTTGAAATTGGTTGGAAGGTTGGGTGAATTCTCTAGGTAAAAATGGCATTTGTTTTATGGATCCCTCCGAAACAATTTCCCAAGAGTTTTCATTTGAATAAATCACATCCAAGTTCAGCACTCCAGAAACAGCTAGAACGGGAGAGTTGCCTTTGCTTTTCTGCTTCCTCTTTTCTGGGAAAAGAGTCAATTTCCTCATCTGTAAAGGGAGTGAGACTAGATAACCTGGAGGTCAAAGTACTTACAGCCTTTCACTTATTAATTCATTCACTTATTAATTCATTCACTTAATGCTTATTTACTGAGCAGGGATGGGCATGTTCTGGCACTAAAGGAACAGCAACATACAAAACCTAGTCCTTGTTCTGGTGGAGGTGACATCCTACAAGGAGAAAGACAATAAACAGATGAGATAATTTCATGAATAATGTATTGCTATGAAGGCAGGAAAGAGTATTGTGTTTAGAAGTTGTGGGTGGGTGGTGCCTGCAACCTTCTCTGAGAAAGAGTCATTTCAGCTGAAGAGAAGCCAGGAGTGAACATCTAGAGGAAGAGTATTCCAGAGAGAGTAACAGCCAGGGTGAGAGGCAATGCAATAGCATGCTAGGGGAAGAGAAGTGTCCAGGTCTTCCCTTCTTGGGTCTTCCTCCCCTGCCTCTGCTGCAACGGTGAATACTCTGCTGTAAGGAAGTGACTGAGGCCAAGGTGGCTGCAGAAAGAGTACAGAAGGGAGAGAGATCAGAGGATGGGGAACACTGGGGTCAGAGGTGGATAGATCTGTTACAATAGACTAGGCTGCACTGCAATGATGAGTAAGCACCCCATCTCAGTGGCTTAGCCAAGCACATGTTTCTTTCTTGCTCGTGTTGTGGTCTGATGCCAGTCTGATGCTCCTCTCTGAGTAGGGATACAGATTCTTGCTGTCATGTGTCTCCACCATCGCAGGGTCCTTTATTTTCAGTCTCACAAATTGGAAGGGGAGAATGAGTGGAATACTGCGTTGAATGTTTTAGAGGCCAGCCCTGTACTGGCCACCTGACTAGAATCCAGTGACATGACTCTAATCTAATTGGTGAGCATCGAGTCAGTTTTTGCCAAAAGAGAAAAAGGCATAAAAGAAGGGGTTCTACTGCTCTCCCCAAATCCTTGAAGACTTGCACTGCACATGTACCATCTTGACCAGGAGTGCTGGTGAAGGGGCTCAGATGAGGAGGTAATGTCCTCACAGTGATGACTTCTCATCATCTCCACTAGACAGTACACGGAGAAGAAAGACTGGGGAAAAGGTCACCATTTCAGCCCTTGAAGGGAGCTCAGGAAGATGAGCCTTTCACTTTAAGCTCAAACCAAGTTATTTTCCTGCTTGTTCTGAATCCGGAGGAAGAGCCAGGTTTGATGCGAGAGGCTCCTAACTCCTATTGCCTGGCATTCAAGACTTCCTTCCATCTGTCTTTAGCTCATGTTCTATCCAACATTGCTTCTCACATCTCAGAACATCTGCTCTAGCCAGGCCAGACTTCTCCAGCCTTCCCATCCAATAGAGAATGAACTTCATTCTCCTGTGTTCTCATCATTCTTCTCTTGCAGTGCCTGGTCCCTCCTCTCCACCCAAATCTTATGAGTCCTTCTTATCTTTGTGGAAGTTCGCTGCCTTGGGGGGCCTCAGCTCTGGGGGATCATATGCATTGTTCCTATGTACCACTGGTGGAATAGGCTGGCTCAAGGGGGTACAGTCACAAAGAGGCTGTACATTTCTCCTACCCAGCTTCAGATATGCTCAGGCAGGTCCCTACTTCCTGTGCTTTGGAGACATCTCGTGCAGATGCCTTGGCTTTCTGGATTACTTCCAACTACTAGAAAAGCCTCAATTCTGATAATGAGATTTCTTTTCAGTGTTAAAGGTCCAGTTCAGCTTAATGTCAAACTTCAATCTCACCTGCAAATCAAAGTTAGTGATATCAGCTGAAGTTCAGGTTCATGCAGTTGGGAAGGAGGGGTTGGTTGGCAATTTTATTCTCTCTCTACCTCATCTCTCTTCTGGCTCTTCCAGGATCAAGGCTGGTATTAGTGAGATTAGAGGAAGAGGGACAGAAAAACATCTCACATCAAGATTCTCTCTTGGCTGTGGTTGAGAGGCCCTGCAATGCCCTTCATTCTGGCAGAGTTCTTTCATGAGGCACATTTTTGGCAACCCAGAGGAAACTCCTCCCACTCATCACATAACCTTCAACCACTTCTCCCCCTTATTCCGCTCCAGCCACGCTGGCCTTCTTTCCATTCTCAATTCTGGGAAGTTCCTTTCAGCCTCAGAGCCTTGGCATTTTCATTCTCCCTGTCCGGAGTCTGCTGTCCCTCTCTTTTCTAAGTAGCCCCTAGTGATTTTTAAAATCTCAGCTCAAGTGTCAAGTCTTCAGAACACCCTAACATAAACTCTTACCAGGGCAGGCCCTAGTTGTGCACTCTCCCAGCCCCTGTAATGAAGACATTCATTGTATAAACAGCTGTTTAGCATCTCTCTTTCCCATGTGAATGTGAGTTCCAAGAAGGCTTGATAAATTGGTTTGTTAGGCTGTTTTTACATTGCTGTAAAGAAATACCCAAGGCTGGGTAATTTGTAAAGAAAAGAAGTTTAGTTGGCTCACGATTCTGCTGGCTGTACAAGCATGGCTGCAACATCTGTCTCTGGTGAGGCTTCAGGAAGCTTACTATCATGGTGGAAGGCAACGAGGAGCCAGCATGTCACATGGTGAGAGCAGAAACAAGAGAGAGAAAAGGGGGAGGTCCCAGAGTTTTAAACAACCAGGTCCCTCATGAACTAACTTGAGTGAGAACTCACTTGTCCCCAAAGGGATGGTGCTAAACTATTAATGAGAGATCTGCCCTCATGATCCAATCACCTCCCCCGAGGCCCAACCTCTAACACTGGGAATCACATTTCAACATGAGATTTGGAGTGGACAGACATCCAAACCACATCAATAGGTGTTTGTAGAAAGAACAAATGAATGTTCCTAATAAGTAAATGAGCACCTCGACATGCCAAGCAGATAGTAGGCACTTAATAATTATTTGTGGAACTGACATGAAATTGAAGGCAGGAGCCATATCTGTTAATTTCTGGATTTGTGATATGACTTAGTTCAATAAATACCTGTTGCCCAGTGTTTTGAATAACCTCATTGGAATTAACACAAATAATGGAGAATTGGCTGCAACATGGTTCTGACCTGCACCTTATGGATGTTCCTCAATGTCAGCAGAAGAATTACTTTTATCTTTACAAAGAACTATGTCAGCCAAGACAGGATGCTTGCCTTTAATCAGCTGACTTTATATTCTGTAGTCTGGGAGGAGCATGATTGCAGGAAGGGACATGGATAATGTAACCATAGATCCAAAGAATGACAATTTCTAAATAATTTGTACCTTTGTTCTCTTTAGTGCACTTGTACTTCTGTTAGCCCAACCAATCCAATTCTTGGTTCCCCAAACAGGGTCACCATATGTACCTTCAACCTGACTTGTATGAAGACTTGTTTTATTAGTCACAATTAGCTGCAGGTGCAAAGACTGGGGGCACAACTAACTGTGTCTGGAATCACCTCCTCACATATGCAATTAAACACTTGCACACTCAGAATTAGGTTCAAGTGGCTAATTGCACCCGGAAGTAGGTAATTGCAGGTGCAATTAGCTACAAGTGCAATTTTTCACCCGAGACTAATTGCTCCCAAAGTAAGGAGATAGGGATTGGAAATTCAGCACCGAATGTATGTGTGGTTATTGCAACCACCTGTGATTTTAATAGTCGCTCCCCCCCCCACCCCGACTTATAGTGTGGTGGCCTCCCTTTGGTCTTTTTGAATAGCTAAATTGCTTAACTCCTTCTGTATATTTGTTCTACAGCATTCTCTTTCCAGCTGGGTATTCTTTTCCTTACTTAGACTCTCTTTCTTCAGAATGTATTTATTTTGTTCTGTAATCCCTGGCTATTTAAAGACCATATATTCCTCCATTGTTTAACTGTATCTAAAACTTCTCAGAATCTAAGTAAATAATGGTCAATAACTTGAACAGCTTAGTGGATGGTAACCATCAAGTAGCTCTTGAACACTGTTCCTTGAGGAATATCGTTTAAACATAACAGATGTAAAGCTCTTTTTCCCATCCGTGGTGACGAGGAGATGGATCACTCTGTCAAAGCACCCAGAAACCTGTCTTCACTAGCAGGTTTAATTTTTTCCTACTAGCTTTTCTCCTGTATCAGTAAAAGTCCAATCAGGAGAGCACCGTCTTTTTTTTTATTATTATTTTATTTTATTTTTTAGATAGAGACTTGCTTTGTCACTCAGGTTGGAGCACAGTGGCACGATCTTGGCTCACTGCAACCTCTGCCTTCTGAGTTCAAGCAATTATCCTGCTTCAGCCTCCCAGGTAGCTGGGATTACAGGCACCTATCACCACGCTCAGCTAAATTTTTGGATTTTTAGTAGAGATAGGGTTTCACCATGTTGGCCACGCTGGTTTCGAAATCCTGACCTCAAATGATCCATCCACCTCATCCTCCCAAAGTGATAGGATTACAGGCGTGAACCACCACACCTGGCCAGTTTTTTAAATTTTTTAATGACTACAAAATGAAAGCATAATTGGAAAAAAATTCAATGAATTTAATTTAAATTGAATACACTTAAAATAACCAAGGAAACCAGAACTGTTAATACTACTACAGCAAATCTTTTGATCATGTAAACGTTATTTAAGTAAGCTGTTGATCACCAAAGTTATTTTAACAGAGATAATTTAGTAAAGGGGATTATTAGGTTAGTATTAGGAATGAAAAGGCAAAAAAGGAAGCCTGAGATATCTCAGTGATAGTAACTGCAGGGAGCAGCTACCACTCCAAGGGCTGAGGAAACAAAGCAAGAGCTCGGAGTTAATAGAACCTAGATGCTTAGGGGAAGGGCCCAGCAAAGCTGGAACACAGGCCTCTGGTGGAGGGTTTTCCCAGGCTGGTGCAGAACCTCAGCAGCTTGAGGAGGGATCACATAGAGTTGGGACTCAGAGCTCTTAAGCGGGGACACCGTCCCCGTCCAACTGGTTTTGTACCCTTGGAATTTGGAGAAGAAAGCCGGCAGAGCTAGGACCCACAATGTTGAGTGGGGCTTCCTCCCAGGTGGTCCTAAACTGTGAGCAACCCACTAAACACTGCAGCGCTATTTATAAAACAGAAAAAAGTGCCTGCAGGATGTGCCCTGAGAGTGGGGCTGGTAGTCTTTTGTTGGATCCAACCAGGACGAAGCATGTTTTGATATGAGCAGGTAAAAAAGGGGCATGAAGTTAGTGAATCAGAGCCTTTGCAGGTGTGTGTTTATGTGTCTTCTTTTCTCTGCATTCGGCATTTTCCTTTGCATGATTTTATTCTCATTGTATCACGGTGAAAATACAGGCATGTGTGAGAGAGACAGAGAGAGAGAGAAAAAGAATATCATAGTGAGTGCAAGCCAGTGGTGGTCATAAGATGGTGATCTTAGCAGGTGTGCACAGCTGGCTCTGCCCAGTGATCTGCAGCAGATTTCATTTCCTCATAGCTCACCTGGCTGGTTAATCTCCTTTTGCCCTTTCCTGCTGTGAGAATTCATGGCCAGCCTGAGGCCAACCTCCTGACTTCTGTGGAGTGCTGACTCCTCCACTTCCCTGCTTAGTCACTCTGAGGTGGAACAGGATCCCACTTGCTAAGCTAGTGGCTGCCTCTGCTGAATGCCAATCTGAAGGGGCGATCAACCCCTTTGAACTCCCTCTGGCTATTGAGTCTGCCATTGTTCAGACCCTGCAGTGTGCATGGACCGGTGACAAAGCCCGGGTGAGGAAGCAAGAGATGACAACCGGAGGGGAACAGGGGAGGGCAGGAAGGCCTTTGACTTGGCCTGGACACCTGGTGACGCTTTATGGCTCCAAACAGACTCTCCTGCTCCAAGATCCAGCCCAGGGGCTGTGAAGGTCACTCGGCGCTTGCCGCCCATGGGAAGGAAGTGTATCCTTGGGCAGCAGAGCCAGGCTCCTTAATGACTGCTTCAGCTGAGCATTTCTACTTGGAAAGGAGAGCAAATGTTCCTTTGCCCTTGCCACCCTGCTTAGTTGCAACTTAGGCCTCTCAAGAAGGAACATAAATATCAGGGAAGTCAGGCCACCTACCAATGGTTTGGGCTAAGAAAAACATTTTTTTTCTTCTCAGGAAAGTGAATAAAACCACATGATGGAAAATGTTGGAAATAGAGGAAAGAGAACAACAGCTTTAAAAAATCGGAGTAACCTGTACTAGTCACTAACAGTATTTGAAGGTGCTTTTACCCACTCCTCCCCTGTGCAAATAGTTCATTCATTAATTCTCTAAGTGTTAGTTGAGTGTCTACCATTGCCACTTGCTGGAGATAGGACCCTGAACAAAATAGATCAAAAGTCTAGCTCCTAGGGAGCTTCTATTCTTGGTAGGGGGAGAGGGGCACGTCTTGCATATTCAGTTTCTTATCCTGTTGTCATTTGTCAGTTGATCTTAGGAGCATTTCCCTTGTCGTTGCATCGTCTTCATACCCATTATTCTGATGATTGCTTGTTTTTCCGAGTGAATGGATCAGATTCCACTTAACCACCTCACTACTGTTCAGTGGTTTCCCATTTGCACAGTTTTAAATAATGCCGTGGTTAGTATATTTGTGTAGCAGATTAAAAAACCCATTTGCACAGTTTTAAATAATGCTATGGTTACTATATTTGTGTAGGTAGAATAAAAAATATATATATATTTTATTATACTTTAAGTTCTAGGGTACATGTGCACAACGTGCAGGTTTGTTAAATATGTATACATGTGCCATGTTTGTGTGCTGCACCCATTAACTCGTCATTTACATTAGGTATATCTCATAATGCAATCCCTCCCCCCACCCCCCTACAATAGGACCTGGTGTGTGATGCTCCCCTTCCTGTGTCCAAGTGATCTCATTGTTCA
>NW_012104288.1:1188725-1200153 GCF_000951045.1 Mandrillus leucophaeus
TTCATTTCAACTTTGGTGAATCTGACAATTATGTGTCTTGGAGTTGCTCTTCTCAAGGAGTATCTTTGTGGCGTTCTCTGTATTTCCTGAATTTGAATGTTGGCCTGCCTTGCTAGGCTGGGGAAGCTCTCCAGATGATATCCTGCAGAGTGTTTTCCAACTTGGTTCCCTTTCCCCCGTCACTTTCAGGCACACCAATCAGATGTAGATTTGGTCTTTTCACATAATCCCATATTTCTTGGAGGCTTTATTCATTTGTTTTTACTCTTTTTTCTCTACACTTCTCTTCTCACTTCATTTCATTCATTTGATCTTGAATCACTGATACTCTTTCTTCCAGTTGATCGAGTCTGTTACTGAAGCTTGTGCATTTGTCATGTAGTTCTCGTGTCACGGTTTTCATCTCTATCAGTTCTTTTAAGGTCTTCTCTGCATTGATTATTCTAGTTATCCATTCATCCATTCTTTTTTCAAGGTTTTTAGTTTCTTTGCGCTGGGTACATAATTCCTCCTTTAGCTCTGAGAAGTTTGATCGACTGAAGCCTTCTCTCAACACTTCAAAGTCATTCTCCATCCAGCTTTGTTCCGTTGCTGGTGGTGAGCTGTGTTCCTTTGGAGGGGGGGATGCACTCTGATTTTTTAAATTTCCAGCTTTTCTTCCCTGCTTTTTCCCCATCTTTGTGGTTTTATGTGCCTTTGGTCTTTGATGACGGTGACATACTGATGGGGTTTTGGTGTGGGTGTCCTTTCTGTTTGTTAGTTTTCCTTCTAACAGTCAGGACCCTCAGCTGTAGGTCTATTGGAGTTTGCTTGAGGTCCACTCCAGACCCTGTTCGCCTGGGTATCAGCAGCAGAGGCTGCAGAAGATAGAATATTGCTGAATAGCGAGTGTTGCTGTCTGATTCTCGCTCTGGAAGCTTCTTCTCAGGGGTATACCCCACTGTGTGAAGTGTGAGGTGTCAGTCTGCACCTAGTGGAGGACATCTCCCAGTTAGGCTACTCAGGGGTCAGGGACCCACTTGAGCAGGCAGTCTGTCCATTCTCAGATCTCAACCTCCATGCTAGGAGATCCACTGCTCTCTTCAAAGCTGTCAGAGAGGGGCATTTATCTCTGCTGAGGTTTCTCCTGCTTTTTGTTTAGCTATGCCCTGTCCCCAGAGGAGGAGTCTACAGAGGCAGGCCCGCCTCCTTGAGCTGTGGTGGGCTCCACCCAATTCGAGCTTCCCTGCAGCTTTGTTTCCCTACTTAAGCCTCAGCAATGGTAGGTGCCCCTCCCCCAACCTCGCTGCTACATTGCAGTTAGATCTCAGACTGCTGTGCTAGCAATGAGGGAGGCTCCGTGGGTGTGAGACCCTCTGGGCCAGGTGTGGGATATAATCTCCTGGTGTGCCATTTGCTAAGATCCTTGATTAAGCGCAGTATTAGGGTGAGAGTTACCTGATTTTCCAGGTGTTGTGTGTCTCAATTTCCTTTGACTAGGAAAAGGAATTCCCTTCCCCCTTGCACTTCCCAGGTGAGGTGATGCCTCGCCCTGCTTCAGCTCTTGCTGGTCGGGCTGCACCTGCGGACCAGCGCCAACTGTCCGATAGGCCCCAGTGAGATGAACCTGGTACCTCAGTTGAAAATGCAGAAATTGCCTATCTTCTGCATTGCTCACGCTGGGAGCTGGAGGCTGGAGTTATTCCTATTCGGCCATCTGGGGTGGGCCCCCCCAAAAAATATATATTTTGGGGGTAATTTCCTCTCTGGCTGTATCTTACACAGTATCAGGTAGGACTCTTGGTTACAAACAACAGACCTCAAATCTAGTTAGCTTAAGCAGAAAGGGAATTTGCTGGAAGGCTATCTATCCAGTAGCCTATGGAATTGTCAGAAGGCTGGAGAACCAAGCTCAGAAAAGCATCAGGAACGAGGGTCAGGGGGCAGAAGTACAGTGCAGGTCCACACCCCATACAGTCCCTGAGACCTGCTGCAGGTCCCTCCTCACTGCCTCCTACTCTCCTCTCAGCTCCTCCAGCTTTCCAAGGAGAAATCTCTCTCCTCCTGAAGCCTCTCTCTCATGTCCTGGAATCTTGAGTTCAGGGTGGAGCACTGGTGGCCGGATGAAGGTCAGCAGCCTGCTGTTCTGTTTCTAGGGAGTGACAGGAGGTGTCCTTCCTGGCTCTCCAGACGGGAAGTGGCTTCTGCCAGAGAGGGGTGTAAACACCTCTCTGCAGTGCTAGTAGGGACCAGGTATTCTCAGCGCCTCCAGCAGCCTGGGGGACTCAGCCTCCAGGACTGGAAAAAAGAGGGTGACATTCACATAAATGATTGCTTTTTGATAGGTAAGGAAACTGGGGCTTAAAAAGGATATGTGACTTACAGCAGACTACATTGCCAGCAAACCTGGGCTGTGAGGACTTGAGTCCAGGTCTTCTGAAACACCCGAGGGTTAGTTGGACAAGTATTACTTCCCTCCTCTGGGCTGGTGGCCTCTAAGGGGTACCTAGAGCAATCCTCTTGCTGGGACAAAAGCCCTTTCAACAAAGGGGCCTTTGTAACAAGCCTTTCTTTGTTTGGCCACCAGGCTGTTCCCTGGAGTAACTAAAGCCTGTAGTCCTTAGATATAAGGCTGGCTAACACTGCTTGACAGGAAAACAACAATGTGAGTTTGGGTGCCAATGCTAGATTGGAAATGCATGTCTTCCTGCTCCCAGACACCTAGGCATGAACCACATGGCTAGATGGTCCTGCCCCTCCTCCCTGGCCACTCTGCATAGAGGAGGACAGCACCCACTGGTCCTATAGGATGGGGACTAGTGGCACTCTCCTGGGCAGTGCCAGGCAAGTAGGCTGGCATGCAGCTTTACTGCTGTGGCCGCGTCTCTGGGACCTGTTGGTGGACATCTGGCTTACTGCTGCTCAGAGGAGAAAGGTCACAGCCTTCCACGGGTCCTTGGATATCAGGCGCTGCCCACCTGCATCTTATCCACAGTGTTCCCCTGGGGTGGGTTGGTACTGCTTTCCTTTGTCTGGGGAGATGTTCTCCCCTGGACTCCCTTGGGGTCTCAGGATACAGCATTAAAATTGGCTTATGTGTTTAGTCATCTTCTGTGAGACTGTACCTTTATGCTAAAGACCCCTCAACTAGAGGAGAAAAGACAAACTTGACTCTACCCAGAACTAGGAAGTTAACCTTTTATGAGAGTTGTACTGCTGGGGACCATGAAGGACACCGGAAATAAACTCTGTCTCTGCTCTCAGAGAACTTCAGATGTCTCTCAGTGCGGCCACCACTTGAAGGGGAAAAGAGAGAAACTTCTGTTTTTAAAGACAGTGCCCTGGATCAGGGCCTTCACAGGCTGAGAGCTCTGTGGGGGCCTTCACTCACCCTGTCCCCTGCAGACACCCAAGGTGCAGCTCATCTGCCAGCGAACAAAGACATTCCACGTATAGGTTAAAGTAGAATTTCGGCATTGGCAGAGTTAACATTCATAAATTAAACAACTTGTGTGTGCCCTCAAGGGCCCGTGGCAGGAGACGAGGTTTAATTGTGCTGAAGCACACATTTCTCTCACATGGGGTGGGTGAGTCACTTCACTACTGAGAACTGGGTACCAGGGTTTCAGCAGTTTTGGGCTCTTGGTTCCTCATCACCAAAGGCAATTTGTGGGGATGTTTATGTTTCAGCAGTATTTGAGAATCTGGGGAGTCATGAGCAGCTCAGGCTGGGTCTCCTGTTACGCGGGAAGTATCTGGTGGGGATGGTGCTGGGGTCTGGGAATCCCCCCTCGCCACGCCACTTCCCCTCAAGCCCACAATCTTCTGGAGCCCTCGGGCTTAGGATCAGGCTCTTTCAGGCTCACCCCACCTGTCAACCACCCGCCCCCAAGATGCACACAGCTGCATTGCCTGCAGAGAATTTAAAACCAATAATAAAATCGACTATGAGTCAGTTTGCTTTTTATTATCCCCATGCCAGTAATTCTAAACAATGTCAGTGATAAAATAATCCTCCCACAAATCTTTTGTTTGTCCACTTTCTAAACAATTGCTGTGGTAACTATTGAATTTTATTTCTATACATTCATATATATCTGTGTGCGTGTGTATACATATATTCCCATATATATATACGCACATACATATACATGCTTCAAATTAGCACAGTTAATTACTTATCCTTTTACTAATATTATAGTCTATGTGAAAGTAACTTAGGAGAACTTCCATTAAGAAAGAATAGTTCAAGATGGTTCGAACTGGCTTCAGGCACAGTGTGTGTCTCCAGCCCCTGTGGTAGTAAGTATGCCTGCATCTAAATAATCGATAAAGGATGATAGCACAGTGATTGCAAAGCCAAGATACAAAACCTGAGTTAATTTAATTCTGTCATTCTGCGCAACCACTTGGAATTTTAATTTGTGTTTGAAGTTTAGTAAATGCAAATTTTAGTTCATACATGAGATATTTGACTGGATTTGAATAATATCCTGAAAATTAAAATTTATTCTGTTTAAATTATTGTTTTAAAGCTAATGAATGAATCATGAGAGTAATAATAATTAATGATTATTACATGATTATCTCTGAAAGTAATTTTGTCCCATAGAGGAGTGTACTAAAAAATGATCAGTTTGGGGAGTCAGATATGTTATCTTGGCCACTGTCCATGGTGATGCAGATGACAGAAATTGTTCCAGTTTATTGAAACAGGAGAGCATTGATAATCAGGTATTAATTGGCCTATGAACATTTTGGAAGTGCTGAACAAGCAGACTCTAGTTGGAGCTTTCAGAAACAATTCCAGTTCCCAGGATGATGCTCTGATATTATTGAGGGAACATCCTTCCCCCACTGTCTGTGGCAGAGCCCACCATTCTGCCATGATCTGAGCCAGCAAAGTAAAGACTTCGTGCTGTGCCTCCCATCCTACTGACCTGGCTCTCAGTTGAGGTCTCACGCTAGTGGCTCTTATTGGCGGAACCCAATCCCATAAGAGACTCTACCTGCAAAGGAGGAAGGGAAAGTTAGTTTTTCATTTTCTGGTGTCTACAGTATAGACTGGTTCCCTGAGGAAGTTAGGAATGGAGGCTGAGTCAACTGGCCCACAGCATCCTTCACATCTACCCAACCGAGTTTCTACACTTGACCTTTTGGTCTCTAGATGGGGAAGAAGCTCCCCTGTCTGGCAGCCAGGTTCTGCCTCATGCTGGCTTCTGGAGAGAATGGCTGTCTCTGTAGTGAATAGTGAAGTGTGTCCAGCCCAGCTATTCTTTTTTTTTTTTTTTTGACAGGGTCTCACTCTATTGCCCAGTCTGGAGTGCAGTGGTGCAATCTCAGCTCACTGCAGCCTTGACCTCCCAGGCTCAAGTGATCCTCCCACCTCAGCCTCCCAAGTAGCTGGCACCACAGGTGCATGCCACCACATCTGGCTATTTTTTTTTGTATTTTTTCTAGAGATGGTGTTTCATCGTATTGCCTAGGCTGGTCTCAAACTTCTGAGCTCAAGCAATCTACCCGCCTTGGTCTCCTAAAGTGCTGGACATTACAAGCATGAGCTTGTACATTACAGGCACCCCGCCCAACCTCAGCTCAGCTATTCTTATGCTGTCTCTTACCATACCCCCACCTTCCCACACCCCATGGAACTTCTCTGCCTAGGCTCTCCTACTTGGAATCTTCTGGTGGTGCATTGTGAGTAATAGCTCCAAATCTTCTCTCCCTTAGCACACAGCCATCTCTTGAGTAAAGGCTGCTTCAAAATCCCCACAACTTTTCACAATGCCACCCCTAAACTCTGCCCCCAACTAAAGTGCATGAATCTTTATCATCATTCTTTAATAGCAACTTTTTTGGGGATTCTTCTCAATACATATTTGCAGACTAAATATAACTCTTGTCCTCAAAGAGTTTTCACCATCATTCTCATAACATTAAAAAATATTCTAATTTGCATCTATACTTGGGTCCCTAAATCTCAGCCCTCCTGTCCCTTGTAGGGGCAGTGGGTGTTTGTGGTGATGTTGGGATTGAGGAGTAGGTTCCATCCACAATGACTAGGCTAGAGGGTGACCCTTCAGAGAGGGGCAGGATGCAACTTTGGCATGGAAATGCCAGGTGAGGCCCAGGGAGGTTTGAACCCTAAGTCTGTTCTGTGGCCCAGGACGCAGGGCCCACATCAAAGACTGAAGCTCTGCTTACAAGGTAGGAGGAAAGAACATGCAATGACCTGAAACTGAAGAGGTTGGATTTCTTTCTGTCACAGGCTCTTAATAGCTGCATGACCATAGACCAGTCACTTCACCTCTCTAGGGAAGAAGGTTACTTCCAATGAAGATGGTGATTTACTTCTGAAGTAGTGGGACTGGGAAAAGAGGTGGCACATAAGGAAGGAGGAAGCAGGGTTTATGACACTGGGTATCTCCCTCCGGCTGCCTCTGGAGGAAAGACCTGAAACAGCACAGATTCCTCGCATGGCAGGCTATGCCTTGCTCTACCCCACCCTGCCCTCCGCCACCATCAGGACACTCAGAAGGAAATACATCCAGAATCCTGAGCTCCAATGTGGAGCGAAACCAAGGATGGAAGTGGGCCTGACAATATCTGGGCTAGAAGTCACATTTCCTCATTTCCTTTTGAACATGAAACCCTTTTCCTGAAAGGGTTCATTCTCTTCAAAGCACAGTTTCCTAGTGTCTGTCCTGCAGTGACACTTTCGCGCGCGCACACACACACGCACACACACATGCGCGTATCCATAAAATTGATTTAATTTCTTCCTGGGTTCTCATTTACCAAAATAACAAACCAACTAGGAAGTCTTTCCAAAGGAGGACATAGTCAAGATCAGACTCTTCTCTAAAGATACAGCTAATTCCAGCCAGCACATTAAGATTCTGAAGTTAAGAGTGCATTGTGAAATGTAAATCGATGTGACATTGTCAAACAAAATGACCTGTGGGCTTGGGAGGTTGGTGCTTGTAGGAAGAGGCCGAAGTGTGCATCTTAATCTTGATTTCCTTTGGGAATATTTCCTTTACTGTGTTCCTGACTCTGATTATGTTCTTGTGCAATCAAAACAGCTCTAGTCTCCAGGGCTGGACAGTTCCTTTTACTTTCTTTCTTTTCTATTCTTTCTTTCTTTCTCTCTCTCTCTCTTTTTCCCCACAGGACAAATTATTGTTGTTTTGATCAGTGACAACTGTTTGATTTTCTATTTTTTAGCTGTAAGTATGTACATGTGCACAAAATCCCATCCTATTAGGAAGAAAAGGAATGGATTTAAAGTCCTGCATGTCGTATAAATTATTTAATGCACAGGGGCCTTAGAAAACCAAAGTTCAGTGTTCAGGGGTTGACCTCAAAATGGCATGAACAATTCAATAAGCAAGCACCAGGTTTCTTCATTTATATCTATAATCACAGGATATGATGAAGCCTTTAGCTTTAGGAAAATTTCAGTTGGGATTTGTATTTAACAGCAAGCTTATCTTTGGTTTGGCTTTAAATGGATAGTAGGGACTGTGGAAGCCAGGTAGTAAGAGAAGCTCTGAATTACAGTAAAAGGTATGTCTCTCCCAGCTCTTCTTCCCTGTCTATAACATCATTTGGAAACTTCTCTTCTGCACAGTGTCACAGCCATTTTTTGGGTCTTGAACCACAGCCTAGTATTCAGAGTATCCATCCTTCTCCATATCTGGACTTCACTCTGACACTCCCTAAGCTCTCTTTCAATTTCTTTAGCTATGTACTTCAGTGAACTGCAAACAAACAGATCATTTTCCTGATGGTGATAAGGTGGTAATAGACTTTACTTCATTGCCTGGTGCCCTTCAGATATGCTTCCTACAAAACTCCTCAGCAGAACAAACACAGTTACTGAATTTGGTTACTGGTACACAATGAAATAACAGTGAAATAACATAGTTACATGGTTATAATATAGTTAAATCATGCAGCAAGTTGCACACAATAGAAAATGCAGTTAGGCAGAGAGAATGAAATTAAGGGTTAGAGGTAAAAGAGAGGATGTATCTTTAGATGTGATTTGAAATGAAAAGCAGACACCCCAGAAAGGACAAAGATGTCACCAGATGATGCCTGAAGAAGCCGCTTCTCTTGTCAACTAAAGCAAGACTGGGTAAGGACAGTGGGAAGGGCATGTTCAATTGGCTGTATAGCTGATCTCGCATAGCCCTCCTTTCCCCTCCACTGTGATCATACTGATTTAGTCCTTATTACCTCTTTCCTGGCCTTTACAATTGCTAAATAGCTGATCTTCCAGTTCTCTTCTGATTTATCCCACAAAGTACTGCCAAATCAATTGTCCTTTAACACCACTCTGATTATATCATTCTTCTCTCCCGAATCCGTCAAGGCTTCTCATTACTTACTGAAGTAGAGTAAGTAGCATTTCCTTAGCTTGGCATTCAAGGCTCTTTCTTCTAGCTGTACTTCTCAGAGTGAACCAACACATCAGCATCACCCGGGAACTTGTTTAAAGTTGCAGAATCCCAGGCCCCATCTCAGACCCATTGAATAAGAATCTGCATTTTATCAAGATCCTCAGGTGATTCATATGCACAGAAAGCTTGAGAAGTGCTGTAGCCAAACTAAAATACGTAATATTTTCTTTCCTATTTCTGGTTTTTCCCTATGCTACTATATCCACTTTTACTTCGTCTTTGCCTATCCACACACGGGGCCCTTTTATGATCATCTCATATATTATCTCCTCCACAGAACCTTTCCCCATTATCCCATGGACCAGGCAGACTAATCTTCAGAATGCCTACTCTGCCCTTTATAAATTGAACTTCCCCTTGATGAAAGGGTAGTTTTATTATATCCCTTCACTTGGTCCTTTAAGCTATAGGGAGTTGGTCCATGTTGGATAATCAACATTAGAGCAGTTCAGCTAGTGGCCACCCAGTAACCCAGAATGTGGTCACATGAAATGTGAGTAGTGACAATAAAATTCTCTCTCCATTTTAGAATTTAAATAAAGCAGCGATTACTAACACTAAACACCAGGAGGTAGAATGAAGGTCATGAGAGGTCACGTGCAAACTACGGTTATGAGGAAACAGAAACTTTGAGTAGCCAAGTTGTTAAAGACAGGAGGATGGAGCAAACATGTGGACATGGTAGACATGCCATGAGAGAAAGACAGAGGAGATCGAGAGAAAAATGGATTCCCAGATCTGTCCAAGTTCATGATGACTTCTGTCTACCAGGTCATAGGTTCTTATAGTAACATCTTCTAATCTGCATTACTTGAGAAAAATTGAGTAAGTGTCCATTACTGGCAACCAAGATACCCTAGTTTAGATCCCCAGGTGGAGCTGGCTCCATCCCTAGCCTTCTCTTTGAGACTGTGGTCCTCATTCTTGTTGACTGTTTCCCCGGCTTACATTATAACACCTGTGATGCTATAAACACCAGATACTAACAAATAGTAGTAAGATTGTGTCTTCTCATTTTCTGAGCACTAGCAAGGTACAGGCTTAAAAATAATCATAAGATTGATTCAAATTGAATTATAGGGAAGCAAAGCATTAAAGTAAAGGGAGGTGACAGGACTTATCATTAATAAGGGCAACTGAACCGTGGAGTGGTCAGCATTTTTTTGAAATCTCTGGTGCATTGTACCAATCAAGCCAAAGAGCCACAATCTAGTGTGTATTTTTAATGCAAGCTGTTCAATGTTGTAGCAGCAAAATTAATGATACCCATCTCTCAGAAACCTGATCTCAGCTGACGCTATTTTATCAGGAAAATAATTTCTTATAGTTAGTTGGATGTACCAAACACATGTTTCCAGCTGGTCAGCAATCTTCCTTCTTAACCTTTAATCTGCTCCAGGCTGTTCCTACAGATTACCAGACAAATGATGTTCTGAGAATTATGGGTCTCTGCAGGTTGAAGGAGGCAGCTTCATTGTTACTATTTGGAGGGCTGCCTCCCACTGAAGGTCAGTGTGGGTCTCTGCTTGTGTGGGCATGGTGGTATATGCAGGGGAGCCATGTGCACTAAGGGAAATGGTTTTGTGTATGCATGCTTTTCTTTTAGTGTGGGTTATCAAGCTGAATCTTGAAAGTGTCATTATACTTGTTCAGAAGGGAGGCAGAGAGAGGGCCCTAATTTTACAAGTACATGGGGATTTCTTTCCCCTCTCTTAATTCTCTCTTGAAGAACACCACCCTCCAAATCCGGAGGTTTCATCTGCTTTTAAGCTGGAAGCTTCTTCTTTAATGGCTTTGTGACTCACAGGGCTCGGGTGATGGTTGCTTTTTCTGTGTATAGAACTATAATCCTTCTCAATTATCAAAGACATAAATTACTATTATTTCCTTACCAGATCGAACATCTTGCTTAAATATGTGAAAGAAAAATTGTTGGTTGTCTGGTGAATTTTCCTCTTGGAAAAACTGCCTATTCTTAATCTACAAGTTCAATGAAAGTTCAAAAGTTTATCAGTGCAAACTCTATATTCTAATAATTCATCAACCAGCTTCTGCATCCACATCAGTAGACTCCAGGTTGAGACGTTTTTGTCTTTTCTCCCATGTAAAAGTAATCAAACAGCACATTTCCTGGGCATATCACAAATACCTATTGATCATAATCAGAGCACAGATGGTATGAGAGAGCTTGGCTGACACACAGACCCTGATGTCAATCACAGGAACAAATTGATTTTGACTGCCTGGTCACGATTCTTCTACCCCAGCAGAATTCCATTCAGTGCTGCGTTTGGAGAATTTTGAGCAGACAGCATTTCTGAAGGGGTGTCATAGTCCAAAGTTAATGTAGAGGTAAACTTGATTATGCCAAAATGGTGATTTTAATGTACTTCATACTTACCTTTACCACAAGAAGGTCAATATCTTTCTCCTGTGTTGAAAGAGTCTCATCAATTTAAAATTTATCCTGATTTATGTCTGCTAATTAGGGGAAAGGAAAATACCGATTTGCATTCTTTCATGACAGTATGCGGTGCCATTGCTACTTTTCTCCAACTGGATTTGTTTTCTTACTGAGTTTTTAAAACTTAATTATTTTGTTTTTTAAAGATGCCAAATCGATGTTTATTTCTAAATTTTACAAATTATTCTCTTTAAAATTTCAAAACAAATGAAACTTTTACCGAGTTTGTAGTTCACTTGCACTCCATGGATCTAGATCCCTCATTTAATTTTCTTCCCGTTCCTACACTTCTTATGCTAAGCAATACTTATTTTATATTATAAGATTTCTTAAAAAAAAAAAAAAAAAACCCCTGATTATTTTCTGCCCAGAAGTAACCCCTTTCCAGCCTTTTTACCTGGTGCATATTATTTTTTCCTTCCTTCCTTCCCTGACTCCCCACCTCCCTCCTTCCCTCCCTCCTTCCTTCCTTCCTTCCTTCCTTCCTTCCTTCCTTCCTTCCTTCCTTCCTTCCTTC
>NW_012104288.1:1200203-1278935 GCF_000951045.1 Mandrillus leucophaeus
CCCTCCCTCCCTCACTCTCCCTCCTACCCTTCCTGGGGTTATCCCTGATGCAGGGATCCCTGCCATCTCTACATGGGAGCTCTGTGCAGGCAGGTGATCTATATGTAAATTATGTTAAGTAAAACCTAATAATTTTCATTAAAATTATTAAAGCACTTATGCTATCAGTCTTTCCCTTATGACCTGAGCATAGATATGTATGCTGGAGAATAACGCAGAAAGAGAGGGCCAATAGCCCCCAACACCGTTGTAAAATCCTCTGTGAGAGTCAGATAAGAAGGCACCTTCTTTGATACCATCCATTACTGTCCATTACTTTACTGCTTCATACATCAAGACTGCCAGGACAAGTTCAATAGGGAATGAGTCTGACTCTATCAGGGAAGAGGTTTGGAATTTGAATGAAGAATGGCTTGGAGACCAGCCTGTTATGTCCTTTTTCCCAGCTCCAGCCCCAGGCATGTTTCCCACCTGGTCATTCTTTCTTGTCATTTAGCGATCCTACACATTTTCTCTCGAATTGCTTCCTACCTATGGCGTCTCACTGATATGGAGAGGGGAGCTAGGCAATGATGCTTTCATGTTACTTGTCTTTAAACACCTAAGCCTGTTCTACAGCCATCGCTGATTGAACCAAAAGTGAATGTTTCTCTCAAGGGGAACCAATCCATAGACTGGTCTAATCCAACTAAATGCCTCATCTCCAGAATTCAAGTCCAGAGATACACAACCTGTAATCAGATACTATTGGGTGCTTGGAAGCAAAGGCATATTGGTCCTAGGGGAATCAAAGGTCACCCAGGCCTGGGTCAGTCATTTTCAGCCATGTGTACTCTGATGAGTCAGTCAGTGGAGAAAGCTTGTCCATGAAGACAAGAAAGAGATCAAAGCTGGCAAAGAGATGAGAGATCTCAGGCCCATATCAGGAACAGAAGAGTAACCCTGGCTCTGGGGTTTGCAGTATCAGACTTGTCAGAATTCCTGTGGCCCAGCTCCCCTAGCTCTTGTCCTGGAATGCTCTTATGCTTGCCTACAGTGCTTTTGAATTAGTCCTTGCTTTTCTTAAACTGGCTTGAATGAATTTCTGTTCTTCATAACCAAATACGCTTTGTCTAGAAAGTCTCCTGTTAGAGAGATTCAGATGGAGAATTTTAGTCTCCTTCATTGCCCTAGTTCAGTGCCTGGGAACTCTAGGAGATCATGTGTTCTCTTCCATCCAGCTGAGTGCAATTTCACAAGACAGACTATGCTGGGAGAAGAACATATTATTCTTTAAGTGTTCAAATCTCTCAACTTCACCTTTAAAGTCCTTGACACTCATCCTCCACCTCTCGCTCTGATGATTGTCCTGCTGTGGCTCTGACCACTCACTTAAACCATCTGCCTTATTAATTGTTCCCTGTGGTAGATGAAAGATGGCAAAACTTTTTTTTTTGTGGCTATTTTTCCCATTGAGAGATGGAGTCTAATTCCCATTCCCTTGAATATAGGCTGGACTTCAAGACCTGCTTAAACATCAGAATGTGGTAGACATGATGTTTGGGTCTTCTAAGGCTAAGTCATAGGAAACCTTGCCGCTTTTGCCTGTGTCTCTGGAAACAATCTCTTGGAACCCTAAGCTGCCTTGTAAGAAATCGTGCTACCCTGAGGTTGCCATACTGTGAGAAGCCCTAGACATGGGGCAGATAATAGGGAGTGAGGAAGGTGGGGAGGGGGTGGGGCAAGAGAGAGAGAGAGAGAGAGACCACAGACTCCAAGCACCAAACTTATGAGTGAAGAAGCAGTGTTAGAAATGGACCCTAGTGCCATGTAGAGCAGAGATAAGTCATCCAGCTGAGCCTTTCCTGAATGACTGCAACACAAAAATTGTGAGCAAGATATAATTTTTATCTAATCCACTTAGTTTTGAGGTAGTTTGTCACACACCAACAAAGAACCAGAATATTCCTAGTCATCTCAGAGGTATTTCAGTTTCATTCCATTTCCATATAGCATTCTGTAGCCCAAGGACACCCTCTTCCTTCTTATCATCTCTAAATCTTTTGATGATCAGGACAAGAATATCCCTTTCTGATAGGCTTTTCTGATTTCTCCTCTCTTCTGCAGTGTGTTTGGCCAAAGCTACTCTTGGAACCCTTAGCTTGGGCAATCTTGTGTGCCTCTTTGATATGTTTTAGACTGTTGTGTCCCAAATCCCCAAGGGCAGAGCCTATTTCCTACTCTTTTTTTTTTTAATCCCTCTACATTTTGGCAGAGCCCTGAATACAAACAATTCAATCTGTGTTAAGACTCCTAAATACTCTTGTCTTGAGGCTAAATAGCCCTAATCTCTTTAATCCAAATTTATATTGGCACTAATCAAAGGCTTGTCTGTCCAATTACACATTTTCAATTAGGTATTTAGATTAAATTAGGTAAATTGAGGTAGCTTTTACTTTTTATTCTCAGATTACATATAGACTTTAAACATTTGGGGTGGGTGGGAAAAAACCCCAAGGAGAACAGAAAGAAATTCCCATGTAATGGGATAAACAATGGGCAGAATCAAATGACATGCTGTAGGTCTGTTTGCTTGTCAACACATGCCTGCATCATTTACGGGAGGTCAGGGTCAAACTCTACATTTATAGTTTTGTTCTAGCTAGGGTGAGTGTCTTTTAACCGCTTCACCTCTTTCTGAAACCTGTTTTGTTTGGACTTCTCCCAGCCCACCACAATGAACTTTCCCATGTTCTCAGGACTTTTTTTTTTTTTCATTTTCATTTTCATTTCCATATACCCCTTGGCTTCTCTTTCATATGTAACATTCTTCTTTGCAGTGTTCAGAAAACTCATTAGCTTCCAACCTTCTCAATTAGGCAGAACAAACATGCATTACTCCAAATTGCCCCGCACTGCAGTAGAGACAGAGTTCAAGCAAAATGTTGGCCCACCACCCAAGGATTTGACCACTGAAGTTTACTTCCCTTCAATCAAATTTAGATCAGATCTTCCTGTAGTTTTCTGTGTAGGTAATGAAGCTCTTATCTTCAGTTCTCAAAGGATCACTGTTTCCTTTTCTGTATATATTTGTTTGTTTTACTCATGGTGAGTACTTACCTATTATTGTATGTGTATCATTCATTTGTGGAATCATCTGCTGTCAGATTTTCCCATTTTTCTTAACCTAACAATCACAAAATCAGCCACATATCTGATAGCAGAAGAACCACATTGAGATGCAGAGATCTTTTTAAATGGTGCAAAAGAGAAGGGACACGTTTAAAATGCTCTCCTTCTTAAATGATTCTGTTTAAAAAACTGTGAAGTTATTGCACTCCTCCTTAGAAATTACAACTGTACAAATTCTAACTTTTCCCAGTGCTCAGGCACACGAGAGACAAGGAACATTCACCACATTCTATTCGTGTTCATAGGTCGTGACTAAGATAAATAGATTTTAGAGAAACATTGATGTGGGTGTGCTCCAAGTGGGAGGAATTTCATGTTCCAGTCTCCCTGCTGAATACCTAGAATATTAGAGGCTTTGTGAAGTTTGTGCTTGACTCCTTTTAAAGGAGGATATGACTGAGGTCATAGTGCGATAAATCTCTGACATGACTGCGTGAAGGAATATGGATCTAAGCAGAGAGAAGCAAAACAAGCTGAAGTGAAAAGCTCGAATGCATGAGGACATTCTTACAAGTAAGAGGCAATTGAGGGGATGAGTAGTAGCTTTTACAGAGGAGGTGGCTAAGAATTCACATTTCAAGCAGGAATGCCCTGAGCCTTCTCTTTCTCACCTGTTGTCAGTTATACCACCACACAGGGACATACACAGAGAGCTGATTTATTCTTAATATCCAATCTGTTGCCAACTGTTCACTCCTCTTCATCAGAATGCTCACTTATGACATAGTCTTCAGTTCCTTAGCAACAAACTGTCATGTCACCCTGGTGAAATTCTGGTCAGCTGAGAGGAAAAGGAAATGCTGAATGGTGATGGAGAAAATCTTTATTTTAATTACAAATGTGTATGTATAAGAGTTGAAAAGATAATATGAAAAGGCAGGTCAAGGAAGCTACATTTGAACAAGTGTTTTTGATTAAGGTTTATGTGGGCACAGAAGTCCCCTTTAAGTTCTTTTTATTGAATAATTTCCCTTTGATCCTTGAGTAACTAAAAGAAAACCCAGCACTTGACATTAACCTGGGACTCAGAGCCCCGTGGTGGGATTCCTTTGCCTGCCTGCTCCAGCACAAAACAGCCCTGCCCAGCACCGTGGGAGCACATTCATCTTTATTTCCCAACCGGGCTTTTCCTCTTCCCTCCTCTCCTGGGTGAGAATGGAGGACAGTCAGCTGAAGCAGTCATTCTATGTGTACTTTTTCTTTACTTGCGATCAACTTCGAAAGAGGCTGGTCAGGAGACACCAATGACAATGTAAGAAAATGAAGATTGTCCCAGGAAGTATGGCCCCAGAAAAAGAGCAGAGATGACCAGACATGGGAGGTGTTGAGAATTCTATCTTTTCTCCCTGTCTTAATTGTTAGGAATGATATAAAAATCATTTCTTTATTTTTGGCTTTGTGGATAAAACCAAATCATTGAAATGAGAACATAATTAAAAGGGAAAAATGCAGAATTCTTTTTTAAAAAAGATAGATGAAGGGACAGAAAGGAAAGAAAAAAGAGACAGAACCCAAGCAAACAAACATTATTTAAACAACTTGGAGCATGCTTTTTTTTAAAACACAAAAAGCAAAAAACAAAAAAACAAAACCGTATCAGTGCCATTTACCTGAATTCCCAGTTTCCGTATTTAAATGTCTGATCAGTCATTCAGTTCCAATACAGACATGATGTTTGAAGGCCACTTTGTAATGGTTTTACCCTGGTTCAGATTATTTGTGATCCAGGGGGAAAATGTGCATTCTGTGCAAAAGCAAATAGAAAACATATCTGAGCACAAATCAAAAGAATGATTACCACACTCACGCTCTGTACCCATTACGGGGTCCCCAAGGCTCTCATTCTGTTTGTCTTGGCACTTTTTCTTCAGCTGCTTTGGTTGGACTGGGTGGGAAAAACAACAACAACCCACAAAACCCTAGGCAGAGAATGAGGCTGGTGGAAATGGGTAACATAAAAAGATGTGACATCCTTCAAGGGCTTGGCGCTTCAGACTTCACTGTGGGGGAAGCTGCTTGGGGAGACCTCCTCGGGCTCCCACGGAGGTCGTTGCTGAGTTTGTGTCAGGAAGTGCCTGACCATTAGTGGGAGGGGCAATCCTGCTCTCATTTCAATCTCTAGCAAGCTCTCACTCAGTGGGTAATGAAAAACGGCATTTGCACAAAGTGGAGAGAAAAAGCATTGTTTCTATAGCATATTATACTTTCCACTGCTCAGGGGACATTTCATAACCTATAAAAAGAATTATCTATATAACTTACTGTGCATGGCAAAAAAGTTGCAATGTGGCTTTAAAAGAGCTGTCTCCAACTGCAAAACACACTCTATCTCTCCCACTCCCCTCTGACAGAATAGCCTGTGTTTATAAGCAAATCCACTCAACCCCTTAATGATGACCTAGAATAAACATCTGACATACACTAGCTTTCAAGCTCTTCTGTGTTTAGGCATGAATTGTTCATTTCTATGCCTTTTGTATCCAGCCTGAAGGAAAGACAAATGATACAAGGGATGATTTACATTATCAGTGGAGGCAGAGGTTATGTCTGTGTTTATCTGATCCTCTTTTATTGTGTAACTAACAGTGAGATATCTAGCCTTCTGCACAATGACCATTCAATTTGAGCCACCCACCCTATGTCCATGTTGACTTCAATTTTAAAATATATTAAAAAGACAAGCCCTTGCGTAGTAACACAAGGTTTATTTGGTTCAGGCAGGCATGTAGGAAAGGTATGGATTTCTCATTTAGTGTTAGGCTTCCTCCGCACTTACCTTTCCATAAAGCCTGCAAGAGTATTGCCACTGGGGCTTTCCTCTCTAATTGCACTAGGAGAATTGGTACTCCACTTTACAAGGATGATATGGATTCCCAGCTCTTGTTGATCCTGTACTCTTAGTAGAGCATGGGAAACTTGGAACAAATTTACCTAGCATCAGAAAAGACCACAGGAAGTATGCATGAGCCTGGAGAACAGGTAAGCTTGCTTTTCCTTGAAGAAAAATCCAGTCATCTCAAAAACTGTCAGTCTGGCTTGGAAGATAATTTCATGAAACCAACCATAGGCCTTCAGGGCAACCTATACCACAATTGAACATAGTGTCCCAAGGTGGTATTCACTAAATATCCCCTTTGGGGCAAACTACCCATTCTTATGTAGTAGGAATTGATTTCTAAAGGGAAAAAATGCTTTTAAGCTCTCTAGGATCTGTCTAGTCATGGGGGTGCCAATCTTTGTTGTTTTATTTTTTTATTTTTCATTTTTTAAATTATACTTTAAATTCTAGGGTACATGTGCACAATGTGCAGGTTTGTTACATATGTATACTTGTGCCATGTTGGTGTGCTGCACCCATCAACTCGTCAGCACCCATCAACTCGTCATTTACATCAGGTATAACTCCCAATGCCATCCCTCCACCCTCCTCCCACACCACAATAGGTCCCAGTGTGTGATGTTCCCCTTCCTGAGTCCAAGTGATCTCTTTGTTCAATTCCTACCTATGAGTGAGAACATGCGGTGTTTGGTTTTCTGTTCTTGGGATAGTTTGCTAAGAATGATGGTTTCCAGCTGCATCCATGTCCCTACAAAGGACACAAACTCATCATTTTCTATGGCTGCATAGTATTCCATGGTGTATATGTGCCACATTTTCTTAATCCAGTCTGTCACTGATGGACATTTGGGTTGATTCCAATTCTTTGCTATTGTGAATAGTGCCACAGTACTTTCAAGTCATCTTAATCTCACTGCAGGAGATCTCTATGGAACTCATGGAGATGGAGTGGTGGTGGAAGATAAGCTCATGGAGATACAATGATAGTGATGGTGGAAGATAAGATGATTCCATATATCAGGTCCTATGTCCTTCTTTGAATTGGCTCAAAGAATATGGGGTCAGTTTGGGGTCAGATGAAAGAAACACACTCCACCTAGTTGCTCTGAGGAAACTATAGAACCTGGACAGAGTGTATAAGGAACACAAAAATTAAATAGTAGAAAACAAATTGAGGAAAAAGGCCAGAATTTGGAGTATCACTGAACTTATGGTGAATTTATTATTTTTCCTCTCTGAGGTCTCCCATTTTGAACACAACGTGGCCTGAAAGCCAGAAGTGGGCACCAGGGAGCAGAGAGAACTCCAGGAGAAGCTGGTTAAAGGAGTGGGAGATTCTAACTCTCGGAAAGAGTGCAAAAATCCATTATTACTTTTGTATTTTCTCAGTTCCCTCATACCCCAGCCCCCAAGCAATCTCTTAATGGCAGCAATAGGAACAAAGGAAGCAATGAAGAGCAGAATCAATGAAATTGAAAACAGAAAAATAGTAAAGGAGAAACAAAGAACCCAAAAGTTGGTTATTTGCAAAGATCATTAAAATTGATGAAACTGATGGGCCTTTAATAAGATGAAGTGGGGTGGGGGAGAGAGGAGGATGAGGAGGAGGAGACAAAGGGGCGGGGGAGAGAGAGAAAGAGAGAGAGAAAGACTAGTATTATTAATATCAAGAATGAAAGAGAAGATACTGCTATAGATCCTACATATCACAATAAAAAAACAAGCATCAGGGAATACTACAAACAACTCAATAAAAAAACAAGCATCAGGGAATACTACAAATAACTCTATGCACATAAATTCAACAACTGAGAAGAACTATACCAATTCCTTGAAAAGCCCAAACTACCAGAACTCTCAAGATAAAATAGATAACCTAAATAGTTCTGTAACTATTAACAAATGGAATTTCTAGTTAAAATTCTTCTGAAAAATAAAATCTACAGGGTACAGATGTTTTCACTGATTAATTCTCCTAAAATTTAAAGAAGAAATGAGATCAACGCTACACAATCTCTTCTAGAAAATGAAAGAGAACACTCATAACTCATATTATGAAGCCAGCATCAACCTGATATCAAACACGTATGTTTTGTCTCATTGATTTTTGCTCTTATTTTTTATTGCTTTTTTCCTTCTGCTTGTTTTGGATTTTTCTCTTTCTAGTTTCTTCAGATGAAAGCTTACATTGTTGACTTAAATCCTTTCTTTTTTTCCTAGCATTATTAAATGTTTTAAATAAGCATTTAATGTAGAATTTTTCCTCTAATTACTGCTTTACCTGCATCTGCATCTTACAAAGATTCATACAAAAAACATAATAAACACAAAGATGATAAAAACACAAAGATAACAAAAAAAACCCTACAGAGAAGTATTCCTGATTAACATAAACACAAAAAACTCTTCAACATATTAGCAAGTCAAATCAAGCTATACATAAAAAGAATTATCATACCATGACCAAGTGTAATCCACTATATTAACAGTTTAAGAACCCAAATCACACATTCATTTGATTTGCTGCAGAATAATCATATGATAAAATTCAACATCTTTTCATGATAAAAACTCTTAGAAAATTGGAAATCGAAGGGGACTTCTTCAAACAAATAAATAACATGTATAAAAAACTAATAGCTGACATGATGCTTAATGATAAAAGATTATGTACTTTGCTTCTAAAATAGGGAGCAAGACAATAATTTCCATACTCACTACTCCTACTCAACATTGTGCTGGGAGTTCAAGCAAGCACAATGTTGAAAAGAAAAGACAAGAAAGACAACAGATAAAAAAGACAAAAAAAGTGAGTCATATGTATTGCAAAGGAGGAAATAATACTGCCCCTGTTCACCACGTCTCATATATATCTACGAAGGCAATTCCAAGGAATCTACAAAAAAGTCTCCTAGAACAAAGAAGTGAGTTTAATAAGATTGCAAGATACGAAGTAAGTACAGAAAAATTAATAATATTTTCATGTAATAGCAATGTATAATTAGAAAACAAATTTAAAAATTTATGGTAGCTTTAAAAAGTGAGATATTTAGCTATAAATATAACAAAACACCCACAGGATCTGTGTGAAAAACTACAAAATGATAATTAAAGGAATCAACAAAGACCTAAATAAAGGAAGAGGCATACCACATTAGTGGATTGAAAAACTCAAAGTTGTAAAGAGGTCAGTTAGCCTCAGACTGATCTGTAGATTTAATACAATTCCAGTCAAAATATCCTACCTGGCATTTTTGTAGGTAGAGACAAGCTGATTCTAAAATTTATATGGAGACTGTCCATTCTCCATTGTGCATTTTTGGCACCCTTATTGAAGATCAGATGACTGTATATATATATGGATCTATTTCTGAACCCTCACTTCTGTTCCATTGATCTGTGTGCCAGTTTTTATGCCAATACTATACTGTTTTAATTGTTGTAGCTTTGCAATATAGTTTTCAATCAGGAAGTGTGATGTCTCCAGCTTTGTGCTTCTTTCTCAAGACTGATTTGGCTATTTGGAGTCTTTTGTGGCTTCATGTGAATTTTAAAATTGTTTTTTCTATTTTTTAAAAAAATGCCATTTGGGATTTTGATATGGATTACATCAACTCTATAGGCCACTTTTGGTAATACGGACATTTTAACAGTATTAAGTCTTCTGATCCAGAATACGTAATATCTTTCAATTTATTTATGTGTTTCTTCTTTCTTTCATCAATGCTTTATAGTTTTCAGTATATAACTCTTTCATCATTGCCTATTCCTAAGTATTTTATTTCTTGTTGTTATTGTAAATGGAATTGTTTCTTAATTTCCTTTTTGGATAGTTCATTATTAGCCTATAGAAATGCAACTGATTTTTGTACCTGCAACTTTATTGAATTCATTTATTAGTTCTAATAGTTTTCTGTGGAGTCTTTATGGCTTTCTACACATAAGATAATGCCATCTGTAAAGAGGTAATTTTATTTCTTCCTGTCTGATTTGGATGACTTTTATTTCTTTTTCTGGCCTGGTTAGGACTTCCAGTACTGTGTTGCATAGAAGTACTTTCAGTACTATGTTGAGAGTGAGCATCCTTGCCTGCTGATCTTACAGGAAAAGCTTTTGTTATTTTGCCATTGAGTATGACATCACTGTGAGCTTTTAATATACAGCCTTTATTATGATGAGGTAAATTCCTTGTATATCTAGTTTGTTGACGATTTCTTTTTTTTCATGAAAAGGTTTTTAATTTTGTTAAATGCATTTTCTACATCTATTGGGATGATCATGTAATTTTCTAGAACTAGAAATACCATTTGATCCAGCCATCCCATTACTGGTATATACCCAAAGGATTATAAATCATGCTGCTATAAAGATACATGCACATGTATGTTTATTGCAGCACTATTCACAATAGCAAAGACTTGGAATCAACCCAAATGTCCATCAGTGACAGACTGGATTAAGAAAACGTGGCACATATACACCGTGGATTACTATGCAGCCATAAAAATGGATGAGTTTGTGTCCTTTGTAGGGACATGGATGCAGCTGGAAACCATTAT
Organism: Mandrillus leucophaeus; assembly: GCF_000951045.1. NCBI lineage: Eukaryota > Metazoa > Chordata > Mammalia > Primates > Cercopithecidae > Mandrillus > Mandrillus leucophaeus. The sequence continues at coordinate 1,210,773 of NW_012104288.1, forward strand.
TCTCAGCAAACTATCACAAGAACAGAAAACCAAACACCGCATGTTCTCACTCATAGATGGGAATTGAACAATGAGATCACTTGGACACAGGAAGGGGAACATCACACACCGGGGCCTATTGTGAGGTGGGGGGAGTGGGGAGGGACAGCATTAGGAGATATACCTAATATAAATGAGGAGTTAATGGGTGCAGCACACCAACATGGCACACGTATACATATGTAATAAATCTGCAGGTTGTGCACATGTACCCTAGAACTTAAAGTATTAAAAAAAAAAAGAAAATTCAATCCTTTTTAAATGTCCTGTATTACTTTAATTGATTTGCATATGTTGAACCATCCTTGCATCCCAGGGATAAATCCCACTTCATCATGGTATATGGCCTTTTAAATGTATTAAGAAGACTGTATGTATTCATGTGAAAGAATGAAATTGTACCCTCATCTGACACCATACATATAAATCAATGCAAAACGGGTTAAAGATTTAAACATAAGACCTGAAACTTTAAAACTCCTAGAAGCAAACATTGAGGAAAAGCTTCATGACATTGGTCTTGGCAATGATTTCTTAGATATGACATCAAAAACACAAGCAACAGAAGCAAAAATAGACAACTGGAACTACATCGAACTGAAAGGATACTGTATAACAAAGGAAACAACAGAAAGGAAGAAAATATTTGTATACATATTCTGATAAGAGTTTAATATCTAAAATAAGGTTTAAAAATGCCTTCAGCTGAATAGCATAAAAATACAATAACCCAACTAAAAAATTGGCAAAGAACCTTGAATAGACATATCTCCTAAGAACATATACAGAGATATCTGCATTTCCATGTTTGTTGCAGCATTATTCATAATAGCCAAGATATGGAATCAACTTAAGTGTCTATCAACAGATGATTAGATAAAGAAAATGTGGTATTTATACACAATGGAACACTATTTAGCCTTAAAAAAAAAAAAAGTAAATCCTTCCATATGTGACAACATGAATGAACCTGGAGGACAGTATGCTAAGTGAAAGAAGCCAGTCACATAAAAACAAATGGCTATATGATTTCACTTATATGAGGCATCTAAAATAGCTCAAATACATAAAATAAGAGAGTAGGATTGTAGTTGCCAGGGATAAAGAGAAGGGGGCAATGAGGGATTCATCTTCAATGGGCATGAAGTTTCAGTTATGCAAGACAAATACGTTCTAGAGATCTACTGTACAATATTGTGCCTACAGTTAATATTGTGCCTACAGTTAATATTGTGCACTTAAAAACTTAAAAGGGTAGATATGTTGACATGTTAAGTGTTGTCACAACAGTGAAAAAAAACTACATCTGTATAAACATTTAAAAAACAAAAAAGTCATAAAAAGTTTATATGAAAATTCAAAGCAATTATTTAAGTATTTTAAAACAGAATAAGACTGTAGGAATCACACCACCCGATAATAAGACTAATTATGAAGCTAGAGTAATTAAGACAGTATAGTATTGACAAAGGAAAAGGCTCAGGATTGTTGGAACCGAATAGAGTCTAGAAATGGACCCCAAAACAGATGGCTAATTGATTTCTGACAAAGGTGCACAAACAGTTCAATGGAGAAAGAATAATCTTGTCAACACATGGTATTAAAACAATTGAAAAACTATATGCAAAAAAAAAGAACCCTGACTTAAACCTCACACTTCATACAAAAATTAACTCAAAATAGATTATAGACTTAAATGTAATATGTAAAACTATAAATCTTTTAGAAGAAAACCTAGAAAAAAAGCTTTATGATCTGTCGTTATGCAGAGTTCTTACACATGACACTAAAAGCACAATTTATTTTTAAAAATTGACAAATGGACTTTATCAAAATTAAGAACTTTTGCTCTGTGAGAGATGTAACTTGGAGAATGAAAAGTCAATACACACACTGGGAAAATATATTTTCGAATTACCTATCTGACCAAGGACTTGTATCTAGAATATGTAAAGATTATTCAAACCTTAATATGAAGAAAACAAATAACCCACTAAAAAATGAGCGAAGGTTTTGAACACATCACCAATGAGGATATAAGGATGGCAAACAAACACTTAAGTAGGTGTTCAACATCATTAGTCATAAGGGAAATATAAATTAAAACCACAAATGTAGTGCACTTAAAAACTTAAGAGGGTAAGTTACCACCACAAATGTAGCGATAGCTAATTGTGGTTTTAACTTCTATCTATTGAAGTAAAAGAAAAATGGTGACAACACAAAGTGCTGGTGAAGACACAGAGCAAATGAAACTCTCACACGTTGTAGGTGGGGATGCAAAATGCAGCACCCATCCTGGAAAACAGTTTGGAAGTTTCTTACAAAGTTAAACACGCACTTACCATATCACCCAGCAATCCTGCTCCTGGGTGTTTACCCTAGAGAAATGAAAAATTATGTTCTTATGAAAGCCTGTGCATGAATGATTTTAGCAGCTTTTTTGGCTTTTTTTTTTTTTTTTTTGAGGCCAAGTCTTCTCACTTTGTCACCCAGACTGGATTGCAGTGTCATGATCATGATTCACTGCAGCCTCGACCTCCATGGCTCAAGTGCACACCTGGCTGATTTTTTTATTTTTGGTAAAGATGGGATTTCACCATGTTGCCCAGGCTGGCCTCAAACTCCTGGGCTCAACTGATTCTCTCACCTTGGCCTCCTAAAGTGCTGGGCTTGTAGGCATGAGTCACCGTGCCTGCCAAAAGCTTTCTTCCTAATTGCTCAAACCTGGAAATTCTGCAAGTGTGCTTCAATAGATGAATGGATAAACAAACTGTGGTACATCCATACACTGGAATCTTTACTCAGCAATAAAAAGCAACAAGTGGATGAGTCTCAGAGGCCTTTGAAAGGCATTATGCATGAAAGAATCCAGTCTCAAAAGATTATGTACTATATGATTCAATTTCTATGGCAACCTCAAAAAGACACGAAAATATAGTAATGGAGAACAGATCAAAGGAATACCATGGGGCAGGTGCGGTGGCTCACGCCCGTAATGCCAGCACTCTGGGAGGCCAAGAGGAGCAGATCACTTGAGATGAGGAATTCAAGACCAGCCTGGCCGACACTGGAGAAACCCCATCTCTACTAAAAACACAAAAGCTAGCCAGGTGTGGTGGCACATTCCTGTAGCCCCAGCTACTCAGGAGACTGAGGCAGAATCATTGCTTGAACCTGGGAGACAGAGGTTGCAGTGAGCTGAGATCATGCCACTGCACTCCAGCCTGGGTGACAGAGTGAGACTCCATCTCCAAAAAACCAAAACAAACAAACAAACAAACAAACAAAAAAGGGATGCCATGAGGGAGTTTTTTAGGGCAATGGAATTGTTTCTGTATCCTGATTGTGGTTGTGGTTATTTATATATATTGTACAATGGCTAAAATTCATGGACCTGTAAATACATATAGACACAAAGTCAGTTTTACTCTATAATGATCACAAAAGTAATCTAGGGAGCACAGCTGTGAAGTCTTCCCTCAGGTCCTCCCAACCTCCTTCTCCTTAGGGGGTCTGAGGCCTTTCCTTCCTCTCCTTGCTTCTGGATTCTATCTCATAGTGCTCTTCTGTTTCCCTCCCAGTCTTGCCACCACCAGGCTGTAGCACTTCATTCAGGTCTTGTCTGGGGCTGTGACTCTGTGGCTTTGTTCCACACTCTTCTTAGTCAAGAACGGCCACCAAAATCTACTGGGTTTTCAGTCAGTTCCCTCAACAAACAAGCAAGCTACAACAAAAACAGAAATCATCTTTGATTTCTCCTTCTTCTACCTTCATATCCCATTCATTAGTGAGTATTGTCAGTTCTGCTTTCAAAATAGGTCCTGAACCTAATCCCTGCAGGCACCTCTGTCCAGGCCATTGCCATCTTAGGCCTTAGCTACTGCAACAGGCTTCTATCAGGTCTCTCTGCTTCCACTTCTTCCCTGCTATTGTCTATTCCCAATGCAGCAATCAGAGTAATCCCACGAAAACACATACCATGTCATTTCTACTTACAGTCCTCCAAAATCTTCCCAGTGTATTTAGAATAAAAGACAAGTACCATCTCACCGCCTCCGCAGGGCTGTCCTCCTCCCCCTGCTTCCTCTGGTATTGTGCCCTGGCCATGCTGACCTTCTTGCTCTTTCCAGGATATGTCATGCTTATTCCCACTTCAGTGCTATTTTCTCTGCCTGGAACTGGCTTATCCCAGAAATCTGCATGGTCGCTGCTTCAGATAGTTCGAGACTCAGTCCTAAAGTCACTTCCTCAGAGAGAGCTCCTCTGCCTGTTTTAAAGTCACTTCCTCAGAGAGAGCTCCTCTGCCTGTTTTAAATAGCCTCCCCAGCCTTCCAGTCTCTCTCTAGCCCCTTAACCTGATTTATTTTCTCTCAGCACTTAACCACCTCGTGCAAGGATGCTGGCTTCCCATGGCAACATAGAATCCATACTCCTTATTATGTCCTAGAAAGTGCTATGCGACCTGGTTCACGCCTCACCTCTGACATCATAACCCTCTGCTCCTAAGGGACAATTCCCTTTTCCGTGCCATTCCCTGTGCACCCCTCCAGCCACACTGACTTCCTTGTGTTTCCAGAACAAAGCAAGCGTGCTTCTACCTCAAAATCTTTGCATCTGTGATTCCATCTCCCTCGAATGTTGTTCCTCCATAGAGCTTCCTAGCACATTCTCTGCTCAAATGACACTTAATCAGAGACTTTCTTGACCATCGTATATAAAACAGCAAGCCCTTCATCATTCTGTACTCCTCTTATCTGTTTTATTTTTCATAGCGTTTATAACTACCTGGTGTGTGTATAGCTATTTATCTGTTATGTGTTCTTAGCTCCCTGTACTAGGCTGTCAGCCTGCGGGGAGCCACGACTTTGTTTTGTTCACTATTGATTGTCTTTCTCTGTGAGTCTCAGCCTCATTCATACCAATGTTGCTTTGAGGATGGCTGGGTGCAGGGAGGCACTGGAGTACCAAGAGCCCTAGAGAGACCCCTGGCCATATGGCTGTTGTTCCTTGTCTGTCTCTGTCACCCGCGTGTAAGCTCCATATTGGCGGTGACTGAGAGGCAGGTTGCGGTGCATAGTGGGTGCTCAAGAATAGTTGTAGAATGAACAAATGAATGAATAAATGATAGAGGTTTTTGGATATTTAAAAAGAATGTTTTGGCTTTTAAAAGAAACTTTCCATGTTTTAAAACCTAAATGCAGAATAGTGGTATGAATTGGCCAGTGAGGAAGTACCTTATGTGAAGTTTACTGCTAACATTTAAACATTTTCCCCTGCCTAGTAAAGACTTTTTGGTGTCTTCCCATTGTTCTTAGGGTCATAATACACTTTAAGATGGCTCCTGCCCCTTTGTCAGCCCACTTTCCCTTGCTCTGGGTCTCAGCCACACAACCCTCCTTTCAATTTCTCCTACCCGTGTTCCCTCCCAGTCCAGGGCCTCTGCCTGCAAGGCTTCCTCTGTCTGGATGCTCTGGCCCCCACCCTCCCCAGAGTTAACTCCTCCTCACCCTCTCCATCTCTGCTAAAGCCTCAGATCTTCAAGGGAAGCCCTCCCTGACACCCAGGCAAGGGTGATGTGCCTCAAATCACCAGGTACCTCTCCTGCACACCCCAGATCACAGGTGTGGTCTAACATGTGTTTGTGTGATTATATAGTTAAGGTTCCCATGATGGGGAACTGGGTCTGCCTTTGCTTCACCATTAACTTCTCTGGAAACTAGCACTTCTGGAAACAGAATAGGCTTTTAAAAAAATATTTGTAAGGCCAGGCACGGTGGCTCATGCCTGTAATCCCAGCACTTTGGGAGGCTGAGGCGGGCGGATCACAAGGTCAGGAGATCGAGACCATCCTGGCTAACATGGTGAAACCCCGTCTCTACTAAAAATACAAAAAATTAGCTGGGTGTGGTGGCGGGTGCCTGTAGTCCCAGCTACTCAGAAGGCTGAGGCAGGAGAATGGCATGAACATGGGAGGCGGAGCTTGCAGTGAGCCGAGATGGTGCCACTGCACTCCAGCCTGGGCAACAGAGCAAGACTCCATCTCAAAAAAAAAAATATATATATATATAAAATGAAAACATTACTTAATTAATGATATAAAAGTGACTTTTTTTGTATAGCCTCAATTTTACTGTAAGGCAGTGAAGGTAATTGTTATAACAAAAGTCAAGGAAACCCATTAAGCTCTTAATCCCCTGGTACTGTTAGAAGATGAGAGATGCTGTGGTATAGACAGGCTAGGACACAGGGCAGGTGAGTTTCCAGGGGCAGAGAGAGGAGATGAGCTTCACAGCTGCTGAGACCTGTCCCTCTGACTTGGGCAGGCATCCTCGTTATTTGAAAGTACAACAGGGCCAAACCTTCAATCCAGGAACACAGCTGGTGCTCAGATTTTTTTTTTTTAAAACAACATCATGTGGAATTTTCTTTATGTCTTTCTAATAAAACTCAAAGGATAGGAATAAAAATAGAAGAGATCATTGAAATCAGCTCAACATAAGGTAACCTTTGAGCAGTCAGCTGTGTCCCACTGTGAACTGCCTGGCCTCGAGTGGTGCATGGGGGAGAAGGGGGTGCAGAGGTCAATGTGTCTCTCCTTGTCGGGGGTGGTGTGGAGGTGATGGTGTCGGGGATGGTGTTCTCAGGTCGGGAGGAACAGGATCTGTCTGGTGACCTTTAACATGCCTTTCCACCTGGAAACCCTTCAGAGTTTATGCTCATCCTTTGTGTTAGTCAAAGCTTAAATCTCCTTCCTTACCTAACCTTTGCTAGAGAGATGAAATCGGTATTTGCCCGGCCTGCTGCTCATTGGAATCACATGGGGAGGAAGCCCAGCACCCACTTGAGACCAGTTAAATTAGAATATGTGGTGTGGGGCCCAGGTATAGGTATTTTTAAAAAGCTCCTAAGTAATTCTGAAATGCAGCCAGAGTTGACAGCCACTGTAAAACAGGTAGTGCCGTGGACGGGTTTCCTTTTTCCTTCTCCTCTGGTGCTCACTCGGTTCTCAGGCTGAATCAAGCTTGGCCAAGCCATGGCCCACAGGCTGCAGGCAGCCCCGGACAGCTTTGAATGTGGCGCAACACAAATTCATAAACTTTCTTAAAACATAATGAGATTTTTCTGTGATTTTTTTTTTAATTAGCTTATCAACTTTCATTAGTGTTAGTGTATTTTATGTGTGGCTCAAGACAATTCTTCTTCCAATGTGGCCCAGGGGAGTCAAAAGATTGGCCACCCCTGGGCTAAATGATCATAATGTGTGGCAGGCAGACTTCTGAGACGGCCACCAACAATCCTGTCTCCTGGCATTCCTGGCCTTCTGTAGGCCCTGACTCCTGGAGTGCACACTGGATTTGAACTCAGGTCCACTTAACCATCAGAGTAAAATGGCTAAGACTGTCAGAAGAGTGGGTAAGGGGAGCTAAAGAGTCCTGCATGAACTGAAAACTTGAGTGCTCAGTCTGCAGTTATCAGTGGCCTCCATCACCACAGGTCCCTCCCCCAGCTCTAACCCCAACCCAAGGGGGATGACTTAGGGCCTGGTGGCCCTTTGGTGCCCTAAGAATCCTGGATAGAACCTTTCTTCAAGGTTCTGCCCTTCTCCTTCTTTTGATCTTCTGTTGACCTCACCTGCCGATCTGAACCGGGAGCTGGCATGGCGCCTCTGTCTCTCTCAGCTAGAGAAAACCATCTTCTCAAAGCAGAGCCAATCAGAACAATGTTCTCCACAGTGTGGCTTAGGAGCTGCTTCTCTGGATCATGATTACATTCATTGCAATGGTGTGAACTCAAGCACCAGGGGCCAGGGTCTTTCCAGGATCCCTGGGTCTGGCAGTGGGCTCCTCTGGCAGAGACCACGTGCCCTCTCTTGGAGGAAGAGCAAACTGAGCCTTTCTGATTCCTGGGGCTGTTGGCATTTCTGTAGTGAAGTTTGGATTGCCAGGCCAATCAGTGCCCACTCCCTTAAATCTGACCCCAGCATCAAAAGAGCTGCTCTGGGGATTCTGTTCCATGTCCCCAGTTTCCCCCACCCCCAGAGGCCAGCAGCCCTTTTGTTGGTTTGGCTCTCAGCTTAGATCATTGAAGCGATTTCAGCTCCAACTGGGCAACACTCAGCGTTTCATTTATGTCTTGGCAAGGTTACCATGTTATTACTTAACTGTGCCGCTGCTACTCAATAAGTGGGAACTGATTGAAATAACCACAGGAGTTGCTGGATTCCCCTAATTTTAGCACAGAGTTAAAGCTCACTCCCACAGTTGGAAGTTAAAATAGGCTGCCAGCCCACAGAAATGCCCACCCACCACACCTAATTGTCACCCCACAGATGCCTGTCATGGAAGGAAACATGGAAGGCTGGAGAGAAGTTCTTAGAAGCAAGTTCTTCTCCTCAGTGGATGCCTGAGGTCATTTTGGCCAGGCCCAATTTCTTTGAGACTGTAAGCCTGGGGAAATTTGCTTGACTGCTTTAGAGACTCCTGCTTTCTTCCCTGATTTGTCTGACAGGCAGTCGAAGTACAGAGTGCTCATTAGAACGACTGCAGAGAACAGAAACTCCTGTCTGGGGGTGTCTCCTTAAATGACTCATTCCTGGAGTCCAGATGTGGGGAGGGCAAAGACCCTGAGAAATCTATGTAATTTGGAAAGCAGAAAAGAGACTTAATCCAAGTTAACTTGCTTTCTCTTGGTGTCATGGCCATCAACCACAACCCAAATGACACCACTTGAAGAAAAATTTGAAGTAAATGCCATCTTGTGAAACTTCCCCCATCCCAGAACACCCAAATTATTTTTTTGTTTCTTACTATTGTAAACTAGATGTTACTAGATATGTTCTGAAGGCTTCTATGAAAAGTTATTTCTCATAGTGAGCCTGCTTCTTAGTATTTCTCATACCTGTGAAATTTTGTGTTCTCTTGTACCTACTTTAAGTTATAATCTGCTCTTAACATCTTAGTACAGCATAGTCGACCAAACCGTAGGGGATTAGAATGTGGAGATTTTTAGAGAAAGGGAAAGGCTTTATCTGCAAGGTGTTTCCTAAGGGGACCCTGGGAAGCCTCCAGAGTTCTTGGCAGTGGACAGTTCCCAGTCTCCCAGGCTTCATGGCCTCACAGCTGGACTGTGTGGGAGCCTCCTGACACTGGTTTTGATGATTAGCATCAGATTAATCATCTTTAGAAGTATCTCCCTCCGTGCCAGTCTCCTGCCCAAAAATGTCCATGACTCTTTTGCCTGTAGGATGAAATCCAAATCCCCTAGGCTTTCTTTCTTTTTTTTCTCTTTCTCTTTCTTTCTCTCTCTCTCTCCCTGTCTTCCTTCTTTCTTTCTTTCTCTCTCTCTTTCTCTCTCTCTTTCTCTCTCTCCTTCCTTCCTTCCTTCCTTCCTTCCTTCCTCCCTCCCTCCCTCCCTTTTCTCTTTCTCATTTTGTCACCCAAGCTGGAGTTCAGTGGCACAATCATGGCTCACTGCAGCCTCAACTTCCTGGGTACAAGCGATCCTCCTGCCTCAACCCCCTAAGTAACTACAGGTGCATGCCACTACGTGTGACTAATTTTTGTACTTTGTGTAGAGACGGGGTTTTGCCGTGTTGCCAAGGCTGGTCTCAAACTCTCGAGCTCAAGTGATTTGCCCACCTTGGCCTCCCAAATTGCTGGGATTATGGGCAGGAGCCACCGCCCTTGGAGGCTTTCTTTCAATAAACTGGTGCCTAACAATATGCTGCCCTTAGGTGCCATTTCCACTCCCTGAAAACTCCTTTCTAACCAGACTCATTGTCTCCTTAACACACCTGACCAAACCTACCTCCTTGCCTCTGTCAACTTATACTCCACATATGCCATGGCTTCTCCTGTCTACCCTGCTGGGTCTCATCCAACCTTCCTACCTGCTTAAGGCTCAGCTTACCTTGCTGTTCTATAAGTAACTTTTCCTAATCTTTCCCAATATATAGTGATTTCTCCACGTTTGAATTTCTACAAATACTTTTTGTACAATTATCATGGTGGTCCTTTTTTTTTCAACTAGACTCCTTGAGTGTCCTACTCCTTGTAACTATTTGCTAATTGATTATTCTTTCAGAGTCAGTATTTCAAGCATCCAATATGTGTAGGGGAATATGGACCCAAGAATGGAGCAGAAAGACAAATAGAGGAACAGAAAGTTTTGCCTACAACCATGATGTTCTCAAGGTTAGCTGACTGTGCTCTGAAATCCACCCAAATTCCCATTTTGGGAGTTGCTGTGTGACGAAGGTCTGCCCCTGTGGTGTTGGGACGACTTGCTCATGGAGTTACAGTTCTTGCCTAACAGGAACCCACCACGGTAAGACAAAGACTCAAGCTGGTTCATTTGTTTTTAAGGTTGCAAGGACATCAAGTCCATAACCACACTTGCTCTCACATTTACTGAAACAGGTCAATCTCAGAACTAAATGATAAAAATGAAAATTAATCAGGGACTCCCATGGGCCTCACATATGGCAGTTTTGAATCTGCTCTTTTTTTCACTATCATAATTGTTTTTTTAAACTCATTTTCTCTGGTTGAATACACAACTGTAAAAAAAAGTGGGGGTAGTGGTGGTGATGGAAATGAATAAACCCATGGAAACAGTGAGACATCTACAGAGACAAAATTAGGAAGGAAGGAAACAAAAGCAATTTCAGTATCTCTGTGCAAGGCCTGCATACCTTTCCTTGCCAATACCCCTGGATCAGACTTGTCTCATGAGGTAGCAGGTGTTTCCTTGACTCACACAGAAAACAAGCCCTTGGGCTTCTTGTGCTGTTAGGGCGAGTTACATTCAGCACATGAGCACTGGGCCCTGCTCTGCCTGTCCATCCTTCCCAGAAGAGACAAAAATGATCAAGTAGTTGAGAAAACAGTTCAAGAGGAGCCTTTGTCTCTTTTCTTTTCTTTTCTTTTTTTGAGACAGAGTCTTGCTCTGTTGCCCAGTCTGTAGTGCAGTGGCATGATCTCGGCTCACTGCAACCTCCGCCTCCTGGGTTCACGTGATTCTCCTGCCCCAGCCTCCTGAGTAGCTGGGATTACAGGTGCCCACCACCACACCTAGCTAATTTTTGTATTTTTAATAGAGATGGGGTTTCACCGTGTTAGCCAGGATTGTTTCAATCTCCTGACCTCGTGATCCACCCGTCTTGGCCTCCCAAAGTGCTGGGATTACAGGCTTGAGTCACCGCACCTGGCCCTGAGGCTTGAGTCACCGCACCTGGCCCTGTTTCTTTTATTAATTTGAGCCAACTTAAAGTAAAAACACTTCTTAACATTGTAAAGTAGGGCTATGCCCCATCCACTGAATTTTTGTAAAAAAGTCAAATAGGGATAGAAAGCAAGCAGCCAGATAGAATATCATGCCCCAGAACGCCATTTACCTTGGTAGAATGCTACCACTTTAACACATAGAAACCTTTTCACACCAGTTAACAAATAGCATTAAGCATGATTCAAGTCAAGATTTTAAAAACTTGGCTGATGCCTCTCATTAAGAATTGAAACCTGTATAAGACTCTTGCTCTGGGAAACTGCATTCTGACATTTTAATAGTATTGCCTTAGCAAGAGTAGAAAATCCATGAACTTAGATTCACAGAAAGTAAATCAAGAATCCATCCAAAATGGAGTGCCTCTTGCTGAGTGATGGGATAGTTTCATGTGAGATGTCAGTGCAGCTTCTACACTTGACATAAAAGTTCCCATTAAAAAAGAAACGGAACCGCTGCTCAATTTTTTTTAATCAAGCAGAGTTATCTAAAGTGCTTTTTAGAAGAGACTATTAGGACAGGAATGGAAAGTAGTCATTATGACTAATCTGCTTTAGGAGTTGGGGTAACCAGTATTACAGGAGGGACTTTCAGTGCCATGGGGACATTTTAGGCAACTCAAATTCCTTCAATTGTTTGCAGTGGTCCTCTTGAGGGGATGTAATGAGCTGACATGCACCAGAAGAGATAGAATGCACTGCCAGCTGGTAGTTTACTCTTGTACAGGAAGGCTGCTTTTCTCGTACACCATTCTTTGTTGTGTTAAAGAGACATAAATATATAAAAGCCTAAAAGTAAGCTTTCAATTCTTTATGTCTGGCAAAATTGTCGGTACAATGTGCCTTGAAGATATATCCACAGTGCTGTCTTAAAGGGTTGTTATGAAAGAATAAGCTCATACTATAATAACCACCCCATACACTTTACAGTTTATAAAGAACTTACATATACATTTTCTCAGTTGAACCTCACAACATCAGTGGGAGGCAGGGGAGGCAGATATTATTATCTCTTGAGAGGGAGTGACCCTGCTGCTGCTGCTGCTGCTGCTGCTGCATATGTGTGGCTTTTGGTTTAGGAAGACTAAGTTGATTGTGTTGTATTTTCAAGTATTTTATATTGTACAAAGATGTTTATTGCAGCACTGTTTATAACAAGGAAAAACTGGAACCTACTCAAATGCTTGCTAATAGGGGAATGATTAAACTGTGGTACAGGCCTAAATATGACTCTGTAGTCATTAAGAATTTTGATGAAGTATTAGAAATAAATGTATTGACATTGAAGTATATTTATTGATGAAGGAAATTGTTCACAATATTTCAGCCAATAAACAATAGTATATGCATTTTTTGTAATAGGAAAAAATGCACATGGTAAAATAGCAATTATCTTTGTGTGCTGTGAATATGTATGATACTTGTTTTCTTTTTCATGTTCATCTATCAATTCTAATTTTAGTGTCAATAAATATTTAAAATGTACTATCTGACATTTTCAACGAGAAAAACTTTTACAATGATAGCTAATGGAAAATATATGGCTCCACCTCTGGGCCTCATGGGTAAAGTGATCCTGGGCATGTAGATGTGTCAGCCATGGTCATGGCAGGGCCCTGAGTTCAACCAGATGGCACAAATGGAGTGTGGATCAGGTGTGGCTTACAGTGCTGTGCAAAGGCATAAGGAGCAAACAAGGGTGACAAGTCACCAGACACCAGCAATACTGGGAAGCCACGATCACTCCTAGGGCCAGAAGGACAACAGGAGGAAATAGAGTTACCAGAGCCCTGGGGGCAGGAGTTGTGAAGGAACTCCCCTTATTCCATGGGAGGTGCAACAGCAAAGCATCGCAGATTTTGTCAGACACCAGTGAGGCCGGGAAGAAGTGCCCTGACCTCTTTCCTCCTGCATTTTCTGCTGGTGCCTTCTGCTGACCAAGCCCTATGGGAAGCCAGCTGGCAGGAGATTCCTAGAGTCAGCTTCCTGGTGCATAGAAAGGGGCAAAGCAGGGCAAAAAATGGGTCTGGCCATGGGGCCTGTGCAGCAAACACAATGAGCAGAATGTCAGTCCCCGGGAGAAAAGGGGTATTTCTTAAGAAGCTGAAACAGAAAGGAAGAGCCTGTTGGGGCAGGATGGCCTGAGTAATTTGATTTTTTTGCCTGTGCTCAGAGCTTCAAACATGTGGGGATGGGATCACAGATCACCTAATGCAAACTGAGAGCAAAATTTCTTCATGGAATTTTATTCAGAGATAAAATTGTGTACTTTTAGACCCCAATATTATCATCCTTGCTGCTTGAAGAGAAGAGGGGACTGCCAGGGAAAGGAAGACCCAAGTCATCTCCGACGTACCTCACTGCTTCCTGCTGTCCCATCTTTATTCCCATGCTGTCTTTCACTTCAGTGTCTTCGTCACCAGCCCCACATGATAGCTTAACAAGAGGTAGCATGCATCTAGTGAGCACTTGCTTAGAGTAAGCAGTGGGGGGAGGCACTGTTTGTGGTAGGCACGCAACATGATTAACTCATTTAATTCTCACAACAACCCTATGAAGAAAGTGACATTGTTCCCCAATCTACTGAGCAGCTAAGAACATTGATAATGGAGCCATGCTGCTTAGATCTGAATGCTGCCTCTGCCATTTCCCAGCTATGTGACTCAGTTTTCTCATCTGTAAATGGGGATAATAATAGTGTCTACCTACTGGGATGTTTGTGAGGATTAGTTGGAGAAATACGAGTAAAGTGTTCTGAACTGGGCTTCATGTAGCAAGCCTGTCTCCAGTTCCCACGTAAGGAAACTGAGGTACAGAGATGTTAAGGTACTTGCCTCAAATCACAGAGTTGATAAACAGCAGACCTGGACTCTGACCGGGAAGTGGGGGTCCTCCATGCAGGCTCTGAATCACTATCCAGTATTGCATAAAAGGGCCGTCCTCATTCCCTCCCTGCTACTTTGAGCAGAGAGAATGGGATCACCCTCTTTAACTGCTGAAATGAGTCTCTCACATTTTGGAACACACTCTCCACTGCCCAGATGAAGATCTGCAGAAATCTCATCCATGCTTCACACTGTACTCCTCCAGGGTCACTTCCCACTCGCTCCAGGCAGAATGAAGAGTGCAGATCCCCAGCAATGGTCAGCAACAGATGGGGGCAGGGGTGTAGCGGCTTTTTTGTTTCATCTTCCTTGGGATCAGACAGAATGGAGACTGGAGTTGTGAGGTTTTCAAGGCCTAGGTCAGCAGGTGGGTCCTTAGTTTCCAAAATATACACCACAGAGAGTCATGACTAAAGCATACTCCAGTTCAGCTATCTGCTCTGGGCCAAAATAGGGGATGGGGCAGCCTCTTTCCTTGCATGGAGGATGCCAAGCATGTCACCATCATCAATTAATCCCCTAACCTATGTAGGGTAAGGAGCAGTCACCTGGGTAAAATAATGAGGAAAAACCAACATGAAACATCGAGGTAACTGACAGAACTCAGATGGGAATTCAAGAATTCTTTAAGCCTGGGCCACAGCATGATCTCTCGTGCTCTTTATTTCATTTCTTGGAAACTAGCTTACCTGTATTTCTTTCTTGCCTTCCTCTTAGCCAGGGGCTTTATAACAAGATTTTTTGTCAGTCTCATCTTTCATTTCTGAGTGAAATATGGTCAATTTCTAATGACAACAGAACACACCGAAAGCTGTATCACCAGTGAGTCAAAAGTCCCCAATATAATGTCCATGACTTATTGAAAACACAACAATCAAGAGGCCATTCAACAAATCTCTTTTCCTTCCATTCTTTTCTTCTTTCTTTTTTTCTGGCCTGGTATTCAATGTACATTGAAATAATATGAATGCAACAAGATGTCCTCAATTTCACAGGTGCCTAGTGACCAAAGTCAAAAGAGATTGCCTAGTGTTCATAGAAAACAGAAACTCTTCCAAAAACTTCATGTACAAGTGAAAAGTGTATAATGTAAGTTTGCAAAATGTTGGTTGGTGCTTCATTTTCTCATTTTACTCATCTTTATAAAGTTGCTGTTAGGAAAGGAGTCATTTAGTCAATTATAATAGTTTTTCACTGAAACTGAACTGGGTCACACATACTGCTGAGTGGTGCCCTGGCTGAAGCCTGACATCTGGACTGTTGAGAGTAGGAGGCAATACAGAAGAGGCTCTGTAGACAGTTTCCTTATCTGTCAAATGAAAGAGTTAGGCTAACCTTAAATAATATCTACGGTTTCTTTCAACCAAAAAACCATATGGTTTTCTCCCTAGCTCTGGACCTGAGCTATGTTCTGAGTTTTTAATTAATTCAGAAAATGCTCTTAGCTTTGAACCAAATGTAGGGGCGTCAAGATGTGAGTAGCAGAGATGGGAGTGTAGGTGGATTCTGGGCCTCTGCTGCCCATAGGAGGATTTTCCGGGGATTAGAAAATGTGCCCCCACTCAGGCAACAGAAGGAAATAAAGGGTATTCAAATAGGAAGAGAGAAAGTCAAATTGTCTCAGTTTGCAAATGACATGATCCTGCATCTAGAAAACCCCATTGTCTCAGCCCAAAAGCTTCTTAAGCTGATAAGCAACTTCGGAAAGTCTCAGGATACAAAATCAATGGCAAAAATCACAAGCATTCCTATACACTAACAACAGACAAGCAGTGAGCCAAATCATGAGTGAACTCCCATTCACAATTGCTACAAAGAGAATAAAATACCTAGGAATAGAGCTAACAAAGGAAATGAAGGACCTCTTCAAGGAGGACTACAAACCACTACTCAAGGAAATCAGAGAGGACACAAACAAATGGAAAAACATTCCATGCTCATGGATAGGAAGTATCAATATTGTGAAAATGGCCATACTGCCCAAAGTATTTTATAGATTCAATGCTATTCCCATTAAACTACCATTGACATTCTTCACAGAATTAGAAAAAAACTGTTTTAAATTTCTTATAGAACAACAACAAAAAAGCCTGAATAGCCAAGACAATCCTAACCAAAAAGCACAAAGTTGGAGGCATCATGCTACCCAATTGCAAACTATCCTACAAGGCTACAGTAACTAAAACAGCATGGTACTGGTACAAAAACAGACACATAAACCAATGGAACAGAATAGAGAACTTAGAAATAAGACCACACATCTACAGCCATCTGATGTTTGGCAAAACTGACAAAAACAACCAATGGGGAAAGGATTCCCTATTTAATAAATGGTGCTGGGAGAAATGGCTAGCCACATGCCGAAAATTGAAACTGGACCCCTTCCTTACATCTTATACAAAAATTAACGCAACGTGAATTATAACAAATGTAAAACCCAAAAATGTAAGAACCCTAGAAGAAAATCTAGGCAACACCATTCAGGATATAGGCACGGGCAAAGATTTCATGACAAAAACGTCAAAAACAATTGCAACAAAAGCAAAAATTGACAAATGGGACCTAATTAAACTAAAGAGCTTCTGCACAGCAAAAGAGACTATCATCAGAGTGAACAGACAACCTACAGAATGGGAAAAAATTTTTGCAGTCTACCAATTTGACAATTTCTAATATTCAGAATTTACAAGGAACTTAAGCAAATTTACAAGAAAAAAGCAAACAGCCCCATTAAAAAGTGAGCAAAGGACACGAACAGACACTTCTCAAAGGAAGACATTATTTGGCCAACAAACATATGAAAAAAAGCTCAACATCACTAATCACTAGAGAAATGCAAATCAAAACCATAGTGAGATACCATCTCATGCCAGTCAGAATGGTGATTATTAAAAAGTCAAGAAACAGCAGATGCTGGTGAGGCTGTGGAGAAATAAGAACACTTTTACATTGTTGGTGGGAATGTAAATTAGTTCAACTATCCTGGAAGACGGTGTGGCGATTCCTCAAAGACCTGGAACTAGAAATACCATCTGATGCAGCAATCCCATTACTGGGTATATACACAAAGGAATATAAATCATTCTTTTATTATTATTATTATACTTTAAGTTCTAGGGACATGTGCACAACGTTTTGTTTGTTATATATGTATTCATGTGCTGTGTTGGTTTGCTGCACGCATTAACTCGTCATTTACATTACGTATTTCTCCTAATGCTATCCTTTCCCCATCCCCTACCCCATGACAGGCCCTGGTGTGTGATGTTCCCTGCCCTGTGTCCAAGTGTTCTCATTGTTCAGTTCCCACCTATGAGTGAGAACATACAGCGTTTGGTTTTCTGTCCTTGCGATATTTTGCTCAGAATGAGGTTTCCAGCTACATCAATGTCACTACAAAGGACTTGAACTCATTCTCAAAGGAATATAAATCATTCTATTATAAAGATACATGCATGCATATGTTTATTGCAGCACTATTCACAATAGCAAAGGCATGGAATCAACCCAAATGCCCATCAATGATAGACTGGATAAAGAAAATGTAGTACATATACACCATGGAATACTAGGCAGCCATAAAAAGGAATGAGATTATGTCTTCTGCAGGAACATGGATTGAGCTGAAGCCATTATCCTCAGCAAACTAACACAGAAACAGAAAACCAAACACTGTAGGTTCTCATTTACATGTGGGAGCTGAACAATGTGAACATATAGACACAGGGAGGTGAACAACACATACTGGGGCCTGTGGGGTGCAGGCAGGGGGAGGGAGAGTATCAGGATAAATAGCTAATCCATGTTGGGCTTAATACCTAGGTGATGGGTTGGTGGGTGTAGCAAACCACCATGACACAGGTTTACCTATGTAACAATCCTGCATATCCTGTGCATGTATCCCAGAACTTAAAATAATTAAAAAAGAAAAGAAAAGGAAAGAAAAGAAAAGAAAAGAAAATACACCCACCTTGGGTGGAAGTGCCTCTAGGGCACAGGGCTTAGCGAGCTGACAGTTCCTTTTATAAATTAGGAACAGACACCCTTCCTCTGTGTAGATGCAGCTTGTGCCAGAGTGCTCTGCTTGGTGAATGAAGCCCTCACTCACTCTTCGGCCAAGCCCACTTGGACAGGGCAGCCCTGCACAACCTACATGAAGACCAGTGGGATGGGTGCCACAGCCATGAGCAGAATCCTTTCAAAGCCTCCACAGTACCTAGGCAGGAACCTTGTTAGCTAAACACATGTGCACGCACACGCGCGCACACACACACACACACACACACACACACACACACCCCTTTGGTGCCAATATGAGTAATTTCTTGAACTATAACACACAGACCTCTCACTTTATAGAAAAAGCATGCTTTATGAATAAGCACAAGAGAGACAGTGTCTTCTTAGCCTTAATTTTCCAGAAAGCAGAGCCTGGTAAAGGTGCATGAATGCACGTGGTTTGTTTTGGGAAATAGACGCACCAGGAATGGGAGACTGAGAGATATCAAAGAGGAGGGAAGGCTGATCAAGGTGCTCCACTGAACTGGTCTCTATTGTGGTAAGTGGGCCTCCATCCTGCTTGGTTCTCTAAGGAACTATAGAGATTATATCTCAGGACTGTCCTCTCAAAGAACAGAAGAGAGGAACATTTCCTGGCTTCTGGCATCTATTGGTCAAGGGTTTCCCCTGGAATGCTAACTCCTCAAACATCCTGTGCAAACATGTCGGAACGTAAGTTGGTGGTGGTGCTAGCAGAGTCATTGGGGCAAGGAAGGCAACCCCTTGTCCAGATAAGTGTCTATTCTGGTAAGAATGAATCACTGATCCTTCCAGTGTAGAAGGCATCTGATGTAAAAAGCCTATCACCAAGTGACTGGCTGGTCTTCTTCATGACGTGTACCACATGGAGTGATGGAGTGTTTCACATCAGTCTCTCTGGTGAAAATCACATATTCAGGACAGCAGTTGCTAGACTGGTCTTGGTGAGATGGCACTAATGCCATTGGGGCCATGCAGAGCCTCTATCCCTGTCCCATGTTCCCTCTGTCATGCAGTGGCTAAGGAGAGAGGCTGGCTGATATCCTCATGACATCCTGTCACCTTGTTGTTTAGTGCCTCACTTGCAGAGGAGGTTCTCTGGTGGGCCTTGATGTGAGAGAGAAATCTACATGCTATGTGTCCAGTACTATAGATCCATCTGCTTTGAGGCTTCTGACCCAACCAGCAAGCCATTCGCCACTGCCAGTGGGTTCAGATACAACCTTCACTCAGACCACTTCTCCCACCCTACAAAGAGAATGAGCAAGTGCATTGTTCTCGGCTCTGCTTACTGGGAGGGGTAACTTTCACTGTCCTCAGGACCACCCCTCCATAGGACTCTAGCCTGGTGGTAGTCCATTTTTCACTACCACCAGCCTGTTAAGGCAGCCCATCTATGAACTCAGTTCAAGTTTTTGTCCTCATTGGTTGGTTATAGGGAATTACAAGACTTTAGGGACCGGCGTGGTGGCTCACGCCTGTAATCCCAGCTCTTTGGGAGGCCAAAGTGGGCAGATCACCTGAGGTCAGGAGTTTGAGAACAGCCTGGCCAATATGGCAAAATCCTGTCTCTACTAAGAAAACAAACATGAGGCAGGCACAGTGGCCTGCGCCTGTAATCCCAGCTACTCATGAGGTTGAGGCACAAGAGTCGCTTGAACCCAGGAGGCAGAGGTTGCAGTGAGCCGAGATCGCACCACTGCACTCCAGCCTGGGTGACGGAGGAACACTTTGTCTCAAAAAAAAAAAAAAAAAAAAAAAACAAAAAAAGACTTTAGATGTGAACTGAACAAGAGAGGTAGGTAACAGAAATCTAGGGCAGATGGAATTGACTTGCGCCCTCTGGATCTCTTCTGGCCCATTTCGTTGTATGATGGATTACTGCTGTGCCTGCCTGACATTGTGACCAACATTGTGGATCTGAAAATACTCAGCTGAACAGGGGTAGCTCTGGCTGCATGGTCACGTGATGTCCCATGTGCAGAAGATTCATCTCTGTCAGAGCTCAGAATGGAGCTAGTTTTCAAATGGTTTGTACTTTTCTGTTGGAGAAAGAAGGCCTAGTTCCAGAACCATAGGATCTGTGCTGCAACTCTCTTTTCTGAACTTGTCAGAGACTCCATACACATAACATCTTTATTTGCAATAAGTAGCACCATTAAATCTGCTGGCTATCTAGCATGAGTGTCAGGGCCACTTGTATCATAGCCTGGATCTGCTGCAGATCTTACTCTGACATTCAAAACTGGCAGCCTTGCAAGTTACCCAAAAAATGAGTTACAGCAATATTCCCAAGAGAAGTATTTGCTATCTCTGACTTCTAAATATTTTAAGTGGCTTTAAAACATCTCAAAATTATTTGATATTCTTTCTGTCAAGAGATGGGGTCTATGTCATATCCCCTGGAATCTGGCTAGGCTTCTTACTGGTTCAACTGATAGAGAATGGTGAAAGCTACTATGCTATATAACTTTAGTATACTACAGTATATACTTTTGTGTGTGTATATATAAAATATATATGTATATTATACACACACACACAAAATACATATAGTGCAGTACTGTACTATATGACTCCTGAGGCTAGATCATAAAAGACCAGGTCACTTCTTTCTTGTTCAGTAGGATCCTTCCTCTTCCAACTACTTGCAAACTGCTGTATTGTGAAGAGTCTAAGCCACATGGAGAGGGAATACGTTGGAGTTCCATTCGATGGTCCTTAATGAGCCCAGCCTTCAAGTGACACAGCTTAGGCATTAGAAATGTAAATGAAGATGACTCCAGAAGATTTCAGCCCAGTTTGTGTCACCCCTCAGCCCTGAGTTTTTCCAACTTAGGTTATAGCCAGCCTTTCTCAACTAGAGTATTCTTTATCTGAGCTGCAGAAGACAGAAAATGGTTTGAATGACTATTTTCTCAGTTCTACCAAGTATGGCACGTCACTATATCATTCTAAATACCTAGGAGAGAAATTAGTTCATTTCACATAAATGGATGCTTTAAGGGATTACAGCTGAATTCCATTATGGATGCCCAGTTTAGCAAAGCTGGCAGAAATCTAAAAGTAGAGACAAGACATTCCTGCTGTTCTCTGTCCAAATTCCTGACCCACAGAATCCATGAGTTTAGTCGTATTGTGGTGTTTTACATCAGTAAGTTTTGGGGTGGTTTGTTACGTAGCAATAGAAAGCCAGAATAAGGTACAAGATCTAACATCTTGTGCTTTACCTCAAAGACTCTGTGCCAGCGTGCCTCAAATTATTGGATTCCTAAAAATGTCACTGATGGGCAGGTTGGGGAATCTTTGTGGAGTTTCATTCTCACCCCCGACACTCAAGTTGGTACTTCTGTTTAGCAGGTTAAATCTGCATAATGCCATCAAGATAGTGTGCCAGTATAGTCCATATGCCTCTGGAATATTAAGACAATTAAGATCTCTGCAGACTATTTTGTGACATTGCACAAGAGGCTTCACATAGCCTTAGGCAAGACTATCAATGTGTACTGATGTCCTTCTCACTTAGAGGAGACCTGCTTTAGATCCCGTTTATTGATGAGGATTGAAAAGAACATATTCACCAGATCAATAGCAACATACTGAGTGCCAGAGGCTCTATTGGTCTGTTTAGTAAAGATATCCCATCTGGCTCAGCAGCTAAGATTGGAGCTACCATTTGATTAAGTTTAGGGTAGTCCACTGTCATCCACCATGATCTGTCAGTTTAGTTTTCCAAGCACCATTCAGGTGAATTATATATAGAGATGCTGGAGAATATCATCCAGTGGAAATGGTGGTACCAATTCTCTTTGCTGGTGGCACTAATTTTCTTTTGAAATAGTGCTGACTTGGGTACAGCCTCCTGGCTGGTGGGGTTGTGCTGGATAGTTTCAGAGACTTCCACGTGTCCCTTCCTACCCTAATGGCTTTTACTCAATAGGCTAGGGAACCTGTGGGAGGATTCTGCTGCTACTTTGTTTATCCATCCAAATTATGCTCTTGGACATTGGGGAAATAACCACAGGTTGAGTTCATGGGTCCATTGGATCCAGTTTGAAGTGTGCTTGTGGCAGCTCTCCTTTTAATTATTTTTCTAATTCTACAAGTCAAATACCGCTGTAGTTGGCCATTCATCTGTCTCACCGGTGGGAATACCTTAGTCTCTTAGCCACTGCCACAGGTGCCTGAGAGCTGAGGCATCTTCCAATCTTCCTGTCCATTATAGTAATCATATATACCTATACTTTGCTACTGTCACTTAAGAATTGCTGCCTGGCCCCTGACATTCCAGAATCCTGTTATCCTGAATGATGCTAAGAAGTCCAGTGTTGTAGCAGCATCTCAAACTATCAACCCCAGTTTATGAGGGACAGACACCATTGGCACTTCTCAAAATAAGCCAGTACTTTCTTCAGCAGTGCATTTCTTGTTGCTTTAGTCAAAGGAACACCCTCTGGGACTTTCTGAGGAATACAGACAGACGAAGGATTCTCTGATCTCACTAATAAATCCATTTTAACATTTCTACCTCCTTCTGACCCTTCCTTGATACTCCACCAAATTTATTCTAGCAACTCTACCTTATTCACTGTAACCTATTGTGTTCAAGCTTCAAAGAGTCACCCTACCAATGTGTTAGGACTGGGTCCAGATGTTTTTGCCAGGATGTTAAATTCTGAGTCATGGAAGAAGACTTGCATATCAATTAATTCTTCCTATCCATCTTTATATTCAGGATTTCCTCATCCAACTCTCTCAAGATGTATTCCCACGTGTTTTCCTGGATTCTGCCAGTGCCTGTTTGCTAGGTCGTACAAGGTATAGAAGGAACAGGCATTGTATTTCCTGGATCAGGCTGTGCTGAGACATGACTCCAGCTACTGGTTATGAGAAAAGGGCAAAGTCAGAGTTTGAGGATGAGCATTGTCCTGCAAAGCACTTGCCTCAGCTGAGGCCTTTGCTGCATTCCTGCATAAAGGTAGGCTGTTTAGAAACAGGGAGATGTTTTTTTCCTTTGAGTCCAGAGTGTTCATAAAGCTGGAGATTTACTATTTGTAGGCTTGTTTACCCAAATGTTCTTATCCCAGGTCTCAAGATCCTATTCCTTTCATATTAGGAGTTTTGACTTTGCAAAGAACATCTGTTGAGGCCATGCATTCAATTGTCTTTGTAATCCTGCATGCCTTAAAAGTGAATTCTAGCCTTGATTTTCAGCAGAGTCCATCCTGCAACTGCAGAATTTAAGGATATGTTAGGACATTGCCAATCAGGTGTGATTATCTGGTGGTTAGTAGACATAAGCTTGTTTGTGACAAATCATATTTTCCAAAGATGAGTGCAACAATATCTTTCATTCCACATGGGACACGTACTTATCACTCTCCCATTATGAAATAGAATCTTGCTCTTCCACTCCCCTAAATATGCTGAGCACTGTGACTGCTTTGATGAAAAGAACAAAGTAGAATGATATAGTGCCAATTCTGAGTATAGCCATCCTAGTTCTTCTACTTCCTGCCTCTTAGAATGTCTGCTTGGGGGAAACCAGCCACCATGTTCAAAGTGTGACTACCCTGAGCCCTCTATGCTGTGAGAGCCCCAGATGAGTTTGCAGCTGACAGCCAGCATCAATGCTGGCCATGTGAGTGAGCCATCTTGAACTTCAAGCCCAGAGAAGCCTTATGTGGTCTCCAGACCCAGCTACCATGTGTCTAGAACCACATGAGATGCCCTGAGTGAGAACCAACCAACTCAACTGAGTTAGCTTACCATATCATAAGAGAAAATAATACATTGTTTTGAGCCCTAAGTTTTGGGGGAGTTTGTTACAGAGCAGTAGATAACCAGAATAGCTTATAAAGCCATTAACAAAAGCCAGCCAAGTCCCAATTCCTGTAACTATCACTGTGCCACACTGCTTAATTGGCATAGGTGCCACCTTCCACCTGCTCTTCCTTCCAGTACTCTCTGGTGCAAGGCTTCTTTGTGCCACCCCACTTATGACCAGAAATGGGCTCCTTCTTCCTGTCATACTGGTGAATGGTCCATCTTGAGCATTTGACCCTGAGCATCTGATTTCTAGAGCCACTTCTAATGCCCACTAGCCATCTGATACCAACTGTCTTAGCCTGCATTTCTCAAGAAAATGAAGCCCAAGACAAGGCTTTACATGCCAAGGCCAAGGTATTTATTTATTTATTTATTTATTTATTTATTTATTTTTTCTGAAGTTGAAGCTCATCAAACTATATACTTATAATGGATGCATTTTATTATATGTAAATTATACCTTAATAAAACTGATCTTAAAATAACTGTTTTAGAGTCAAGACTTCCCTGAGTGCAAATCCCAACTTTGTCACTTATTAGTTGTGTGACCTTGGGTAAGCCATTTAACTTCTACAAGCTACTTCTCTGTGATATGGATAATAATAGTGCTTATCATATAAGGTGCTTGTTAAAAATTTAGACAGTAAATAAATATAAAGTGCTTAGCCCAGGTCTGAAGCACAGTTAGCACTCAATTAACAATATCTGTTATTATTACTATTGCTACTATTAATAGTACTTTAGTATGTGATCAAAGTGAATTAACAGTAGTGTATATGGCTTTCATTCTATCATGTGACTGTGATCAGATTCAAGAGATCTGTTTATTGTCTTCATCACATCTGAAATTGAAGAGTCCTTCCTGGACTGGAAGAGATGGAAAACTGAAATGTCACTTTCTTGTGAGGTTCTTGATACTAACTGATAATAGCGTGAATGCGTAGAGAGAGCACATATTTGGAAACAGATAACCGCAGGTCCTAATCTCTGACCCTTATTGACTGTGTGAACTTAAGCAAGTTGCTTAACCTTTCAGAATCTTTGTTCTTTTAAATAAAATAAGAGAATAGAGTACCGAACTGACAGGATTGTTGTGAGGGCTTAATGAGAGAATATATATGTGGTAGCCATTTTCCAATGAAAGCAGCTGTTCTCCAATAATGGCTACCCAGAAAGCTTTACCTCCTGGTATTCACACCCAAGAACAAATATGCTGCCACAGACCCACACAGAGAAGTCATTCCCAAAATTTTAAGTAACTGATAACACAGTTTAGCCTAGGAGGAAGTAATCTCCTCCTACATTGAAATGATACTGCCTGTCTTTGCAGCTAGGTCTTAACAAGCATTGAAGTTCTCTGCCTTGGTTTCCAGGACCTTGGTAAAGAATCCCAAAGTAAGCACTTGAAGAGGCCATGTGGAGACACAGTGAGGACAGCCAGACCCAAACTGTTCAAACTACCCCAGCTCAGATATCAGGTACATGAGTGAAGGACTTGCTCTAGAAAAAACCACGTGGAGAAGAACAGAGGACCCAGACAGTGGCCTTTTGTTTTGTGTGGTGAATACCCATCTTCAGCTATTTGAGCCATCCCAGCTGAGGCCACAGACTTTGTGGGACAGAGAAAAACAGTCCCTACTTGTGCCCTGACTAAATTTTAGACTTTCAGAGTCATAAGAATAATACAATAATTGTTGTTTTATACCCCCATATTTTGGGGTGGTTTGTTACACACCAATAGATACCTGCGATAGTATGCATTTGAAGCTCTTGGCACATAATCAATTAGTTCCCAGCACAGAGTATAGCATTTTAAGAATTGCCTTTTAAGTAAGCAGCCAAAGTGTTTCTTTGTATAGGATTTAGAGGTTGCCATGTTTTGTACCAACTGTCTAGGCTTAGACCACGCATTGCACCTGACCCTCAGAAGGTTGGCCTGCATTCTAGGAGATAGCCTCGTTAGGAGCTTTGGGAGAAAGTTATGGGCCAGAGGCTGGGAAGCAATGAAAACTTTAAGAAGGAGAAACCATGAGGAGGAAGAGGAGCTAACAAGATCACTTTCCAGTTCTCTGTGAACTGGGAGTCTGGGTGTGACAGGTGTTGTAATTTGAATGATGTTCTAGCATTCTGTCTTTCTTCCCTGTGAACACCAGCAGTACCCATGAACTGGAACATCCTGAATAAATAGTTCTTCCATCTTCATCCTATCTGTGTATTTTCCATTTTTTGCTTAAGTTATTACTAAAGTTCACTTTATTACCTTTAAAATCATCTTTAAATGAGGTTACTCCTAGGCTAAAATGTATCATCAGTTGTTTAAAATTTTGGGAATGGCTTCTCTGTGTTGGTATCTGGCAGCATATTTGTTCTTTCTTGCAGTAATTTCAGTGTTCTATGGTCTGATCAGCTGCATGTGTATCCTACGTTGTTCTGTGTCGATACTCCAATAATTAAAACAAGATTTGAAAATCAGTTGCTTTTGTTGAGAAGAGTACCTTCAGATTAGGTCTAAGCTAAAACGTCTGCCATAGGGCGGAAGCTTAGGTACACCCTGAGACTTCCTGAGTTACAATCTTTAAATATCCTCTGCAGCAGTCTTATGTTTCACTGTTTACTCTTCTCCCAATATGTTAGTCACTACACTTTGAAATGGCAACAAGTCTAATGTAATAAAAGAACAAAAGTATTTTTAAAATGTTTCTAAGAGTGATGCCTTAGGACCAAAATGAGGTGAGTTGAGCAGGGACGAGAGTTTTATCTGGCATGTAGGGAAAGACTGGTCAGCATGGATTAGCTGGGAGACTTGGCTTTACATCAGTGAAAAAGACTTGAAGGTGTTAGTTGACCACAAACTTAGTATACGCTCAAAGTGTGGCATTTTTTCCAAAGGATTTAATCAAGTTCATACTAAATTCATTTTAAACAATGCCCAGGTGAAGGAAAGTCATTGTCACAACTAGACACTGCACTGATCTGACGACACTGAGTAAGTATGTCAGTGCATTCAGCAGTTATTCAGGGAGCCATGACAAGCCAGATATCCAGGACACTGAAATGTCTTCAAATGAAGTCTTAGATCAGGGATATTTCATTTCTTCTACATATACAGCTATTCTTCCAACAAAAATTTATTGATCGTCCCTATGTGCCAGAACAACGCTAGGGAAACAAAGATGTAGAGCCAGTTTCTGTTTCAAGGTACTCACAGTCCAGTAGGACTAACATGCAAGTAAACAGACAATTACCATTCAATAAAGAAATTCAACATTCTAATTTGTATACACACGGATTGCCCAGGAAGTAGAAGAGGGAGTACCCAGCTCTTCCTAAAATGGTCCAGGACATTTTCTCTAGAGGTAATGCTTATTAGTGGCATTTAAATGATTTATTGTGTGCATATAATGAATAGAGGCAATATAGAAATAGGGAACAGTCTAGGCAAAAGCTCAGAGGAATGAGAGAGTGGAGCATGTTTAGTAAACAGCGAACGGTTTTATAACGTTGGGGTATAGGAGGCAAAGGGGAAAGGGGAGAATGACAAGGCTAGGAAGATAAAGGCAAGCTCATGAGAGGAACTTTATGGGCTCCAAGGAAATTTGAATTTTATCCTGTAAGAAATGGGAATTCACTAAAGGAGCACCTTGGTAGAAGTATGGAGATTTGATAAGCCTAAGGACAAGGAGACCAGGAAGCAAGCTGTTGCAATAGTACACATGAGAAATAATGAGAGCCTGAAGCAGTAGTCATACGGAAAGAGGGAGAGAATGAATGGCCAGGACAAAGAAACAACTCAGTGATGTGCTCATTAGCCCTTCCAGGTCACAATCTCTAACATTTTATACCATCCAAAGATACTTCATCTCTCCCTTCCATTGGCTCTTCTCACCATCAATACACCCTAGATTTTACTAGTGTATCTTGTTTACTGTTTATCTGTCCCTCTAGAATGTAAGTAAACTCCATGAGAGGCAGGGATTTCTGTATGTTTGGTTCACTGCTGTATCACCAGTGCATGACACATAGGTAGAAAATTATGCTCTCATTGATAGAGCAGGTAGACTCATTTTGTATCATTTCAGAGGATAAAATTCACCTAACAAGATATTTAATAATACAATGCTGAACGTTTTTTTTTTAAGATCAGGAACAAGACAAGGAAACCATTTCTATTCAACATTGTAATAGAGTTCTAGCTAGTGCAATAAGGCAAGAAAAATAAATAAAATTATCTAAAGTTGAAAGGAAAAAGTAAATGGTCTTTATTTGCAAATTATCTATGTAGAAAATCCTATGGAATATATAATACAGTGATTAGAACTAATAAATGAGCTTGGCAATGTTGCAGATAGAAGATCAGTCTAAATACTCGATTGTATTTCTATGTACCAACAACAAAGTATTGGAGATTAAAATTTAAAATATAATACTATTTACAATGACTTCAGAAATGTGAAATGCTTAGGAACAAATCTGACAAGATTACAAAATATTGCTGAGATAAAATTTAAAGAGCTAAATAAATGGAGAGATATACTGTGATTATGGGCTGATAAACTAAATGCTATTTAGATGTCAATTGTCCTCCAAAGTGGGTTTCTTATAGGCAGCATATTTGTTTATTTGCTCTGCCAATATCTATCTATTCATTTTGATATTTAGATCATTTAATGTGATTTATGATATGGTTAGATTTAAATCTATCTTCTTGCTATTTGTTTTCCATTTTCTCCATCTATTATTTGTTCTCTATTTCCTCTGCTTTCTTTTAGATTGCATATTTTTTATGATTTCATTTTATCTCTTCCGTTGTCTTCTTAGCTAAAGCTCTTTGTTTTGCTATACTGCACTTTACACATAGCTTAAAAACCTTATAACAAACCACATCCATTATCCTCACATTAGGTACATAGGAACAACAACAACAACAACAACAACAAAAACCAAAATGGCAGCAGATCCATAAACCTTCCAGGTTTTGTGCTATTTTTGTCATAGATTTTTCTTTACATATATTATAAACTTTATCATTTTTGTTTAAATAGTCAATTACCTTTTGGAGAT
Source organism: Mandrillus leucophaeus (assembly GCF_000951045.1). Lineage (NCBI taxonomy): Eukaryota > Metazoa > Chordata > Mammalia > Primates > Cercopithecidae > Mandrillus > Mandrillus leucophaeus. Next base: position 1,239,910 of record NW_012104288.1, read on the forward strand.
AATAATAAAGATTACATATTTGCCTATGCTATGACCATTTCCATGCTCTTCATTTCTTTATGTAGTTCAGATTTCCAATTTGTGTCATCCTTCTTCTGACTAAAGGACTTCCTTTAACATATTTTGCAGCATAGATCTACTGGTGACAAATTCTTTCTTCTTTTGTATGTCTGGAAATTCTTTATTTTGTCTTCATTTCTGAAAGGCCTATTCACTGGTGTAGACTTCAACATTAACAGTTTTTTCATATTTAAAGGTGTTGCTCCACCTTTAAACAATGCTCTCACATTGTTTCTGATGAGGAACTTCTCCTGTTTTTTTTTTCTCTGTACATAATGTGCCTTTTTTCTATGACTGCTTTTTAGATTTTCTCTTTACCCTGGTTTTGGTTTTGAACAATTTGTTTATGTTGTTCCTTGATTACCTTTCTTTCTTTCCTTTTTTTTGAGACAGAGTTTTGCTCTTGTTGCCCATTGCCCAGGCTGGAGTGCAATGGCACAATCTTGGCTCATTGCAACCTCCACCTCCTGGCTTCAAGTGATTCTCCTGTCTTAGCCTCCCAAGTAGCTGGAATTACAGGCATGTGCCACCACGCCCGGCTAATTTTGTATTTTTAGTAGAGACAGGGTTTCTCCATGTTGGTCAGTTTGGTCTCAAACTCCTGACCTTAGGTGATCCACCTGCCTTGGCCTCCCAAAGTGCTGGGATTACAGGCGTGAGCCACCGCACAGCTGATTACCTTTTCTTTTCGGTACCTGGGCTTGGGCTCTTGTTCTATTTCCATTCCCCCACCTACTCTCCTTCTAGACACAAATTACACTAGTACTGATCCACTTGAATTTGTTTCATCAGCCAGTGAGTCTCTGTTCTTTTTGTTTTTATTCTTTTTTCTCTCTGTGGTTTGAGAATAGTGTCTACTGCTATGTCTTAAAGTTTCTTAAATTTTTTTCTTCAATGTCTAACCTACCACTGATTTCATCAGTGAAAATTTTATCTTAGAAATTGTAGTTTTCATACCTAGATGTTCCATGTAAATATCTTCTAAGTTCAATTAAAATATCTTCTATGTCTGTTCTTCACTCGTTGACCACATGTAATACAGTTATAAGAATTGTCCAAATGTCCTTGTCTGTTGATTCTAACATCTGTGTCAGCTCTGGGTTGGTTTTGATTGGTTGCTATTTCTCCTCATTATTGGTCATATTTGTCTACCTTCTTGCATACCTGGTAATTTTTTTTTACTGAGTACCATACTGTGTGAATTTTGTTAGGTACTGGCTATTGTTGTATTCCTATAAATATTCTTGAGCTTTGTTCAGGGATGCAGTTAATTTGCCTATAAACAGTTTACTACTTTTCGGTCTTGTTTTTAAGATTTGTTAGGTGAAACCCAGAGCTGTTTTCAGTCTACTGTGAATTATTTTTCATTACTGAGAAAACAGCCTTCTGACTAGTATACCCAATGCCCCACAAATTATGAGGTTTCTCAGTCTGGCTGGTAGAAACAGGCATGGTCCTGTTCCCTCTAAATTGTGGAGGTAGGACTTTCCTCGCTGGAAACTTTCCTCACATGCATTTGTTGATCGGTACTCTGCAGAATATTCAAGAGGGAGCCTTGGTAGATTACTGGTGTTCTTTCTCTCCTCTTCAGCACTCTATCCCAAAAACTCTAGCTGTCTAGGTCTCCAGGAATCTCATTTCCATCTTTTCTCAGTGAATTCACTGGACTCCTATGTCTGGATTCCCTGCATGAGGACTGGAAAGTTCTCCCAAGGCAGTAAGTTTTTGGAAGGCTTATTTTGTAGGGGCAATTGTTTGTTTCCTATCACTTGAGAATCACTGTTTTTTTTTTTTTGTTGCCTGACATCCAGTGTCTTGAAAAGTGTTGCTCATTATTTTGGTTGTTCCAGGAAGGAAGGCAAGTCTGGTGCCGATTATTCCATGTTAGCCAGCAGCGGAAGTATCTCTATCTTTAAGAAATCCAATGCTACAGCTGACCTTTCATTTGTAGAACATGTCTTAGGTATCCTGCCATATGCAAAGATTTTGAGTGCAGAACCCCAGCTGAATTTATCTTAGTAACTCCAGATAACTGACACAGGCCTTTGCAAATCGTTGATAAATTGAATTGCTGTAGGACAAGCAGGTGAAATTTTCACAAAGGGATATTTTTTGCCTTATGCGAGAAAGAAGTATCTGATAGTTTAGTAATGAAAACTTTGAAAAGACATAGTGATCTTTACATTATGAGAAGCATGCAAGCAGAGTGCAGATACTCATTTGCTATGAATCAGCATTTCTGTATTATCTAGAAAAAGTCTCAGTCGCCTCAGTTTTGTGCCGATTTTTCTTTAACATTTCTCAATCTTATTCTTTGCCAAATGTGAGCTATTATAAAAAGAATTAGTAAGGCCTCTCTAGATTAATTATTACTTAATTATGAATGACTCTCTCTGTCTAGATTAATTATAAAAAGACTATTCTCCTCAAAACTTTTCTACAACTATACTTCCTACATCAGATAATCTCAGGTAACAAGGAAGCCTAGACACTGTTATCCCCAGTTGGCTGATTGGGAAACAGAAATGCATGGTGGTTTAGAGGACTTGTTTTAAGTCACACAGTCAACTACAGAACCAAGCCAAGAACAGAGGTCAGGTCCCTAGACGCATGACAGCATCCTTTTCCTTTGGCTATGCTGCCTCATGATACGACAGGAGGTTTAAAAAGTTCAATTATACTTTTTTTTTTTTTTTTTAACATGAGTTTTAGAAAGGAGGCAGGAACAAAGATAGCAGAGCAACTGTAGGATGCAGATAACATGGCATGCGTTTCTACCATGGAAAGTAAGACTGAAATTGGAGGTGTTCTACAGCAGAGGTTAAACAATAAGAAAATGGAGTAGGGATCCCCAAGGCCCTGCTGATCTGAAGAATCCAGGTAAGCATTGAATTAAATCAGATAAGCAAGGGTTCAGGTGAGCCAGACAATTTTCAAAGTAAATAAAACACATCCAGTAATACAACCTTATTTCAGGTAACAGAGTTTCTGGATAAAGGAGTTTCAGATAATCAGGGCTTTACAGTATAAACAAACACAGAGAACACTGGACATGGGAGGAACCAATTGAGGAGTTTCAAGTAACGAGGAAGCCTGGTATCTATATCTGCATTCTGTGTGACTTCAAATTATTAAATTTCAAAAATTCAGCCAGGTAGGATGGTAAACAGGATAGAAAATGCAGGGTAATCATCTAGCCCACATCATTAAGTAAGAAAATGTGTTGTGATTTATGAATGTGAAGGAAGGCAGGACAGACACTCTAGCCTGGATGGCAGAATGAGACCCTGTCTCAAAAAAAAAAAAAAAAGAAAAGAAAAGAAAAAAGAAAAATTAAAACAACAACAAAAAAGAATTCAAGGGTGAAACAAGTGTGGATCATTGACTGGGAATATTCAGACTTGCTTGAGAACAATGGGCTATTGTTGAAGGAGGCTACCACCTCCTCCTTTTTCCTCCTCCTCCTCCTTGTCCCCCACACTCTCTCTTCTATCTCCAAGATCCTAAGCCTTCTCACCAACAAGCTGTGAAACCCAGGGCTTGATACCCAGTAGAATAGAGACAGGGCTCTGGAAGTGGGGAGCAAAGGGGATAAAATGATCCAAAAGTCATGGAGAAGAAGGAGAAGTAGAGGTGGTCCATTCAAGAAGAGAAAGGGGTGACTTTTTAGCGAAACCACAAAGAGTAAGGTAGTGGTTGGGGCAGAGGCTCTATTTCTGACTTCTGTAATATGGTTATTTCTCCCATGGGTTGAAGGCAGCAGGAACTATGAGATAATTTTTATGAGAAATGTATTCCCCTTTTTATTGCCTTTCTATATTCTGAATAAGTCTAGAGAGAGCCTCAGTTTGGTGCCAATTTTCCTTTAACACCTCTCAACATTTCCTCATCTCCTCCACCCTCTTTCCTTAACAAAGAGGGAACAGACCTCAATTTAAGAGCCCTGGTCGGCAAAACTGTGGTTAGCTGGAATTCAATCACAATGCTTTGTTTCGTATTTATTTCTATTGATAGTGAATAATCTGGTTTGAAATGTATAGCAGCTATAGTCATCTTTAAAATAAAATTTGATAAAAGAATTTATTACATTGGAATTTAAGCTGAGTGATGTGAAACTAATTATCAAACAAAAATTCTTCATTGACCTAAATGTCAAGAAAATGACAGGAATGTATGGTGGAAATAAACCTTAGTCTGGGAATCAAGAATCTTCCATGAGCTGTGCGTGTGATTTTTGGTCACAGTGATTTCATTTTCACTTTTATTAATGAAAGACATAGCTGCTAGCCAGAACTTAGCGTGAGATGGCCGAAGTATGAACATTATTAAGTTACTAAAGTTCTAGTCAAAGGCAAAGAAATGATGTTTTAGTGAGTCTGTGCCAACTTAACATACATAGAAGCTCACAAATATTGAAAGGTCACATGAAGACCCCCATCCTACAGGGGCTTTGGGATGCCAACATGTGGACTAGATTATTTCTATGAGATCTTCCAGTTCTACAATGCTGTGCCAAGTTTTCAATCTGGTGCCAGCAAAAGCAATGATGTGATAGGGAATAATAATGATAGATATTGTATTAAAATCTAATTTTCCTTATCACTACCTTACCTATCAAGTAGGTAGCTGAGAATGAATTTACTTGAAACAGAAATCAGATGCCAAGTATAACCGTTTCCCTTGTCATCTAAATTCTTCTCTCCTAAGAAAGGTTTTTTTCATCAAAAGTTTTACTACACTTTTTTTTGAAGGTCAAAGGAATTGAGGCCTTAACTAGATAAGATGGACAAGGGGAACAGGCTGGTTGGCTTTTGTCGGCTCACCTTTGGTCTTGAAGGGAGGGACTGCCCCTCTCTCCTCTATGGAGCTTCTCCTAGTTGACCTGCCCAAAGAATTTTCTATCTGTGGAATCTCCCTGGGAGCATAATTTCTCTGCCTTCCAGGGAAAACAACAGGGGTTAGGAGAGGAGCTGGTGAGACTGACAGCCTGGGTTCAAATTTCAACTCCTGGAGGGAGCCTCCTTTTTATTTAAATTTTCACATTTATCTAGCACAATGACTCAGTGCGGTTGGTCCAATTTCATGGCTGTTGCTGCTCTTTTCCAAACCTTTGTGTGAGTTAGAAAACACACACCTCTTAACCCAAACCAAACCATACACACACACTCTGTACCCATGAAGCACAAATAGACACCCTGTCCTCAGGGCTGATGCCCCCTCCCAGGTTCCGGCCAGGACAAGCAGAGTGGGGAGAGGATTCAGCACCACCTGCCTCTGTACTTGGTGCTTTTATGAAGGGTTCAACCTACCAACCTACCAGGGTCCTGTGCAGTGACCCTGACAGACATCACCATTTCCTAACCAGAGAAGGTTAAATATTTGTGTTTCAAATAGATCATCCTGGATGTTTTGTACAAAATAGATTGGGAGAGGATGAGGTTGGTTTCAGCAAGTTGTTAAAAGCCTATGGCAGCTGTCCAGGTGGGAAATGATGGGCATTCAGGTGAAATGGGTGGCAGCAGGGATGGTGAGAAATGAACACATTCCAGGGATGTTAAGGAGACAGGTTGACATGTCTGAGGCTGCTGTGAGGATCCAAGAGATGATGATGATGACAGTGCTGATATTAACAATACTATTGACTGAGGGTTTGTGTGTACCAGTTATTTTTATAAGTTATTTGAACCAAAAAAAAAAAAAAAAAGACTACATCTCATTCCTGCATAGTTGCTGTAAGGATCAGAGATCACATAAAGTGCCCAGCCCATAGCAGATCTTTCATCACTGGTAAAAACTGGCCTTTGAAACTCCTATGTTAGTTAAGAAGCCCTAGTTTGTGGACATGGGTGGATGTTGTCGGCAGTGGAACATAATCAAGACAGAGGCTCCGTCACCTTCTAAGCATCAGGTTAGAGTCCTCCTATAACTTTTCAAAGCTACAGATATTCAACCCCACTTCCATTCAGTTAGTCCAAGATACGGGTCTTGGTATCCCTGTTTTAAAAGCTCCCCAGATAGCCAGGGTTGAGAAGCAGTGAAGTTAAAAGAAGTCTTTGGAATCAGACAAATCAGGGTGACATCCCAGCCATGCCCTTCACAGTGGTTTCCCTTGTCTAAGCCTCAGATTTCCTATCTGAAGAAGGAGGATCAAAATTCCCCCCACTCCAGGTTGTGGGAGGATTAAATGAGGTGTTGTGTGCACTCCATAGGACCTCCGGGACATCTCTTTGTATATCTTGCTTAGTGTGGTGTCTGGCCCCTAATGTGGGTTCAATAGATGTGACTGCCATGACTGTGGGGTTGAGAAGCAAAGGAACTTAGTGAAGGCCAGCCCCAGGGGTGAGAACGCTCCACCTGTCACCTGGTCTAAATTGTGCTTGTTTCTTTCACAGATGTGGAAACCCAGGTCCAGTCAGGGAGTAAATAATCTCCCCAATGATACAAAGTGAGAGAGCTGGAATTTGAATCCTAGTCTGTGTCCTTCTGCCATACACCAGGAGTCAAATTCAGGCCATAGCTAACTATTCTAGAGAAAGACTTATTACAGAAGTGATGCTACCGGGGAGAAGAGCCCTTGTCTGTTCTGCTTTAAACTGCTGGGCTGAGCCACACAGTGAAGGGCAGGGGAACAGCTAGAAGCTGTCCAGGGCAGCCCAGAGCTGCTCAGACAAGAGCTCAGTGGTGAGGGCTGGGCGAGGAGGGAAGTGTGCGGAGGAAAGGGGGAAAAGGATCAGAGAGCTGCTGATTTCAGGGTGAGCAGAGAATCACATATTTTGTGTATGGTCAGATTAAGAAATGCAATGGTATATGCCTGCCAATACAATGACTGGTAGACTGTAAGTGTTCAGCAAACATTATTTTACCTTTTTCTTCTTTCAGGGCTGCCTCCTGCCCCCATGGGGAGGAGTCCATCCTCTTCTATGGTATACATCTGTTGGCTTGTTTGTCCATCCTTCCCCTTTCTGGGGACAGCCATGTCCATACAATGTGACCTGTATTAGTCTATTTTGTGTTGCTATAAATAAATACCTGAGGATGGTAATTTATAAAGAAAAGAGGTTAATTTGGCCCATAATTCTGCAGGCTGTACAAGAAGCATGGCGCCAGCATCTGCTTCTGGTGAGGCCGCAGGAAGCTTCCACTCATGGTGGAAGGTGAAGGAGGAGCAGGCGTGTTATATGGCAAGAGCGAGAGCAAGAGAGAGAGCAGAAGGTGTCAGGCAACCAGCTCTCATGTGAACTAATGAGCAAGGACTCACTCATCACCAAGGGGATGGCCTCAGCTGTTCCTGAGAGATCCACCCCCTGACCCAAGCACCTCCCGCCAAGCCCCACCTCCAAGATTGGGGGTCAAATTTTAACATGAGACCTTCGTTATCAATGTTTGTCTATCTACACATCCAAACTAGATCATAACCTTTGGTCTTTGGGAGATTCAGAGGGATGATACACTAGAGAAAAACAGCTCCTTTGGCCTGAGAGATTTTGACTTTCTGCTTTTCATGTGTGTTTGCTTTTATCAAAGAGGGAATCTGCTACTTGCCTGATACAACTGCATTTGGATACTGAACTGGGGCCCAAGGACATCCCAAACCACTGCCTGGGAATGCCAATTTCTCATCATGAATTAGAAATCAACGCTAGCAGCTTCCCTGCTAAGTAAAAAAATTACATAATTCCTTCTGCACCACTGAATTAGGCTGATTTTTTTTTCCTTTTCCTGAATGTACAGTAAATCCCTAGTGGTTTAAGCCATGGTGCCTCTCCTTAAACACAATATGAAACCGCTACCAAATTTAAATAAAAAATAAATTCTGTGTTGTGTTAGGAATCTCTCCTGCCAAAAACTCTCACACAATTAACACACTAGCAGAATGTGTTGCTAATTTCATGCCACTGGAGTCTTTTCTGCTTCAGAATATAGAAACAAAATCAGGTCAGAGCTCCAATAATAACAGGATTTTGTTAAAATATACAGCCCTGTGTTGTAGATATGTTGTAGGAATGGGTGAAAAGGAGACTCACAGTGATGCATGAAATAGCTCACTACTGCAAATAGAAGTGGAAGAACTTGTCTCCAGCTTCTTTGCAGAGAGAGAGGAGGGGAGAGAAAGGGAGAGAGGGAGAGGTAGAGAGAGGGGGAGAGAGGAGAGACAGGGTGGAGAGAGATGGGAGGAGAGAGGTAGAGAGAGAGAGAGGAAGAGAGACAGAGAGAGGGAGCCAGGGAGGGAGAGGAGAGAGAGAGGATGGGAGAGAGGGAAAGAGGAGAGAGAGGGGGACAAGAAGAGAGAGGGAGAAAGGAGAGAGAAAGAGAGAGAGGAGAGAGAAGGTAGGAGAAAGATAGGGAGAGAGAGGAGAGGGATAGGGGGAGAGAGGCAGCGAGGAGAGAGAGAAGCAAGGGACAGGGAGAGATGAGAGAGAGAAGGAGCGAGAGAGAAGAGGAGGGACAGAGAGAGAAGGAGGGAGAGAGGGAGAAAGAGGAGGAGGGAGAGAGATAAAAAGACAGAGAGGAGAGAGAGGTAGAGAGAAAGAGGGAGAGGGGAGAGAGAGATGGAGAGAGGAGAGAGAGATAGAGAGAGAGAGAGGAGAAAGAGAGGCTAGGAGAGAGAGAGGGAGACAGGGAGAAGAGAGAGGAAAGAGAGACAGAGGGAGAGAAAGAGAAAGAGAGAGAGAAGAGAAGGAGGGAGAGAGAGTTAGTTCAGCTCAGTCCAAGCCCAGACCCACTAGGTTCTGTGGGAAAGGGTTTCATTATCAATGTTAGTCCATCCAGACATCCGCATACTTTTACGGGGGAGGCAAACACCAGGAAAACACAAGCCCAGTAAATCACAGCTAGGATTCTGATTCCCCTGGTTCTTTCTGAGGCTTCCTGCCTCCACCTCTTAGCCTTCTTACATTGGGCCTCGTCTTTTCCGTAACAAAAACAGCGATAATGAAAATATTTTGGCAGCATTGAAGGCCTTTCACATCGTGACCCTGACCTCCAAATCAATTTTCTTTATTCTTAACCTGACCTTGGCATCCATTCTCCCTGGCGTTCAATATTAGTTACAAAATCTTGAACTCCCCGAGACCTTCCCTCCTCCCCAGATAACCAAGGCAGGCCACACTGGGGAAGCTCTGGTGAGGACAGGGAGAGAAGGCTTCTTGACAAAGAAAAATCATAACTAGATAAACAAGCCCGATGCCTTCTATAGGAGTCTCATTTGCGCCAAATGCTATTAGCCCCATTATTTACTCAGACAACGGTGCAGGCAGCCTGGGCTCCCTGCTTGCGCAGGGCACTGTGGAGCGCACCATGCATCACCAGCCGGCCCGGGCGCTTCCCTTAAATAGTAATATGTAAGGTAGAGAATGTTACATTTCATCCATCACCCATGGGCTCGCCGAGCGCAGAGACTGGAAAAATTGCGCACATTTCTCCACTGCTGCATTAATACTAGAAGGGGAGTGAACTGAACAGAGAAAGTGCCAATTTCAGCACACATGTTAAAAAGAGAAGCAAAGAATAGCAGAAAAAGAAAGCATCTCCCGGACTGAGATGCTGGGGGGTGGGGGAGGTTTTTAAAGGAGAAGACTGCTTTTCAGAACTCTTGTGCATTGACTATGAGAATAAGGACCCACTGAGACAAGAGTTCGGGGTCAGCATACATTTAGGAGAAGAAGTTGGCTGGCAGGAGCTATTTTTCTGCAAATTAGTTTTCTCTCAAGGGTAACGGTGGGGGAGGAGCAGAGGCAAATGAATTGGAGCCCACTGAATAATTGCGTATTGTTCGGCCGGTTGCGGTGACCTATGAACTGATGCTCCGAGAAGCGTTTTCAGGCCTTCCTTTTATATAGGCCGGGATGGGAAGCCTCTCACAGCTGTTGACGAGTGTCCTGGAGGGGCAACGATGGGGACGGCAGTGTGGCCCCATAAACAATGGTCACAGAGCATCGGCTCCACTTGGCAAGAGAGGCACCGTCTGCTGGTCAGTACAGCTGACCGCAGGACTGGACAGGTGGCCAGGCAGGACGGCGAGAAGAGGCAGGGTTCAAACTTTATGCTGATCACAAAGAACTGAGAAAAGGGGCAAAGTGGAGAAACACAGTGTAGCAGGACGGGATAGATTGACTTTCCTTGGGGATTAGAAGGACCAAGAGCTCTGCAGTGGTTCAAACAGTTCAGTGCAAATGGAATTCTTCTAGGATGTTTACAAAATAAAAGTGAATCAGTTCATCTAAAAGCATTTGTGCTTCATTGTTTCAAGTCCAGATTCTGCCTGGAATGCATAGCATCCTGTTCTTCCTTCAGACATTTTATCATTCTCACTTTGCCATCAGAAAACCCTGCATCATCTAAACCAGGGCTTTTCTGTTCCCTTGAAACACCCGAATGAGATGAACTAAAAGTGCAGAGACTAAGGTGAAGCTGGAAGGGACCCTTCACCAGTGAGAGACTTCTTTGAAGTCTTGTACTTGTTTATCTTTTAAAAAGTACGTAAAACTGATATATTGTGCAGCAGTCTGAAATTTAGTATTATAGATACCATTTTCAATTCCTTTAGCCCCCTCAATTTAGAATTTCATTCTAAGATGAAGCTCAACCTATATCAGATAAAAAAAAACAATCACCAATTTAATGCATATTTTGAGTTTAGGAGGACTCCATCTCAGATATCCAAAACTTATAATCTGAAAAAAAAAATCTATGTCGTAAAAGCAAGAAAATAGGGTAATTATAATCAGGGAAAATGGAAACTTCCAGAAGAAAGAACTAGTTTCATCTTCGGCTCGAGACAAACTGGGGCATACCCCAGTTTGCAAAGCATTACAAAGGAGACAGCTATTGTAAAGCAATGAAAAGTAGACTTTCCTGGTTGTAACTACCTTGTCATTAAATGCCGTGTCTGACCCACTCTAGGGCTGACAGAGCACAGTGTAGTGCCAGGCACATAGCTGGTGCTCAATAAATACTTGTTGAATTGAAAGTTGTTGATAGCGCTCTGCATTCATTTTCCCCTTTAGGTAGCCTGTGGCAGGGTGGTTAACCCCGGGATGGGGACATCTCACAGCCCAGCAGTGGGACAGGCTGTTCTTCCTGGAGGCAAAACAGGCTAGGGCAGCACATGGTCCCTTCCATCTGAGTCTGAGTCTAAGTACACACTCACTTTTCATCTCTGCCACAGACTGGCTGCATGCATGATCGTGGGATCCACTTATCTGGGCCTTCCAACCCTTCTCTGGCAGAAGGAAGCGTCAAGCACCATCTTCTCAAAGGTCTATTTAAAAATTCTACAATACTGTGTATTTAGATTTATAAAGGAATTTTCTTTTTCACCAGTTGCTACCTGAGGGCTGAAGCAAGGGGCAAGATAGGGGAAGATAAATCAGCTCTGCTCTTGTCTCCCCTGTGCCTTCCCAGCTGGAAGGGCACAGAGGACCCTGTGTGGTCCCATCCGCGAGGCTGCCCACCTGGTGCCCTTTGTCCTATCCTGGCAAGAAAAACCTCAGAACTGAAGATATGCTGTAAAGGGTGGTGAAAAGCACTGCAAGTTAGTTACCTTACTACAAATTTACCTTAGATGAGGTAATTCACTAAGCAGGTCGCAGGACTTCAGTGTTACACTCCTCCCACGGGCCCCCTGTAGTCAGTTTCTGGAGTTTGACTTACTTAGTACAGGTGACCACATTCTGGTCAAAGTCAGCAGAGCCATCCTAAGTTAGTGTTCTGTGATATCGGCTCAATGTTTTGTGGTTGTTAAGACTGATTACCTGTTAAAATGACCCAGATTTGAGGGTCAAATATTCAGGAGGAAGAAATGAAAAGAAGCAGATTCTGATTTCAAGATTTCAGGTTTTAAACATCAGGCCTAAATCCATACTTTCATTTTGTTCAGTAAAAAGCAAAGCTGGTGATTCTTAAAATGAAAATGCAGTGTTTTCCACTTGAAGAAATCCCAAACTTGCAAAATTAGATAAGTTAGAGAGTTATGTTTTTAATTATAAAGGGATTTTGCCTGTTTTCTACAGTGACTCATCCTACGGCTCCAGCTTCCTAGGAATTTAAAATATTATTTACTCCCCCTCCCCCACAAAAATTCATATGTAATTTTGTAAAATCAAACAAAATATCTGATTATATTTCAATATAAATAAAACATGGCATTTCTCTCTTCTTGACTTAAGATCTCCTTTCTGAAGTATGGGAGTCTTGAAATTCTATCGTATTTACTCACTCATGTATTCACCCAAAAAACACTGAGCAAGTCCCATTCTATGGCAGGCACAGTGCTAGTCCTGAGGGTATATCCTGGTCCTCTGACACTTTTCTCTTTTCTCCTCCATGGCTTCCATTCTCTCTGTGTCCTCCAGAGGTTGGAGCATATTGTAGGTCTGATCTACTGAAAGACGGGCTAATTATATTAGGATGACAAGTCATGCCTTCAAGAAGAGCATTGAAGTTGAAATTATGGTAAACAGTCAAAATAAACTTGCAATCAGAGGTTGAGAACTTTCACTCATGGAGACTGGCCAAAAGCAGTGGGTCTCAAAGTGTGATTCTTGGACCGGCCACATTGACATCACTGGTGAGTTTGTGAGCAAAGCAAGTTCTGGAACCTGACCTACTGAATCAGAATCTCTGGGAATGGGGTTTGAGAAATTGTGTTTTAACAGCATTCCAGGTGATTTTTATGCACATTAAAGTATGAGAACCACTGGCTTGAAGTTAATTAGGTTTCAGGTGGGCAAAGTCCTGAAAAAGTCTTCTTTCAAATCCTGATAGTATTACCAATTGAGTTCTGTCACCTGCCCAGTGATAACCCTGGTTTAATCTTCAGAATCACACAAGCATCTCCAACCAAGTTATTTATGCAAAGTTCCAACTCAGAGAGAAAAATAGAAAATTCTCAGTGATACTCAAAAGGGAAAATATTTGGACAGGTAATTTTAGGAATGGGCTATGGATCACTATGTACAATAATGAAGTTGAGCAATTAGGTTTGGAAAGCCACAGCACAGAAAATAATTAACCCACAAAGTAATCATCTTGGAAGTCCCAAAGCTAATGATTAAAATAAACCTGAAACAAATGATTGTTTAACTTTTAAGCTGTGCTTGTTTTAGCCACAGTGTACTTCAGGTGTGAGCTCCCGGGAATTCCTCCTGCCTGCCGAGATTGGCTTTAGGACAAGGGCATGTGTCCATTCCTCTGCCTCTCCTTCCCTGGGGATGGTTTCTTCGAGTATCACAGAATAGCACTCCAGTTTGGGTCAAGGAGGTTGGCTGAGCTGCTCAACTCTGCTGGCACTGAGGGGCATCAAACCCCAGAATGCAGTCTGCAACTGTGGTGGGCTTCAGCCATATTGAATCCTATATAACCTTGGAGGCTGGGATGCACGCTTCGTTTTTATGCAGCTTGCTTTGCACTTTCACTGGAGGTTTATAATTGCAAAGCCTGATGCTCCCCTCCCCCACTCGCCTCTCCACCCAAAGAAGTGAATTAATAACTAGAAAATGAGAGAGAAATGAGATCTAGAAGGGTCTGGGCTTCTGAATGTCACTGTGAGCAAACAGCGGTGGAGAGAAAAGGTTCCTTTCCATCTTTATGTGCAGTGCTGTCTGTGCATTGACTTGTTTCCTGACACATGAGCCATGGCTTGAAAGGAATTCAGGCCCCAGCAAATTTTGCATTGCGCTTCAATGTGGCCTCTGGGATTGAATAAGGGCAAATCTATTATACTGTTGCCATGGAGACCCTGGCACAACTGCTGATAAAGAGTGTCTGATGTTTGGTAGGCCTCATAGCATGGTACATACCATTTAAAAGACGGTGTGTGTGTGTGTGTGTGTGTGTGTGGTGTTTAGCATGCATGTGTGAGTCTGTAAGGGTGAGCATGCTTGCGGGAGTGGGTGGGGTGACTGGGGGAGGGGAGTGGAGAACAGGGTGCAGTGGGGGAGGAAGGAAGTGTGGCTGGCTTGGCATGTCATGAAGGAATGTACTGTATTTTTACAAGGAATTTGTAAATACTTTCTTGCCTCTAAAAATTAATTCTGCCCTCTAAGAATCTACATGTTAAACAGATGGGGGCAGCAGAAGATGCACAGACTCTCCCCTTGGTCTAGCAAAATTAGTCTTTAATTCATCTGAAAGAGAATTAAGCTAATACAATAAAAGTGAAAATGTGCTCTTTCGCGTCCTTTGACGAATGCTGCCTCCTTTCAACCGTCTGTCTGAGGATCAATAGTGGGTCTGTAAGGAGCGCCAGCATTTGCTAGAGCAGGCAGTGAGATGATGGATTTTAATCATTCACATGATTTTATAACCACGAAACAAAGAAGGAGGATCTGGCTTCCACATGCATAATCTCAGTTTTGCTGTTTTTGATTTTGCCAGTCCTACATGCAATTCCTGTCTGGAAGGCGCATGTCCCTTTTCCAAATTCCATTCCACACCTCCATGTCTGCTTCTCAGTGATGGATATGGGCAACTTGTGTGTTTCACTGGGGCCCTTTTCCCTATTAGCCCCAGACCTGGAGAGGGGTGGCGCTGGGAAGTCCTGAGCTGAGTCTCCTGGATGGCATTGAGGTGAGGCATCTCAGGCAGAATCACCTACAGTAAGCAAGCTTCGGAGTGAGCAGCTCTAACAATGGGAGGCCGGGCAATCTGTGACAGTTGATAGGATTATTATTATTACAGAGCGCAAAAAGCTTCTGCTTTCTTTTCTGCTGCTTTGCAGACCTCATAAGGCCTCTCTGTGATTTCTGCATAGTTAATTTGTCAGTTTATAAATTACCACATTATGTTAACGCTGAATGCTTCAAAACACAAATATATGCACAGAGGGCTTGAATATTTGAAGTGTTTTAGTACTATGGGGAAATAATTTTGTTGTCAAGCTGTGGCAGATATAGAACTGCTAGGGGATACATGGCCATTTCATCAGGACTGTGTCGATGATGGCCTGTGAACATCCAAGGGGGAAAATCATCTTTTATCACTATTGTGTACCGTGCCGGTCCAGATGGGGGATAAAACATGCATGAGTTGCCCGCAGCTCTGAAAATAATTATACTCATTTGCCAGAAATGTAGAAAGTGCATCCAACCAAGTTACCACCCATCATAGTGACACTCTGTTTGCATACTGATGAAGTTTAAAGCCAGAGACAATGGTGTTGGTATCAATAGTGAAGGGGGGGGCTGGGCACCACCAGTGCCGTAGGATTAATAGCACCATCATTTTACATTATGCAGCATTCACTTATGCTGCATATCAAAAGACTACTGCCTCTGAGGTTCACCTCACTGTTTAGAAGATTACAGTTTGCTTTAAGACTCCAAACATTAGCATGGCTTCTTTGCAGGTTCCATAAATGAATGCAAAAATATCTGTGTCCGATAAAATGCCTACGATGTAATTACGGGTAAATGTGTTTGGATGCCATTATAAGTGCCTGCATGTGTATGTATGTGTTTGTGAGTGTGGGTGGGTACCTACATACTCACATGCACACGTATGATTTTGGAAGACTGCAATGGAATATGAGATGATAATATGCTCATGCTAAGTCCTGGTGCTGCTGCAGAGTCATTGATGAATGGTTTTTTTAAATGTAAGAAGAGAATGAATACAAGTAGGACCCAAGAGAATAATTCTTTATATTGCAATCAGCTCAGCTTATATGTACTTGCTTTAATCGTAGAAATCAGCAATAAAAAACATAGACTTGGTTATTTAATCCTTACTGAGTAAAAGCGAACGTCTTATAATGACCCTCTAAAATATTATAAAATATTAAATTATTTTGATATGCCTCTCATTTTTAGACAACTATAAAATGATCAGTGCAGCCATTACCAGAAGATTAATAGATTCCTTTAAATTTTTGAATCCAGCAAACATACATGTATAAACCAAAGGCACTTTTCTAACGGAACCCTGAATTCTCAAAGGTGTTCCATGGTTTGAAAATAGCCCAATCATGATGTTGTCATGATGCTTATTTTTAAGTAATGATTTTAATTAAACCCCCTAAAAAGGGAACAATTCTATACTCCTCTTATATGGTCTGTACTCTGATGATTACACAAGTGCAGTTTCCCATTTTACTCTGGTGTCATGGGGGCAAGGATAATTTCCATCTCATCACATGAGAGAGACACTATATTTCACTCGGCACAAAGCTCCAGTGTAATCAGAGGAAGGGTTTGATACTATAAAATTATAATAAAATAACCAAAGAAAAAGTACTGTTTCAACAGAAGTGGTTCAAAGACAAGAATTGTAATGCAGGAGATCATAGAATAATTTTATATGGCAACAAAAATAGATTTCTCCAACTCACTGGGGCAGACCGGACCAATAAACTCTCCGCAGGTTTTCTGGTTCAACTTCTTTAAGAGTGGTCTTTGAAACACGGAAGGAACAGGGAATCCCCACAGCTTGACACTAAGTAGTTGAGAGAGAGAGTGAGGCAGGCAAGCTAGGGCACTGGAGGACTTTCACACAAGTGGACGGCAGGATGTACTCTTGGTAAATTGAGTACAGAAAGAGGCAGATTTACAGAATGATGCTTCTGCTTTCCCCTGTATTGGCAATAATGAGAATACCGTTGGCATGCTGCTAAAGGCCTGAGGACAGTCCTGAAACTGTCAAGAATCAAGGATTTCAGGGAAGTCCAGGTAGTGCTCATTGAGTCAAAGACTTCTGAGAAAAGCAGGTGATAGATTTATTTAAAGTTCAATGGGAAATTAGGCTAACTTTATGGTTCTCAGAACTGGTATTATTGATTAATTTTACATGGCTGAATGAAGTTATTTACATGGTTGCAGATCTCAAAGAAAAAAGAATGAAGAGAGAGCCAGACAGTTGTACGTAGACGCGCACACACAATCACACATGGGACTTTTCCAAGAAGGTAGAAGTGATAGGAATGAACATTTAGAGGGTGCTTTACTACATTGCACATATATATATATATTTAACAAAGGGTAGATATTGCCACCTATTTTAAAGTTAAAGAAATCAAGATATGCAAAGGCGAATAACTTGCTCAAATTCACACAGCTGATAGATTAGAATGATTTGAATGCATCTAACTTCTAAGCCTACACTGATTATAGCATACCAATGTGTATCAGCCCTTCAAGAGCTAAATACCATGAGTAGGTAAGTCCTTCATGCTAATGTGAGAGTGAAGTGAAAAAGAAATAAAGGACAGTATCTATCAATTAGTGATCTTGGCAATTATGTCAATTGAATATTTGAATACTGACAGTGCTCTGAGTGAAGAGATAGTGTCTTCTGGTGACAATACCCTTTCGGGAATAAATACATCTGGAAATAAGTTCCCCTACATACTACAGGTTAAGATGTGAGGCACCAAAATGTCCTGTTGAATTCAAATATTCCCTTCTGTTTCTTTACCCTAATGACTATCTTCATTGTCAGAGAAGTTATTAAAAACAAAAAGGAGGTCTTCTTCTCCTCATCTTTTTGTCTTCCTGGACAATTCATTCCTAAGGTTTTTTAGATGATGAAGAGCAAGATTGGCACCTACTCCAAAAGAAAGAGGGAGCTACAAAGACAGAGTGGACATGAGAGCTGAGTGTACTGAGCATTGTGTAAGGAAGAACAGAGCTGCTTGACATCGGGTATCAGAGCCTAGGCAAGGTAATGCATGGTCACAAGCATGGAATTGGCCCAGCCTGGGATTAGAACCCAAACAGAGTAAGGAGGATGTCCACACAGGGACAGTGTGGCATGGCAAGTCAGAGCCTGAGCAGAATAAAGTGGGCATCCTGGTGTGCAGGTGGCTCAGCAAAGGTATCAGAGCCCACTTAGGGTTTGGAGGCTGTCCATGTGGGTAGGTGACTGAGCATGGTGTGACAGAGTCCACATAGCAAGAGAATGGTAGTGGAAATTGATTGGTTATATACAGGAATATTAATCAAATAAGTAAATCTATTAAGGATGATGCAAGCTGGATTCTTCATGGTTGGAGAAGGGAGTTACAATGATAGGGAGAAAACTAGAACAGAATTTGTGGTGTTGGTTTGGAATCAGGGATAGCAGTGTGATTCATGTTTTTAATACATATAAACAGATATAGAAATAAGTAGGTATGTAACATACATTCCTTAGCTCTGTCTGCTATGAAGACCTGGGAACAGCAACAATCCTATAGTGATGAGTATATCAAGGACCCAGATCTTGGTGTCTAATATCATCCTCCACTAAAAGGAACCAGGACTCTTTGGAGAAACGGCTGATTTCTGGGTTGAAGTGGAGAAAATACAAGATGAGCCTGGAGATCTAATTTTGCAGAAAGGGCAACTGAGGCACAGAGAAGTTAAGTCACACATCTAAGAAAACATGGATGAGACAACTCTAAAAGAGTGAAAGGGAAAAAATTAAAATGCAGAATGGTTCTGCACTCAAATTGTTTGACAAATATCTTTAAGTTCTAACTCCTCTTTAGAAAACAGAGAGTAAAAGTTAGAGATGGTGCTTCATGACTGAGGCTTATGTAAGAAAGTCTGAAACGAATCAGCAGATCAAGTCCCAAAGAAAAACTGTCAAATAAAATGTTTAAGGTATTTATATAGTACCTTTTATGATTTCCCCACTTTCGCTGATTTTATTAATAAACGAAACAACTCCCACCCCTAATCCTTTGGGATAAAGTGGACTTCCAGTGCAAACTTGATAAAGGCTGTTGCTACATGCAACAGAGTCGATGAGCACTCAAATTAATTCTGGCATGCCATTGAAGATGTATGTGAGAATGTGAGTGTTTTCCAAGTCCTGACACTTAACCACTGTGAAGCCTTGTCCAAATCCTTCGCCACTTTATGCTTCGGTTTCTTTGTCTGTAAAGTAAGAAACTTGGACAAGAGATCTCTGAAATTCCAGTGAGTTATCACAGTTCTCTTCTGTTTTTCTCTCATTGAGGGGGCTGTCTTCAGAAGCCTCAAGAAGTTCATTCAATTGTTAGTTTTAGACTAATACGTTCTGCCATATTGATAGGCTGTTTTCCAACCAAGATGGCTGATTAGCTAATCAGGATCCTCTAGTTTCTGAGTGGACCTCAGGCCTGGATGGCTGTCAAGTGACCACATGAAAATGAACAAAGTGAACAAAGTGGCAAGCTGAAGATTGCAACTCTGAATGGTGATACCAGATCCTTAAAGATAAGCCAACATAAATCACCTTTCCCAGCTCCTACCATTCTGAGATTAAAATTTTGTCTCTCCCTTTCTCTCTCCTTCCCCACAATTTGGGAAATGGTTAATGCCTTTAATGCCTTTAATACCTTTATCTCATTCAGATGACCAGGAATACTATGAACGCTAGTGTATCTCATAGTCTATTGATCCAAAAAAGGTTTTTGTAGACATAAACTTATCAAAATTTTAAAATAATCCCAAACTTATAGAAAGGTTGCAGTAGAAAACAAAGAACTTTTTTTCCCCCTGAACCATTTGAAATACACACTATAGTGTTTGGGGGGAATGACAATTTTTCCTTAATTTAAATCATAAAGATGTTGTAGGAATTAAATGAGTTCATAAATGTAGCAGACAAAATAATCCCTCTCCTACACCCAATATGGAAAGGGAGAAAGCTAGAATGAACTTTGTGGTATTGGTCTGGAATTGGAGATATCAATGTGACTCACAATTTTCAATATAAATTGCAATTGAAGCAAGTATATATGTAATATACATTTCTTAGTTTCATTGACTGTAAGCACCCATAGTGATGAGTACACCTAGAACCCAGGTCTTGGTTTCTAATATTATTCCTAACTTAAAGGAGCCAGGACACTCCTTGGAGGACTTGCTGATTCCAGGGCTGGGGCAGGGAAAGCGCAAGATGAACCTGGAACATCTTGTGTCAAAAGCATGGAAGTACTCAGAGAATTATGGGAATGTGTCAAAACCAGCTTAAGGGAAATGCTACTGATAAAGGATTTTCAGTAGGATCCCCCTTAAGAATTTTATTAATAGGTTATAATCTATTAATAGATTCTATTATGCATATTAATTATAATTTAATATAATTTATTTATATTATTATTTGATATTATTATATTGTAATATGTAACTTTATATTATAATTAATAGTTATGTTAATTATTTTTATGCTTAAATGAAAATCCTGCATCCTATTTAAGGATATCCTGATTGTCAGTAGGATAAAGGATTTTAATTTAAGCATCAAAATAATTAATATAATGATTAATTATAATAGAAACAGTTACATATTACATTACAATTATATAATAATATAAATATTTAAATTATATTAAACGATAATATAATATATATAATAGAATCTATTAATAGATTATAACCCATGAATAAAATCCTTACAGAGATAATAAAGAATGCATTGAAAGTTTGATGAGGAACAGGGTATGTACATAGTTTCAAAATATCTCCTCACAAATTATTTATTAACTATGAAGGAAAAAATAACTTTACAGGAAAAGTCTTGCTGGTTGCACCTTAATCAAGTATTCCAAGTGAATATCATCAGGAGGCAGGCAAATAAAAATGGCGTGTTACCTGATTAGCTTCGTTGAAAGGAACACAGCCTCGCTTCACTTGTATGATCTTCCTGGATAAAAGAATGAGGAAACATTGGACAAATTCAAATCGAGGAACAATGTACAAAATAACTGGCCTGTAGTCTTCAGAATTGTCAAGGTCATGAAAGGCAATAGAAATCGAGGATCCTTTCCAGATTGAAGCAGGTTAAAGAGACACAGCAGCTAATTACAATCTATGATTCGGAACTGGGTTTTTAGTATAAAGAACAATATTGGCACAACGTTTAAAGTTGGAATGGGGCCTGAGGATTAGATATTAGTAATGTACCACTGTGAATTTTCCCCTTTTGATGATTATATTTTGGTTATATAGGAGTCCTCATTTTTAGGAAATATACATTTGAATCCCTGGAACCTGTAAATATATTACCTTATCTGGCAAAGAGACTTTGCTGATGCAATTATCTCTGATTTTGAGACAGGAGATTATAATGGATTATTCATGTGTAATTCCAAGGGAAGTGGGAGTGTCAGGGTCAGAGAGGGGGGTGTGATGATGGAAGCAGAGGTTGGAGTACTGTGATTGCTGGAGGGGGGCCTGAACCACGGAATCTGGGCTGCCTCCACGGAATCTGGAAAATGAAAGCAACAGATGCTCCCTGGCAGCCTCCTGAAAGAACGCAGCCTTGCTGACACCTTAACTTTAGTCCGATAAGACCCATTTTGGAGTTTTGGCCACCAGAACAGTAGGAGAACACATTTGTATTTTTTTAAAGCCACTTAGAACAGTACTTGGTAAGTACTGTTACAAGTAATTAGCACAAACATTGGTTTACCATTATTATTGTTGTTGTTATTGTTTTTTAAAGCATCCAACTTAGTTTTCATAGAAACAAGGACCCTGTTTTTGTACTTGTTGATTGACATATATTTGATAACATTACATATCTACTATACAGGTGGCACAAGCAGGCTTATGATTAAACAAAGCAGACTCTTTGTCAGTGCACAGCCTATCCTGGCTCTCCCCTCTGGTTCTACTCTGTGCTGTATCTTCGGAGGGCGACCAGATGGACTGTGTAATGTGCCTTCTTGCCCTCTGTTGTAGTCCCTCCAATGTGGTTCTAGGATCCCTCTTAGGAGAGTGACTAGGAACGCAGTCCCTGTCCTGACAGGTCTTCAGGGGAGGTGGTTGTGGATGTTTACAGTGTGCCTTTCACGGGATACTTTATCCTGGCAGTAGGCATGATGCCTAAGCGCCTGGCCCCTGACCAGGTGCTCCTCTCACAGGAAATGTGTTTATTCTGGCAGATGCCCTTGTGGCTCTTGTCTGGTCTGTTTCCAGTTTGTTCTTACCAAGATGGCCGCTCTGTAGGAGAGCCCTGACCTGGAAAGACATTATGTTCTTGTGTGTCGGTCAGGTAAGATGCAGAGGAGGTAGCACAACAAAATGCATGAAATATCAGAAGCATTTCTTGTTATTTACAGTTCTCAGAGAGAAGAGGGCAGCACACTTCTCAGGGCCAACAGAAGTGGGGAGCCATGAGGAACAAGAGTGTTCAACCAGTGAGTGGGAAGCAAGAGAGACAGACGGAGGGAGACAGAGAGGAATTTACAGGTTGAAACTTTTCTTGGGGTCCAGGGCATTATCCTAGCAGGTTCTAATTGGTGGATTTAGAGCAAGCAGGCATGAGTTCCATGGAGGAGTCACACAGTGACTGAAAAGTTGTCACTGCGTTATATCTGCACAGTTTGTGCAGGGTGTGGGGGCCAGTGGAGCAAGTCAAGTGGGTCGTATCTAGCTGTGCCATAAGAAGGAGGTCACCAAGAGGTGGCAGTATAAGAGAGGTGTCCAGATCAACCACATGGAGAAACAGGAGGTGGAGAACTGTGTCCAAGCCCTGCCTTCAGTATGAGAAAGTTAAACCTAGATTCAAAATGGATACTGAGGCAAAATAAAATGGATGTACTGCAGCCTCTGGTTTCAGTTGTCATCTACAGAGATGCTGGGCAGGAGATCAAAGGAGGAAGGAGAGAGAAGTCAGGTGTTTTTGTCTCCAGCCCCGATCTCCTGGCCATAGTGGCTGTGTTCCTCTTCTAGCCATGCCATAGGGAGGTCCCTTTCCTGCCCTTTCATGGTCGTTGAAGTATGATCTGCATTAGAATTACCCACAGAGCTTTTCAAAATGCAGACCCCCAAGGCCCTGCCCTGAGAATCGCTGCCTCAGTCTCCAGGGGTGGGGCCTTGAGTGTGTATAAGGCCACGGCTCCTATTGAGTGGGGAACTATTGAGTTCCCCACTAGTCTCTGGTAACCTCTCCTTGCTTTTGCCCCCTTAGGCCTGGCAGTGGTAACATTTCCCTGCTGTTGCTAGTCCCTGGTGCTTCATCATCCTTTATTGACAATGCCTTTGCAAATTCATGGAATTATCCTCCTCAGTTACCCCCATGTGTGTACTGTTTTGTGTGGATCATGACAGATACAGTAAGTACACATACATTTACAAGGCAGGGCTCAGAAATGCCTAGGAATACTATAAGGCCCCTGAGTGACTTGGTAGCCATGAATGGTCAGCACACCTTGGGCACAGAGGGAGCATGGAAAGCACTGGTCTACCTGGTGAGTCTTGTCAATGTCTTCCAGTCAATGGCCATCAGGAGCACACCTGTAGCTAAACTAGTTGGGTGAATTGCTTGTTGCAGTGAGGGAGAAAGCAACCACAGAAACTACAGGGGCATCTCAGTGAGAGAGTGTTAGAAAAGACTTAGTATAGGATTTGGGCTTGGGTTCAGTGATTTTGGGGAGGATTCAGGAAGTAGGGCTTTGCTCTGGATTGGATGCTGTGAGGAAGCATGAATAACTCTATGATTATGCATTTCAATAAATCTATAGGCAGGCCAGAATAAAACAAGGATAGATCTATCATTGGTAAAGTAGCGTCAGTCACTTATGTTAGATGGGAGAGGGAGATGTTTGGCGTTTTGTGCTTTGGGCATTGTTCTTGTTTTTGTCTGAGTTCAGATATGGTTATAAGTGGTCTTGTTTTTGTCTTGATTCATCAAGGTCAGAATGGTCTTATCTGATGGCCTTGTCCTGTGGAATTGTCTAGTTCACTAGGGCCAGCTTCTATCAACACCAAGGTCCAGCTGGGTGTCAGGAGCTGCTTTTCTCTTTCTCAACCCCTTTCATGGAGATTGAAGTATGATCTGCATTAGAATCAGCTGCCGAACTTTTCAAAATATAGACCCCCCCACAAGACCCTACCCCTAGAATCCCTGCATCAGTTTCTAGGGATGGGGCCCAGAGTCTGTATTTTGAATCAGCATGCTGAAGCACGCTGATGCACCGCAGAGTTTGAAGGTCATTGGTCTAAAATAGAGATGTCACCAACCCAGGTTCACAAGCCTAGATTTGTGGCAACCATTCATGGTGTGAGTTGTTAAGCATTGAGCTGTTAGTTTAAATTTCCATTAGTGTCAAGTTTCAGCACTTGCATGTTACAGAATTTTAACTCAGTGGAACTAGCCTTTGAATTTACAAAGTTTTCTGTGCTTATATCTTTTGTGTCGGTGTTAGAAAAACCTCAACGAAGGGGGTCAACCTGTAAATGATAGAAGGGGCTGGTCATCTATTACCATAAATCAATAAAACGTAGACACCAGTAGAAAGGCTGCTGCCAAACAGAGAAAGAGAGAGTGAGAGGGAACATGAAAGGGAGAGCAAGAGAGAGAGAAACAATGAGGAATTGCTTCCAGATTCAGTGAGAACATTTACCAAGGAGAACCAAAATTCCAGAGATAGAGCTTGTCAAACATGCATGACTGAACTCTCATTTAAGAAGACAAACTATAGATCAGAAACGAGATACCTTAACTTAAAAATGTCTAGCGAGATCACTGCAGATAAAAACACAAACATCTTTTTCTTTTTCTTTTTTTTGAAACGGAATCTCGCTCTGTCACCTAGGCTGAAGTGCAGTGGCATGATCTCTGCTCACTGCAACCTCTGCCTCCCGGGTTCACGCCATTCTCCCGCCTCACCCTCCTGTGTAGCTGGGACTACAGGCACCCACCACCATACCCGGCTAATTTTTTATATTTTTAGTACAGATGGGGTTTCACCATGTTAGCCAGGATGGTCTCGATCTCCTGACCTCGTGATCTGCCCACTTCAGCCTCGCAAAGTGCTGGGATTACAGGCGTGAGCCACCGCGCCCGGCCTACAAGCATCTTTTTCAAAGGAAAATCCTCATGAAAGAATGTAAAGAAAGCAGAAATAAAGAAGTTAATTTATTCTAAATCCACAACGAGAAGAATAGTTGGCATTTTCAAGTGTCAAGAGATGCGGCACCAAAAGTGTAATAAGACAGAGCCCAATAATGAACTTGATATTGAACCTGATTTTGAGGGACTAGTGAAAATCAGCTCTTTATTGTGATAAGAGCAAGGAAACTTGAGGCACAGACATCATCCCCAAGTGTAGTTTAGGACACCTTTTTTTTCCCCATTGAATTTTCCTGCTTTTCAGATGTGCAAGAACTGAGCCCACTATAATCAAATAACCCCACCAAAGCTTTCCTAACAGGAATTCATGTAATGAGTCTTTTTAGCCTGAATAATGCATTTTGCCTTAAAGTCTATTTTGTCTGCAATCTCCACAGGCAGAGAGTCCGCATCTATAGCTCATTACCATCATTCTGATGATAATGTTACGTCTCATCAATTACTTGGGAGCAAGGTCAAATTTAGCAGCCAAATCTCCCCTTTAGCGAGGCCATCAAGAGCGTATCTATCACCACCCCCTCTCAAGATCTATTCCCCTGCAAAAAGCCTCAGTGCTCATGTTCTCTGTCTCTCTCTCTCTCTTCGTCTCTCCCTCTCTCTCCTCTGTCTCTCTCTATCCCCTTATCCTGTCACAGTATTACCAGTTACAAAATCCTGCCTGATGTAATCCCTGATAAATCTATTCATTTTTATTTTTATTTTAGAAAGCATACACAAGAATGTGTGAGAAAATCACAGAGACCCCAAGAAGGGTAAGGGAAGAACCCACATGTAAGAGAGAAGAGATTGTCTGACTTGGTAAATAGATATTGAAAACCAGAGGTGTGTGGATCTCTTAGAATTTGAGTCCATGGGAGGGACTTTTAAATTCGAGATTGTGATTGTATAAGTTATGCCACTGAGATTTATTTTAAAGAAAAACGTTTTAGCCAACCAAAAACAAACAAACAAACAAACAAAAGACAAAACATTTAAAAAATTCTATTTCCAGAATTTGGCTTTGTTATAGAGCTGTCAGCCAATCCGAAGTTCCCAAAACTTATTCTAGTTTTATAAGAAACTTACCTGGAAAGTCTACCATGGTGCATGAATCTTTGATAATTGTTCAGGTTTTATATTTCTTTATGAAAGTTCAGCTCAATTCCACAATTCATTTACTAAATTTACTTCCTAGAATCAGTAAGCAAAAACTCAACTTCATAAACACAGCTGTACTTGGCAAACAAACTTAATGAGATGAAAAAGGATCTATTTAATCACTTCCCAGAATGTATTTATAAATTAACCTTGCTTCTGAATAGTTAGGATTACATCAATCCAACAACGACTCTCTCTCTCTCTCTCTCTTTTTTTTGAGATGGGGAGTCTCACTCTGTTGCCAGGCTGGAGCACAGTGGTGTGATCTTGGCTCACTGCAACCTCTGACTCCCTGGTTCAAGCGATTCTCTTGCCTCAGCCTCCTGAGTAGCTGGGATTACAGGCACATGCCACCACGCCCAGCTAATTTTTGTATTTTTAGTACAGATGGGATTTCACCATGTTGGCCAGGATGGTCTCGATCTCCTGACTTTGTGATCCAGCCACCTCGGCCTCCCAAAGTGCTGGGGTTACGGGCGTGAGCCACCATGCCTGGCCAACCACTCTCTTAAATCTAATCTTTGTATGTGCATGTGAGGTAGTAAGCCTTGTGAAAATGCAAAACTCATACAAGATGCAGCACTTTAGATAGGTTGCCACCACCTCTGAATTTCTTTGTATATTTTTAGTCTATGTTGTTAAGTACATATATATTCAAAAATATACATCTTCCTGGTAAATGCTTTCCTAAGACCCTTTTTATCCATCAAAATGTGTTTTGCTTTAAAAACTAATTTGTTTGATAAATATAAACACAATAGCTTTCTTTTGATGAGAATTGTTGTAATGAAATTTTCTCATCCCTTAACTTTTAATCTTCTGTGCCATTATGTTTTAGATATGTCTCTTTTACACAACTGGATTTTAACAGCCAATCTAAGCATCTCTGTGATCTGATTATTGGCTTTAGTCCATTTATATTTATTGTGATTGTATACATTTGGTTTTATTTCTACCATATTATTTTCTGCTTTTAACCTGCCATATTTCACTTTGCTTATTTCCCATCCCACATGAAGTATTCATGTTATATTTGTTTCATATTCTGTGTACTGGATCTTCACAGTCTATCCACCATGTTTCTTAACTAATCATTTTTATTTTCTGTCACTGTATCTTACTATCACTCACAGTGACCCACTTGTGGAATTTGTGCTTCCCATTCTCACAATTTTAGGCTCTGTGGTAAAAGTTCTGATTCCCAGGGAATGAATGCTGCCACTGGGGGATATGATGAGAATCCCATTTTACTTTGAACTATGTGGCTGCCAACAGGTCTCTTAGGGCTCCTTATCTCAAGAAGCCAGCAGACAAGGGAAGGATAAACCATCCTTGCAGTAATTATTTGCACTAATCATCTGGAGAAGATTCAGCTGGTATAGCTGCTGTTACATAATGAAGAAAAGGAAAAATATGTTTCACACTCAGATGAACCGCTGGGTAGTCTCTTAATACTCTGTTGCCTAATTTGGATGGTTAATGGATAAGTGCAATAGATATAGCCTCAGAAGGGCATGGTAATCAGAGACTTAAGTCCTCAGTTTCCATAGTTAAGCTACTAAGATCATGAGAGGTGTTTGCTAGGAGTGAAGAGAATCAGAATGTCTAGGGAGGACATCATGAAAACTAGTTGTGCTCTTAAACCTAACTACAGTTGATCCTCAAGGATTTGAGAGTTAGGAGCACTGACCCCTGAGCAGTCAAAAATTCACATATAACTTTCGGCTTTCCAAAACCTTAACTCATAATAGACTACTGTAGAGAAGGCTTACCAATGTAATATAATGTAAACAGTGATTAACACATATTTTATGTTATATGCACTGTATTCTTATAATAAAGTAAGCTAGGGAAAATAAAATGTTATTAAGAAAATCATGAAGAAAAGAAAATATATTTACAATTCGTTAAGTAGAAGTGGATCATCATAAAGGCCTTCAGCCTTGTCATCTTCATGCTAAGTGGGCTGAGGAGGAGAAGGAAGAGGAGTTGATCTTGGTGACAGAAGTGGAGGAAAATCCACATGAAGTGGTCCTGCACGGTTCAGACCTGTGTTGTTCAAGGGTCAACAGCAGTTGCAGCAGCAGGAATAGCTAACTTTCTCCACTAACTCCTTACATAAGATTCTCCAGGAATTGAGACCAACCAGAAACCTGCTGATGCTCTTTCCAGATGGTTCAAACTTACCACAAAATGCAGATGTAAATGGATCTGGCTAGTTCAAGAGGGCGATCTGCAGTGGATGTTGTTCCTTGCTGCTTGGAATCCCCACCTCCTAGACCCCTTTCAGGACCAAGGCACTCATTTCCCCACTCTGTGTGTGCATTGGCTGCTGACGGCCCACCTCTGCCTCCATCTGGAAATTGTCTTTGGCCAAAAGGGGCTATCTTTCCCAAATTTTTGACCTCTTTCCAAGGGCAACTTGCATTCAATGACTGGCTAATGTTGAGGTATAAAACCCCAGTCTAATTGTTTCAATTTGGGGTAATTCTTAAGGTCCATCCCAGCTCCATAGATCCTTGGAAGATCAACTGAGGTCTCCGTTGCAACTGTATCACTGTATCTTCTTGTTACTCATCCCACTTCTTTCATGTCCTCAAGATGTTGTGCCTTAAAGCACTATCCAATAAACCTCCTACATGCAAATCTCCATCTCAGAATCTGTATCCAAGAGATTGTACTCAAGACATCATCTTTTCCAAATAATACTTTTAGTGTAGATTACTGAGTTTCTAGCCAAGATTTTTTTTTTTTACCTATATCTTGAATTATAAGCTCACCTTCAATAGAAAGCTTCCTACAAAAATCCTTTCTAAGCTAGACTGTGGAAGTGTCATCTCACAATGATTTCCTATTCACTTCCACCAGGTACTCCAGTGATATGACTGTCCTAGGATTAATTTTTATGTAAATTTCTTATCTTGACAGTTTCTAAATCACTACAGAAGTTTACATTCTAACTTTAACACAGCATGAGGCGAAGGCGTGATATTTTTATTTCTCTGGAAATAAATTTCTTTCTTTTTCATAGTTCAGAACACCAAATTTCATCATCTCCCTGTTAAGGTGGGCAGATTTTTTCCCTATGCCCCTAATTACTGAGGCTATATCCCTTTGAGCATCCCAGCTTCATGAAGGGGTATTTGTTCCCAGTTAGTGTCTCATAGGACCCACATCCTCGTATCCTGGCCTGATGGTATGTGAAAGCCCAAACTACTAGCTATTACTGAATTTGATCACCACCCATGGGGAAGCTTCGGGATCAGATTCTAAGCTTATAGCTCTTAATTTCAGGCATCTTGAGATTTCCATTTATTTTTTTGCAAGTTGATATGCATTAATATCATTTTTAACATATTGCCAGAATCTGAAATTACCGCAAAGTAGCTGAATGTTTCCTTGAGCTAGGTTATAGCAAGGAATGGAAATCATGAAAATACTGACCTTGGAACTGAAGTAGGAGAAATAACAGACTGAGAAAGAAATGAAAGAAATTGAAATTGTTCCTTTCATTTCCAGGACAAGCCCTGATTGGCTAGGTATTCATCTGTTAGAAACTGATCTAGAATCCTAGCGGCCTTCATTTATCTCCTTCATGGGACTGTGAGTTCTTGAGGGCAGAAAATGTATCTTGTTTGCTGCTGTATCCCTTGAATCCCTGGAATCATGCTTAGCACATAGTAAATGTTCAGTAGACACTTGCTGACTGAATGAGTCAGCAATAAAGCAGAGCTGTGCCAAATGACCAGATGTTAAAAAACAAGAAGCAAGAATATAGCATAACATTACATTAACACAAGTCTAAGGAGAACAATGAAAAATAATAGGAAAGGAAAATGGCAATTGAATTATCATATTTATTTGTTCCTACATTGCTCCAACAAATATTTATTGATTCTATTATTGAACCTGGCATGGGGAATATGATGGCCAGCAAAAAGAAGGACATGGTCCCCGCCCATGTAGAAATATCGGGGGTGGCAGACCTTAAATGAATGTACTAATGAACATAAAAATAATAGAATGACCAAATCTTCCGTTATCCCAGAACAATCTCTGTTTATACCTATTGTCTCAGAATAATGGTTTTTTTTTGTTTTTTTTTTTTTGGTTTTTTTTTTTTTGAGATGGAGTCTCGCTCTGTCGCCCAGGCTGGAGTGAGTGGAGCAATCTCCGCTCACTGCAACCAACGCCTCCCGGGTTAAAGCCATTCTCCTGCTCAGCCTCCTGAGTAGCTGGGACTACAGGCGCCCACCACCGTGCCCGGCTAATTTTTTGTATTTTTTAATAGAGACGGGGTTTCATCGTGGTCTCGATCTCCTGACCTTGTGATCCGCCCGCCTCAGCTTCCCAAAGTGCTGGGATTACAGGCGTGAGCCACCGTGCCCGGCAGAATAATAGCATCCTCATTCACTCTAAAATGTATCTCGGTTGTATGATCATCTTGGCTATGACTGAGAGGTACATGGTGTTAGAAAACAAAAGTGTAAAAAAGGGAGAGCAGTCTTCTCAGAGAGAAGAAGAAATACTTCGTTGGGAGAGGCAAGACTGAGCTGGAAAATGGAGGATGGAACACACAGGGTATGTGATTGTGTAGGAGTGCCAGTGGGGAGACCCTGACAGCCATACAGAACAGCAGGCGCAAAGCAAGCCACATTCAAGGAATAACAGAAGGCCTGTCTTGCTAGGTTATCACAGGCAAGAGGTATCCTACAGGGGTAGAAGGCCCAGATCATTCAGGCCTTGTTGGCATCTTATGAATTTTGGAATTATCCTCTTCATCATTTAATCAAAAATGGAGGTGGGAGAGATGGGAAATTTAGCATTTTGAAAAGAGTCCCTTTGACTGCTATATAGAGAACAGATTTAAGAAAGCCCAGGAAGCTAGTTAAAAGGTTACAGTACTAATGCAATTAAGAGATGATAGCTTGAAATAGAATGGTGACAGAGATAAAAGAAGTGGATTTGGAATGAGTCTAGAAGGCATAATGAACAGAGCTTGGAAACAGATTGACTATAAGAAGAGAGAAATAGAAAAGTATGTAGAAGAGATTTCTGGCTTACACACCTGGGTGGATAGTGATGCAATTCACTGAGCAAGGAAATGCAGCTGGTATTAAGATGTAGCACATCTATCTATCCATCCATGCATTTGTCTCTTTAGGAAACCATCATTCCTTGACACCTGGTATATGGCAGGCACTGTGGGTAATCACAAATATGTTTACTATGAAATAAGGAGTAAAAGCCTACAAATATGTATTTTATCAGTTATCATACTTTCAGCTTCAAGTAATAGAAAACTCAATTCAAAATTGCTTAAACAATGAGAACATTTATAAGTCCTAAAATGGAAAGTCCTAGCTTCGTTGATTCAGTGGCCCTAGTGACATCAAGGATGTTCATTCTTTCAGTCTTTCTACTTTGCCGTTGTTACTCAATTGACTTTTCCTGGATTAGTTCCAAGCACATGATAGCATTCAGCAGCAAAATGATGATTTTTTTTTCTCCGTATATTTCTTTTTCAAAACTAGGAATTCTTTCCTAGAAACCTCTCAATAAGTTTCTCTTCATATCTTAGTGCATGGAATAGTATCACAAGCTTATTCCTATGCAAGGGACTGGCTAGAGGAATAGAATTTCCATGACTTGTCCGGTGAAGCCCAGGGCCAGGTGAAAAAAGATGACTTGCTAAACAAATATGGGGGTTTATTTACAAAAAGAAAGGATAAATTGTTGTTGGCTGCAACCTCAGTGGTGTCTGGTATATCTATGGAGCAAGGAAGTAAGTAGTATTGTATTAGGAGTAAACAGAGTAGTATAGGAGGTGGAAGAAGAAGAAGTCACATTGGAGACTGGAGGAAAAGAAATATTTCCAAGGCAGGGAAAGATTATTAGCTTTATGTCACTCTGAAGGCAGAACCTGAAGTCTAAGATTACAGCAGCACTTAAAAGAATACTAGCATAAATCCATCTTCACCCATTGATTCTTCTGATTTCAGGCATCCTTGCCAGTTTCCTGAGTTCTTCCAAAGTCACATAAATATTGTTTCTTATTGTTTCTAAGCTTCGTTGAACTGAAAGAAGAATGGTTGAATGGTGTTTTGAATAAAATACCAGAAATATTTGTTACTTAGCTCTGGCTTAATCCAAGCTTGACCTGTTTCTGTCATTACTGCCAGAATAATTTTTCCAGCTCTTGCCAGATTTGGAGTTGTCAGGATAATAATTTACCCATCTTGTTGTCATATTCACAGTTAGTTTGCCTGACTCTAGGGGAATCTAAATGACTATCACTAGACATGGTGTGCAACGTATATTTTAAATGCATTTGATTCCAGACATTCTCCCACTGCCACACCCCAAATCCAAAGACTTACCAAACTACTCTTGCAATACCATTTTTTCCCATTCTAGAAAGTACCACCACCCCCAAAGGTCAGTTTTCCTCCAGTTTTCTTTAAATGCTCACCAAAATGACTGACAATATTCACCGAACACAGTTACTAAATCAGTCTCCCAGGTCTCTAGGCCCAGAGCTCTTGCCTATTTCCACATTTCTTCCATCCTTACTTCCCCACCTAACCAGTCTCAAATCATTCCTGTTCTGCAAAAGAATCTTGATATCCCAGATTGGCATATTACCTTCTTATTTTGCAAAAGACCAATTTTGAAGCTTCTCAATTTAAAGACAAAAAATCTCCATATTTGCTTTCAAGGACAACCAGAAGTTATTTAGCATGTTTCTTAATTCGTCCCCTTCAGCTTCCCCTCTTACAATGCATCCTTTTCAAGATGTTAACCACAAGCATTAAATTACCCTCCTGACGTATGTATCCTTTTCCTCTTCCTCCAAGGAATGCTTGGAAAGGAATCCAATTGTGGGTAGATGTTAGGTTTTTCTCAAAAGCACTCTGTGTCAAATAACAAGACACAGTTATAGTTCAAATAAAAATACTAATAGTGATTTGCATGATAAGCAAGAGTGCTAATTGTGGCTTTGAAAGCATATCATAATGGCTTTTTACAATTGTACTTATACTCTATTATTGTTCCTTTCTTATTCTCTAGTCAGTGTTCCTAATTGCAATGCCCCTGGAAAACGCACAGAGAAGAAATACAGCAAAATTGGTGAGATAGTGAAACACTCTGGCAACCACAAGTGGACAGATGGGATTTGGGAGGTAATGCAGGGTCACAGGGCAGTTACACCAGGATATTTGGTTCTTTCCTACTCTCCTTTCCCCACCCTCAACACCATATACATAACTGCTAGTGAATCAATTCATTTACATATCCCAGATATCTAGGACTGGTTGAGGGGGTTATCCAAGAGAGTCACAATGTATTGCCATTTGTTATCAAGTACAACCAGACCAACAGAGAACTGATGAACTCAACCACTAAACTTTGTGCTTGTCCCCATCATCTATAGAATTGATTTTACTGGATTTTGACATGTCAGTTTATCACTTTCTTTATTCTTCATTGAAGGACACACTAAGGAATGGCGTTATTAAGCTTGTTCTACTGGCTGTGAGGATGTTGTTGAGGGACATTGTTCATGACATTATGTTGTGTCATTTTTATGAAGACTCAATGGGAGGACTTCTGTTTGATTTCAGTACTGGAAGTAGTCATACTTCTGAG
Organism: Mandrillus leucophaeus; assembly: GCF_000951045.1. Classification (NCBI taxonomy): domain Eukaryota; kingdom Metazoa; phylum Chordata; class Mammalia; order Primates; family Cercopithecidae; genus Mandrillus; species Mandrillus leucophaeus. The sequence continues at coordinate 1,273,579 of NW_012104288.1, forward strand.
CAACTTTTTCTTTCTTCTTTTAAAAAATCTCTTTGTCTCTGTGAATCATGTCACTGATCATTTTTCCTTTTTTGCATTGGCTAGTAGAAAGCTCAGAACATAATATTATGATTCATCTCGAGCAAGCATCCACCCAGGACCTTAAGGTGTGTGTGTGTATGTGTGTATGTGTGTGTGTAACAGGCTCATTTATTACTCCATCCTATTTTTCCCTATACTTACCTTATACTGTCCCAAGTGTATTTATTTTTTCACCCAACAGAAATTTATTTCCGGTTCACATATTTGCTGAATGCAGGTATTTTGCAGGTGACATTCTGTGAAGTAATTTGGGGCCCCACAATCTTTTAATTTTTTTTACATTTTTAGTTTTTATGGATACATAACTGTTGCACATATTTATGGAGTACATGTAATACTTTGATACGAGCATGTGTCATGATCAAGTCAGGGTAATTGGGACATCTTCACCTAAAACATCGATCATCGTTTTAGGAATATTCCAATTCTACTTTTCTAGTTAGTTTGAAATATACAATAAATTATTGCTAACTATTTTCACCCTATTATGCTATTGAACCCTAGACCTTATTCCTTCTATCTACTTATATTTTTGTACCCATTAACCAGCCCCTTTATATTGCCCCTTCCCACTATCCTTCTCAGACTCTGGCACCATCATTGTACTCTTGATCTCCATGAAATCAGCCTTTTTAGCTCCTATATATGAGTGAGAACCTGTGATATTTGTCTCCCTGTCTTTCACCTGATGGATCTACCATCCTCTAGGGCCTCCCATCCTCTGCATGGCATCAGCACAAGGGTGAAGAGGGAAGATAAAGGATGATGCAGGGAGTTTCATGGGCTAGGCCTGCAAGTGCCATATTCTACTGCTGCTTGTGTTCCAGAAGGCAGCTGCACAGCCACAAGGGATTGTAAAGGAAGCTGTAAAATGTGATCGAGCATTGTGCCTGGGAAGAAAGGGAAATGGGTATGGTGCATGACTAACCAATGTTTGTCACAGCACAGAAAGCAAGGTATAAAGGAAACAACTCACTCTATGTTACGTAAGATAGTTTTGCTAATAGCATTAGTAGAATTGTTAATGTTAGCAGAAATAACAGTTGATTGTTCAGGTGTAGAACCCCCAGGGTGAGCCGGGAATTCTCTCTTGAATGACACTCTTCCATTTTGTCCCTTCTTCTTAGTCTTTTCTGCCACTGCCTTTGTTCAGATCTTTTCTACCTTGTGTCCAGCTTGCTGGAACCTCCACCTTCCTGGCTGAGAGAACTAGCTTGTGAACATGTATCATGCTTGCTTTCTTCTGCAAGTTGGCTCATACATTTTATTATTACCTAATGCTGTGTAAAAACTCATTCCAAAACTCAGTGGCTTAAAACAGCAATAATTTTTTATATCTCTCATAGTTTCTGTGGGTAAGGAATTTGGGTAGCAGCTTAGCTGGGTGGTTTTGGTTTGGAGTTCCTCATGGGGTTGAACTGAGATATCTGCTGGGCTTTGCAGTCATCTGAGAACTTACCGGGGGCTCAAAGTGGCTAACACATGTGGATGGCAAGTTGGTACTGGCTGTTGGCAAGACATCTCAGTAGCTCTCTAAATAGGCCCCTCTTCACAGCTGCTTGAGTGACTTCATGGAATGGTGGCTGACTTCTTCCAGACTAAATGACTTAAGAGCCAAGGTTAAGCCATATGCCCTTTATAACCTGACCTCAGAAATCCCTCACTGTCACCTCTGCCGTGCTCTACTGTTCATGTGAACGACCCTGATTCAGTGTGGGAAGAGACTATGCAGGGCATAATATCAGAAGGCAAAAATCCCTGGGGGCAATTTGGGAGGCTGGCCACCATACAGACTGCGTTTCAACTACACACCTCCCTCAATCTCAATTTTTTCCATACTATCCCACTTTCTCTTCCACTATCTGTATTCAGATCAAAGCCCATTGCTTCATGAAGTATGCCCTGACCACTTAGCAACTAGCACCCCCATTGCAACTCATTGTTCTTGCCACATATATGGTCTTTATAATTTAACACCCTACTTTGAAGATGTACACATGTGTCTTCTCTTTCAGATGGAATTTAAACCACTGTACACTATACTCCCTGTCATATAGTAGGCACTCAATAAATATTTTTTCTATGGATGAATGAATGAGTGAATGAAGAGTACAAGCCAGAATCCCTGTGTCCCTACCTGTGGGATTTTCCCTTGCTGCTTGACCTTAGTGAAGTCACTCCACCTCTCAGTCTGCTAACTCCTTCATAAAATGAAGATAATTATACCCACCCCAGCTGTCACAGACATGCTTGACATTTGAAAGAGGCAGCACTTATAAAAGTGTTTTAGAGTGTATAAAGAACAGGGCAAGGTGGTATTAGTTACCTGGTTCACAAGTGATGGCTGACATGTATGGTGTTGTCATGGGATGGAGATCAGTCAATCCCTCTGACTTCCTTCTCAAGAAACAGTTAACACCTACACCAAGCTACACAAAGAGCCTTTGTTCGTTCCAACAGCTGCTCCTTCAGCACGTCATGGTCATGGCCGGGAGAGGCCCTGGGCAGAGAGAACTGCCTGGTCCGGGTTGCTGGGCCCCTTCACAGTCACACTCTGGAGATGTCAAAGCCCAAAGGCAAGGTTTACTTCTCTAGTAGAATTCTCAGGTTACTTTTCCCTGGTACACTCTGGTTTTACAATGTTTTTGTTATAGATAATTGTCTAGGGGTAATTTTTTTTCATCTCACTCTTTTAAATACAAATTAGCATAAAGTAAATTAGTGTCTTTTTTGGTGTACAGTTCCATGAATTTTAACCCATGGGTAAATTTGTGTAGCCACCACCAGCACAATCAGGACCCAGAGCAGTTCCATCACCCCCAGCAAAGTCCCATGTTCTTTCCCATTGCAGTCACACTGCTGTCCCCACCCACACAGATGACAATCACTGATATGTCCTCCATCACAGTTTTGCGTTTTTCACAATATCACACACATGCAATCACACAGTATGCACCCTTTAGAAATTGTTTTTTTTTTCACTTGACATGTCTTTGAGATGCGTCCAAGCCTGTTTCTCTTTATTACCAAGTAATATTCCTTTGTAAGGAAGTACCTCTGTTTGTTTATTCACTCACCTGTTGAAGGCCATTTGGTGTGAGATTGCTGACACATATGGTAAATGTATGTTTAACTTTCCAAAATCTGCTGTTTTCTAGAGTGGCTTTAATGTTTTCATACCCAAAAGCATTGTGTGAGATATCCCAGTTGCTCCTCATCCTCACCAACACTTGGTATTGCATTTGATTTTTGAGCCATTCTTATAGACATGTTGTGGTATGTCATGGTTTTAATTGGTATCTCCCTTAAAAGTAAAGTGTTTGTTCAAGTCCGTGCACACTTTTTAATTGTTTGTTTTCTTACTGTTGAATTTTGAGACTTATTTATGTGTTCTGAATACATGTCCTGTGTTGGATGCATGATTTGCAAATATTTTCATCCAATCTGTAACCAGTCTTTTCATTCTCTTCAACAAGGTGTTTGTAGAACAGAAACTTTTAATTTTGATGAAGTTCAATTTATTAGTTTTTAAAGTTATTGATTGTGCTTTTGGTAAGATGTCTAAGAATTCTTTGCCTAACCACAGTTCATAATACAGAAAAGTTTGTAATATAGGAAAATACAGGCTGCTTTCTCCTATATTTTCTTTTAATATATTTTTTAAATTTTACATTTAGAGCTATGATCCACTTTGAGTTAATTTTTGAATAAGGTGTGAGGTTGTAAGAATTTCAGCGTTCTTTTTCTTTTCATTTCTTTTTTTTCTTTTTTTTTTGTATATGGTTGCCCAATAGTTCAGACACCGTTTATTGGTTTCAGAAATTTTCCTCTAGATTTTCTGGGAATTTTCACATAAGCAATCGTGTCATCTGGACTAGAGACAGTTTTATTTCTTCCTTTCTAATCTGTATGCTTCTTTTTATCTTCTTCTTGATACATTGAACTGGCTAGGACTTCCAGTACAATTTGTAATAGAGTAATGTAAGTGGACCCCCTTCTCTTGTATCCAATCTTAAGGGGAGGGCATTCAATGCTTCACCCTTGAGTATGATATTAGCTGTATGTTTTTTAATTTTGTAAAATGCTTTTTCTGCATCAATTAATATGATCATATGTCTTTTCTTCTTTAGACTTTCAGTGTGGTGGATTGAATTACAGTTTTAAATTCACAAAGAAAAGGGAAAACTTATACACTGCTGGTGGGAGTGTAAATTAGTTTAACCATTGTGGAAAGCAGTATGGTGATTTCTTAAAGAGTTAAAAGCAGAACTGCCATTTTACCCAACAACCCCATTACTGGGTATATACCTAGGGGAATATAAATCATCCTACCATAAAGACTCATGCATGCAAATAATCATTGCAGCACTGTTCACAATGGCAAAGTCATGGAATCAATCAAAATGCCCATCAATGGTAGATTGGATAAAGAAAATATGATTCATATACACCATGGAATACTATGAAGCCATAAACAAGAATGAGATCTTGTCTTTTGCAGAAATATGGATGGAGGTGAAGGCTATTATCTTCAGCAAACTAACTCAGGAACATAAAACCAAATACTGCGTTTTCTCACTTATAAGTGGGAGCTAAATGATGAGAACTTATGAACACAAAGAAGGGAACAACAGACACTGGGGTCTACTTGAAGGTGAAGGGAAGGAGGAGGGAGAGGAGCAGAAAAGATAACTATTGGGTACTGGGCTTAATACCTGGGCAATGAAATAATCTGTAAAACAAACCCCCGTGATACGAGTTTAGGCCTATGTAACAAACCTTCATACGTACCCAAAACCTAAAAGTTTTTTTTTTTTTTTAATTATCAGCTTAGATTGGTGATTTGAGATCTTGCTTCTTTTCTAATATAATCATTTAGATTAGCAATTTGAGATCTTCTTTTCAAATATGACCATCTATTGTATTAATAGCCTTTTAAATGTTTTGTTTCATAGACAAATTTTGACATGTTGTATTTTTATTTATATTTAGTTAAAAATATTTTACAATTATTCTTGAGACTTTCCCTTTGAATTATGAATAATTTTGAAATGTGTGGTTTAATTTCTCACTGTCGGGGCGGAGCAAGATGGCCGAATAGGAACAGCTCCAGTCTCCAACTCCCAGCGCGAGCGACACAGAAGACCGGTGATTTCTGCATTTTCAACTGAGGTACTGGGTTCATCTCACTGGGGAGTGCCGGACCATCGGTGCTGGTCAGCTGCTGCAGCCCGACCAGCGAGAGCTGAAGCAGGGCGAGGCATTGCCTCACCTGG